>NC_133201.1:5113419-5198419 GCF_958299795.1 Porites lutea
AAGGGTAATATGCAACGGCATGTACAACGGCAACATTTGAAGAATCCGCAAAGGTTTACTTGTCTAAAATGTCGTCAAGTATTCACAGGTAAACAAAAAATGAAACTTCATTTGGAAACTGTATGTGCTGAGGTAAAACCCTGCTACAAATGTTGGCACTGCAACGCATAATTTACAAGACAAGACAGCAGGCAAACGCACATGCGACGTGTTCACGGGTATATTTGCAAGGAGCAAGACGTCAATTTGCAACTACATTTACGACATTTGAGTGAAGAGCGAGATTGTAAAGACGAATGGATGTTTGTGGAGTCACGACCCATTGAAGAGAACGAACACAAGATTTGCCACTGCGGTCAGACACCCATAAATTCTTACTTCTTTCTGGAAAACAAGATCAATGGAAACCGCACCTTTGTAGGTTCAACATGTATTGAGAACATTGTTCCAAGAGTGAGTGAGGAGATTGCTTATTTCGAGTATATATTAAAGAAAGACACACATGGGACATATCAAGGAGAAAACGACGAAGGTTTGCAAAGGTTTACAGTCATGCCAAACACAGTGTTGGTTAGAGATTCAGGGGTAGTGAAACAATTAAATCCGCAAATCACCAAAACCTTAGAGAATAAACACGAAGTATTGGTGAAATATCCTAAACAAGAGACTCTGATTCAAGGACAAGCGTATGACCTACGACTGAAAGCTAAATATGTAAGAGGACAGTTAACGTTTACTGGTTTGTAAAAACAGGATGCTTTTATACGTGTCACTAGTTTTAGGAGGTCAATAAAAATCACACAAAGTTTACAGTTGAATCAGGTGTATTTTATTTTACTGGGTGCTGTTTAATTGTTGATAGAGTTGGACATATTTGGACTGCAACTCAGTGAGTTCCTGCATAAGCTGTGCTACAGACATTTTCTGGGGTTTTTTAGAGGTCTTGAGTAACTGAGAGCGTTCGCCTTCCCGTTCTTTTTTCATGGCTTGATAACTGGTTTGATCTTGTACAAGTTTTTTCTCCTCGTCCAACATCATTTGCTCTAAAATGACACAATGCACTTGTTCACAGGCCGCATTGACAACTGCTTGTGATTCGGGCGAATCCATTTTTGGGTAAGGTCGTAATGATTTGAACCGTTTAGGAAATGAACCCTTCTTGAGATGGTGTCTAAATCCTTTGATGGCTTTTTCACGATACTTGATGCGGGCCTGGATGGCTTGCAATTTTTGACGATAACTTTTTAGTGTAGATTTCTTACTTTTTACGGTAGGTTCCATATTTTTCTCAGTGGGCTCAGATTGATCTCCTATGGCGGTGTTTTCTTGGATAAGATCAGAGACAGTGCCTTCGACTGCAGACATGTTTCCCATACAAGAGGTGAGATAAAAATGATTTCTTAACGTGAGACCGATGTCAATTTATAGCCTGAGGTGAGATCTGAAAAACATAAAAGAATAGTTCGTGTGAAACTATCATCCATTTAACACAAGGTATCATGAAAATAGGACTGCATGATGAATGGTCTCCAGTAGAGGAACCGTGGAATCAAGATTTAGAAGACATGTGGATTACACATGAGCAAACAGAGAGAGAAATGTACAACGAGAATCAGGAGAATTGCCATTGGATGGAGTTAGCATTGGATGATCCCTTGTTTCAAGTCAGTTATACCCAAATATTTGGTTCTAATTTATATGTCGTTGACATAACCCAAAAGCCTCCGTCAAAAGAAGGTATGAGAAATATGGATTTTGAAATAGTGTATCCTATATACCACGGATTGAATGACATTATTGAATTAACAAAACCTTCCAAGACATCCAAGATTAAAATCAGAGCCTCCTCCAGAGAACATTGGGAGGTCGTCTATACCTGTGAATTCCGCGTAGATCAGTTGTCTTATAACAAAATGGATGAAATCATGGACGGGTTAGCGGATCAGCTTACTATGAAACAAAACTTGAATGGAGGTTTGCTCATACAGTTGTCTTTCAATGAATAGATTGAAGTCAAAATTTGCAGTCAAAGTTTGCAGTCAAAGTCAACAACTAAGAATCTTATGTGTGAAAAAGTCTACAAAAATAAAATTCTTATGTGTGAAAAAGTCTACAAAAATAAAATTCTTACGTGTGAAAAAGTCTACAAAAATAAAATTCTTATGAGTGGAAAAAGTCTGCAACTTACAAATGTGTCATCCAAAGGTCCCAAGGCCCCTACGAAAAATTCTTAAGGCCCAAGGCCCCTACAAGGCCCCTACAAGGCCCCTCAGACCACCAAGGCCCCGGGGCCTTAAAGGCCCCTAAAATTATCAAGGTCCCAGGGACCTTATAAGGTCCCTCACATTTTAATGGGTCTAAAAAACTATAAATAGAACGAATTCATTATGTTAGTCATCACAATCATTTGTGTTAAGACTTCGTAGTGTCAAGATGCCTTACTGCCACAGACGTGTGTGTCCTATTTGCGGAAAACAGGATTTACTAAAGCTAAGCGAACACTTACGTCAGGTTCATCATTTATCTAGCGATGAACGACAATTGTACTTGAAGAACGCTACATTTTCACAGTCGTTCTCACCAATTCTTTATGCTTCAGGATGTTTAGAGATACAACCTTACCCTGAGTTTAAGTTTCAACACCCGGCATCAATGATGGTCGTAGGACCTACTCAGAGTGGGAAATCCTATTTTGTGGAACAATTGCTTTCAAGCAAACGTATCAAATACCCAAGTAGGAAAACCACAAAGATTCAATGGTTTTACACCCAGTGGCAACCACTGTATGAACGCATACAATCGACACTCGGGAAAAGTATTACGTTTACTCAAGGGTTACCAGTAGTAAACGACAATTTAGAAGACATCAATGATCAGGTTCATAACCTATGGGTGTTTGATGACTTGATGGAAGAAGCTGTGCAAAGTCCACTCATATCTCAGCTGTTTACTCGTGGCCGTCATCGTAATTTAAGTGTCATTTTACTGTTACAAAATATGTTTCCCAAGGGGAAATTTAATACCAACATTTCACGAAACGCCCTATACATGGTATTGTTTCGTAGTCCTAGTGATCGAAAACAAATGGACATCATGGCGGAGCGAACATTTGCGAAGGATAGACCGAAATTTATGTCTGCTTATATGAAAGAAACCGAAAAACCCTACGGGTATATTATTTTAGACAATCACCCTAAAACAGCCAGCGAGAAACAAGTGATTGCTAATGTCTTTGGTAACTGTTATACTTACCCGAACATCACAGAAAGTACGCACACAGTCCCAAAGATAACAGACGTACAACCAGCAGTCACACACAACGTTGAAAGTCCGAAGCAACTAGTCAAACGTAAACGTGAAAAGCCACCCGCAAAGAAAACGAAAACAGTGAAACAGACTGCGAAGAAGAAACAAACGAAACCTACAGTGAAAAGGTCAAGAAAACCAGCTATCTATAAACCCAAGGTTATAAGAGAAAGCTCTGAGGAGGAGGACATTTACTCCAACGAAGACGAAAAACCAAAAGACTTACTGACAGAACTACGCGAACTCGCTAAACACGAATATTTAGCTAGACAGCCACGCAATGGATTCAGATTTAATCCTTCGTATGCATAATGCATTTTTGTTCATAACATTGTCAATAAAATATGTTTAAAACCTTTATTTCTTGTGTCTTTTACTAGTGTACTAAAATTCCCTACATTTACTATAGCGGACCGCCAAGGAAACACCTTTTTCAGTCTAAGTCTTGTAGTCATGACCTGAGCGATCTATCATGGGTCAATTTGAGTCTTACATCTTGTAGAGCAAAGGTTCTCACTCTTTTGGTAGTTTAAAGTGAAGTTATTACTGACAAAGTGTTCACACGAGCACTTTTTTCCACGTAGCCGCCATCTTGGATTATTGCGATCGACACTCCGATAAGTTCAGTCCGATAGGGCTAAGAATGTGGAGTTTTACTGCGGGTAATAAGTTTTACTGTAGGTAAAAAGTTTATTCCTAGGTAAAAAGGACATGGCTAAAAACATACACACACATATACCTATAAAAAAACCCACACACACGATCGTTCCATCGAGAGAAAACGTTTCAAAACGTTTTTGCAGTAAAGTCGCTATTGCGCATGCGTAGTGCACAAAGGAACCCTCTAAGACTCTTTAACCTAAGTTAAATATACTTCATAAACATTGAAGACCAGTTTAAAAACGTTTTAGAACGTTTTTACACCACATTTATTACCGCGCATGCGTAGTGCGCAGGGGACAGAAATTCTGTTCCACATGTGTGAGTCGTAACTTTCATACACATATATAAGTTAAGTTATTCTATATCTAGAATAACGAATGTCCGAGTCCTCTTCGGCGCTCTCCGAGTGCCGAGAACTTCTCGATCTTTTGACCTTTTCATCCTTCGGATGACATAATGCTTAGAAATTGAATTGATTATCTCTTAGTAGTAAAGGTGGTCACCTAGGGGGTCAAGTAACTAGGCAACTGAAAGTTGCCTAGTTACTGGATGCCGCCTGTCAATCAAAGCGGCGGCATCCTTTGAGTGGCCAGGTGCCCACCCTTACTACTAAGAGATAATCAATTCAATTTCTAAGCATTATGTCATCCGAAGGATGAAAAGGTCAAAAGATCGAGAAGGTCAAAAGATCGAGAAGTTCTCGGCACTCGGAGAGCGCCGAAGAGGACTCGGACATTCGTTATTCTAGATATAGAATAACTTAACTTATATATGTGTATGAAAGTTACGACTCACACATGTGGAACAGAATTTCTGTCCCCTGCGCACTACGCATGCGCGGTAATAAATGTGGTGTAAAAACGTTCTAAAACGTTTTTAAACTGGTCTTCAATGTTTATGAAGTATATTTAACTTAGGTTAAAGAGTCTTAGAGGGTTCCTTTGTGCACTACGCATGCGCAATAGCGACTTTACTGCAAAAACGTTTTGAAACGTTTTCTCTCGATGGAACGATCGTGTGTGTGGGTTTTTTTATAGGTATATGTGTGTGTATGTTTTTAGCCATGTCCTTTTTACCTAGGAATAAACTTTTTACCTACAGTAAAACTTATTACCCGCAGTAAAACTCCACATTCTTAGCCCTATCGGACTGAACTTATCGGAGTGTCGATCGCAATAATCCAAGATGGCGGCTACGTGGAAAAAAGTGCTCGTGTGAACACTTTGTCAGTAATAACTTCACTTTAAACTACCAAAAGAGTGAGAACCTTTGCTCTACAAGATGTAAGACTCAAATTGACCCATGATAGATCGCTCAGGTCATGACTACAAGACTTAGACTGAAAAAGGTGTTTCCTTGGCGGTCCGCTATAGTAAATGTAGGGAATTTTAGTACACTAGTAAAAGACACAAGAAATAAAGGTTTTAAACATATTTTATTGACAATGTTATGAACAAAAATGCATTATGCATACGAAGGATTAAATCTGAATCCATTGCGTGGCTGTCTAGCTAAATATTCGTGTTTAGCGAGTTCGCGTAGTTCTGTCAGTAAGTCTTTTGGTTTTTCGTCTTCGTTGGAGTAAATGTCCTCCTCCTCAGAGCTTTCTCTTATAACCTTGGGTTTATAGATAGCTGGTTTTCTTGACCTTTTCACTGTAGGTTTCGTTTGTTTCTTCTTCGCAGTCTGTTTCACTGTTTTCGTTTTCTTTGCGGGTGGCTTTTCACGTTTACGTTTGACTAGTTGCTTCGGACTTTCAACGTTGTGTGTGACTGCTGGTTGTACGTCTGTTATCTTTGGGACTGTGTGCGTACTTTCTGTGATGTTCGGGTAAGTATAACAGTTACCAAAGACATTAGCAATCACTTGTTTCTCGCTGGCTGTTTTAGGGTGATTGTCTAAAATAATATACCCGTAGGGTTTTTCGGTTTCTTTCATATAAGCAGACATAAATTTCGGTCTATCCTTCGCAAATGTTCGCTCCGCCATGATGTCCATTTGTTTTCGATCACTAGGACTACGAAACAATACCATGTATAGGGCGTTTCGTGAAATGTTGGTATTAAATTTCCCCTTGGGAAACATATTTTGTAACAGTAAAATGACACTTAAATTACGATGACGGCCACGAGTAAACAGCTGAGATATGAGTGGACTTTGCACAGCTTCTTCCATCAAGTCATCAAACACCCATAGGTTATGAACCTGATCATTGATGTCTTCTAAATTGTCGTTTACTACTGGTAACCCTTGAGTAAACGTAATACTTTTCCCGAGTGTCGATTGTATGCGTTCATACAGTGGTTGCCACTGGGTGTAAAACCATTGAATCTTTGTGGTTTTCCTACTTGGGTATTTGATACGTTTGCTTGAAAGCAATTGTTCCACAAAATAGGATTTCCCACTCTGAGTAGGTCCTACGACCATCATTGATGCCGGGTGTTGAAACTTAAACTCAGGGTAAGGTTGTATCTCTAAACATCCTGAAGCATAAAGAATTGGTGAGAACGACTGTGAAAATGTAGCGTTCTTCAAGTACAATTGTCGTTCATCGCTAGATAAATGATGAACCTGACGTAAGTGTTCGCTTAGCTTTAGTAAATCCTGTTTTCCGCAAATAGGACACACACGTCTGTGGCAGTAAGGCATCTTGACACTACGAAGTCTTAACACAAATGATTGTGATGACTAACATAATGAATTCGTTCTATTTATAGTTTTTTAGACCCATTAAAATGTGAGGGACCTTATAAGGTCCCTGGGACCTTGATAATTTTAGGGGCCTTTAAGGCCCCGGGGCCTTGGTGGTCTGAGGGGCCTTGTAGGGGCCTTGTAGGGGCCTTGGGCCTTAAGAATTTTTCGTAGGGGCCTTGGGACCTTTGGATGACACATTTGTAAGTTGCAGACTTTTTCCACCCATAAGAATTTTATTTTTGTAGACTTTTTCACACGTAAGAATTTTATTTTTGTAGACTTTTTCACACATAAGAATTTTATTTTTGTAGACTTTTTCACACATAAGATTCTTAGTTGTTGACTTTGACTGCAAACTTTGACTGCAAATTTTGACTTCAATCTATTCATTGAAAGACAACTGTATGAGCAAACCTCCATTCAAGTTTTGTTTCATAGTAAGCTGATCCGCTAACCCGTCCATGATTTCATCCATTTTGTTATAAGACAACTGATCTACGCGGAATTCACAGGTATAGACGACCTCCCAATGTTCTCTGGAGGAGGCTCTGATTTTAATCTTGGATGTCTTGGAAGGTTTTGTTAATTCAATAATGTCATTCAATCCGTGGTATATAGGATACACTATTTCAAAATCCATATTTCTCATACCTTCTTTTGACGGAGGCTTTTGGGTTATGTCAACGACATATAAATTAGAACCAAATATTTGGGTATAACTGACTTGAAACAAGGGATCATCCAATGCTAACTCCATCCAATGGCAATTCTCCTGATTCTCGTTGTACATTTCTCTCTCTGTTTGCTCATGTGTAATCCACATGTCTTCTAAATCTTGATTCCACGGTTCCTCTACTGGAGACCATTCATCATGCAGTCCTATTTTCATGATACCTTGTGTTAAATGGATGATAGTTTCACACGAACTATTCTTTTATGTTTTTCAGATCTCACCTCAGGCTATAAATTGACATCGGTCTCACGTTAAGAAATCATTTTTATCTCACCTCTTGTATGGGAAACATGTCTGCAGTCGAAGGCACTGTCTCTGATCTTATCCAAGAAAACACCGCCATAGGAGATCAATCTGAGCCCACTGAGAAAAATATGGAACCTACCGTAAAAAGTAAGAAATCTACACTAAAAAGTTATCGTCAAAAATTGCAAGCCATCCAGGCCCGCATCAAGTATCGTGAAAAAGCCATCAAAGGATTTAGACACCATCTCAAGAAGGGTTCATTTCCTAAACGGTTCAAATCATTACGACCTTACCCAAAAATGGATTCGCCCGAATCACAAGCAGTTGTCAATGCGGCCTGTGAACAAGTGCATTGTGTCATTTTAGAGCAAATGATGTTGGACGAGGAGAAAAAACTTGTACAAGATCAAACCAGTTATCAAGCCATGAAAAAAGAACGGGAAGGCAAACGCTCTCAGTTACTCAAGACCTCTAAAAAACCCCAGAAAATGTCTGTAGCACAGCTTATGCAGGAACTCACTGAGTTGCAGTCCAAATATGTCCAACTCTATCAACAATTAAACAGCACCCAGTAAAATAAAATACACCTGATTCAACTGTAAACTTTGTGTGATTTTTATTGACCTCCTAAAACTAGTGACACGTATAAAAGCATCCTGTTTTTACAAACCAGTAAACGTTAACTGTCCTCTTACATATTTAGCTTTCAGTCGTAGGTCATACGCTTGTCCTTGAATCAGAGTCTCTTGTTTAGGATATTTCACCAATACTTCGTGTTTATTCTCTAAGGTTTTGGTGATTTGCGGATTTAATTGTTTCACTACCCCTGAATCTCTAACCAACACTGTGTTTGGCATGACTGTAAACCTTTGCAAACCTTCGTCGTTTTCTCCTTGATATGTCCCATGTGTGTCTTTCTTTAATATATGCTCGAAATAAGCAATCTCCTCACTCACTCTTGGAACAATGTTCTCAATACATGTTGAACCTACAAAGGTGCGGTTTCCATTGATCTTGTTTTCCAGAAAGAAGTAAGAATTTATGGGTGTCTGACCGCAGTGGCAAATCTTGTGTTCGTTCTCTTCAATGGGTCGTGACTCCACAAACATCCATTCGTCTTTACAATCTCGCTCTTCACTCAAATGTCGTAAATGTAGTTGCAAATTGACGTCTTGCTCCTTGCAAATATACCCGTGAACACGTCGCATGTGCGTTTGCCTGCTGTCTTGTCTTGTAAATTATGCGTTGCAGTGCCAACATTTGTAGCAGGGTTTTACCTCAGCACATACAGTTTCCAAATGAAGTTTCATTTTTTGTTTACCTGTGAATACTTGACGACATTTTAGACAAGTAAACCTTTGCGGATTCTTCAAATGTTGCCGTTGTACATGCCGTTGCATATTACCCTTCTGTGAAAACGAGAGTGGGCAGTATGGACAATGATATCGATTCTCTGTTGTACCACACTTCTTCTTGTGAGGAAAGAAATCGCCTTTGCTCATTTCTTTTCCACATGTAGGACATGGTCTTGGATACGTGACTTTCGGCACGTTGCAAATCTGTAATGTTTTCACCAAATTTTCGATGCACTGAAATACATGTTCAAAGGTCCCAAGGGTAATGACGTCAGCAGGACATGTCTGGGCGTGATGGTCCCTTGGGATCTTACATGTTTAGGCATGTTTTTTCGTGAATCACTGTGATGACCAATTTCATGTTATTAGCAGGTGCTTGAAGTTTAGCTAATAATCAATTATAACTCAGAGCATCGAACATGGCTAACATAGTGCGTGATAAGGACACAGTCCACGGAAAGAAGGCAAATACTGGAATATTGGTCAGCACCCCTAAACATTTTGTGATTGGGAGAGCAATCGGTTCCACAGTGTGTAGGGTTAAATAACATCTTGTTTTCATGGATAATCTTCGACTTTTCACCCAATGTTGTACTGCACGTAATAAACCATCGCTCATTGACATCAACAGACTTTCATTCTATGCTGGTACTCTGTGTTGGTGTACTGTGAGATCCAATTGAAATTCTTGCACAGCGTCGTTATTTCTCACCACTCTGTCTGCAAATTCTGTTAACTCCACTGAAATCACTGGATTGTACAGATTATACCAATGTCCACTTTTGAAACGTTTTTCTTGCCAATAGGCTATTTGTTCCAAATCTTGCATGGATACCGACTGTATTTTGACAGTTATTTTAACACTGACACTTGTTTTATTTCTGAAAAATGCTGAGTCATCCCATTTTTATTTACACTCGTACCATTCCTTCTCCTAGTTAGGGTTAAAATGCTAATAAACCCTAGTCCTTTGGGATTAGGGTTAGGGTTAAAATGCTAATAAGGATAGGGTTAAACCCTAGTCCTTGGGGGATTAGGGTTAGGGTTAAAATGCTAATAAGGATAGGGTTAAACCCCAGTCCTTGGGGATTAGGGTTAAGGTTAGGGTTAGGGTTAGGGGTTAGGGTTACCGTTAGGATTTAGGGTTAGGATTTAGGACTAGGATTTAGAGCTAGGATTTAGGGTTAGGATTTAGGGTTTAGGTTAGGGTTAGTGTTAGTGTTAGGGTTAGGGTTAGGGTTAAGGTTTGGGTTAGGGTTAAGGTTTGGGTTAGGGTTAGGGTTAGGGTTACGGTTAGGGGTAGGGTTAGGGTTAGGGTATTTTTTCTTTGGTTTTAGGTTTGGGAATTTTCTTCCTTGTTAAAGTTTTTTGTGATTTTTTCTCTTTGGTTGAAGGATTGGGAAGTTTTCACACCAATCACCATACACACAAAAATTTGTAAGAACAACACACTTTATTGGTTGGCGCCACCATGCAGACCTTACCTCTATTTTACAACACTATAAACTAGAGTTCGCGCTACCAAGCCAACTGTGCTCTATTTTACAACAAAATAAAAACTTAGCACATGCAAAAATTACAACCTCACATAGCCATAGGGGTATGTCAGTCCTGTTCCTTTTTCAATCACGCGCTTGTCCCAATTGACACCAAACACTTTTACTAAATCTGTTAAACTAACCGTCTTGTTGGTGTTATCTGTAACAAAATGATTCTTTATTTCTATTTCCATGAGTCTTCTTTGCTCCAAAGGATGTGACAGTTCTTTCTGAATGTGCTGCATCATGGAGTTACAATTCAACACTTGGTTAATTTCAAAGGAACTCTTGGTCCCCTTGTTCTTGCACTCCGTTTTACCCTTCGCTGTCTGATAGCAGTACGATTTAGGTCCTGCCGATCCAAACACTTCTATGGTGTCTCCTTCTAATTCGTCCGTCATTTGACCAAGAAACACTCCTGTAGGGATTTTCACTTCTCCAGGCTTGTAACTGTAAATCACTGAATCTGTGTCATAGTATAACACTTGCTCGTTTAACTTTTCCAATTCGGAATATAGCTTTAAACGAGCCAGAGATGTTGTGAAGGCCGCGACGAATATATTGATCTTTCCACTGCTTTGACAAGCATCCTCAAATTTCAGGGTGCTGACTTCCATGACATCCTCGTTAAAAATACGCACATCTTTAACTATAATGGTAGGATCTTGAACAATTTTCTGCCATGTGTCCGGATCCTGAATTGATTGTGTCTGTGTGCGATGTTCGTTCTCGCCAAATTTGCCCCAAAAGCTGTTCAACATAAGCTTCGCAACTTGTTTCCTTCCAGGATTCTTTTCTATTTTTTCAGGGTCTAGATCAATCCCCTCGTGTTCTTTGTAATCGTGGATATAGGTGGCTTTCTGTTCTTCTGTTTCTACCCCTGACGGCCATCCACTGGCTTCTGTTTTGTGCTTGAGCCACGTATTCACATACGGTGCAAATAACCCCTCTTTTCTCTGGTCTTCAGGAAAGTGCCATACTTCATGGATTTTTAGGATTTGGTAGCCTTTCTCGACTGCTTTTAGCAGCTCCGGAGTACACCATGTACCTGTCATCATTCGTTCTTTATCACTGTGTGGACAGAGATTGGTCCGTTCAAACCAGGGTTGTTCTGCTTGATCCTCTGCACATTTGACACATAAAGGAAACAGCAATTTTTCATTCTGCTTCACCGGTAACACTGGATGCAGCAATTTTTCTGGTGCCAAGACATTGACTTTAGCAATTCCAAAGTAATCTTGGATGTTTTGGTTCACAGGGTTGACAATGATGTGAGGGTGCCCAATGGGATACGTTCCATACTTGTTGATGGTGGGGTAAAGGCTCGTAAAATCCTCATATAAAATTTCTTCCTCTTTGCCTGCCTGGTAATAACATTTGGCCATGCCTGTTCGACCTCCAAAGAATGCCTCTCTTGGGTTCAAAGGAGAAACCCATGACATTTTATCGATTTGCTCTTGCAAGTTTGGACATTGTTTCAGTTTTTTGTTAAAATCACACTCCCATTGTTCCTTCACTGTATAACCCGCTTCTTTTAACAGCTCTGTTTTTCGTTGGGTGACTTGATAAATTTCTTCTACCGTTCTATCTGGATGGTGAAAGGTTTTCACATGCCTGCCATTCGGTTTACATTTACGGCATCCATGGTACTCGCATCCTTGGAACTCGTACACTGTTTTAGTTATGTGATCATAACCATCCACAGTGACTCTGCTACCCTTGATTTGAAGTACTTGTTCTCCTCCATTGCGGGAATGTTTGATTCTATTGCCTCCTAATTTGAGATCTTCCAAATACAACCATTGTAAAGCGATTTTGCTTTGGTTCACTTTAAGGCCACCCCATCCTTGCACTGGTTCTACAGCAATGGTTTTCGGCTGCATCTGGTGATTCCGCCAGAAATAATGACACGTGGAGGCAATCGTAATACATTGAGTCAGTGGATTAAATCCTGCCTCGTTCTTGGTGTCTTGAGCAAATTTCAGACAACCTTCTCGTAACAATTGGACGTCGCTTTTGCAATAGTCCAGCATTTCGTTTTGAAAGTTCCAAGTCTCCCCCTTGAGTACTTGCTCTGCATGCAAAGTTTCGCATTCTTCTTTCTTATCTTTAGACATGTGCTGGGGCTCAAAGAACTCAAGGTCTGGGATCTTGCCCTCGTAGTGTAAATGCTTCAAGAGGGAAAATTTATGCGGGAAAAATCCTTTCTTCAGTTCTGTCAAACCAAAAGTTTTTGGAAATGCCGCAAGGGGCATATTCAAAAAGTTCAATGAATCTTTGAAAATCAGATTGTGATGCTTGAAGTGTAACATCTTCGTACCTGTCCCCATTTGATCTGTGACTTTTAAATTCTGGTTGTACAGGGTATTTGTCGTCAGCACGCCATCAAAGCCTTTCAAATTATGAAAGAATATTGTGTACTCTGGTAATTTTCCTTTTCCTCCGTTTTCCCGCTTTTCTTCTTCAGCCCATGTTTGAACTGTGTCGAGAAATAGACTCACACAATTCGTACCCCAGTGGTGATAGATCGTTTTGCTACGTCCTTTTGTAAAACAGATCAGAATCGGGATGAATGTTTTGTTGCTATCAATTAAACATTCAATATCGGCAAAGATCAAATCATCCGCATAAATCTTCTTTGTCAGTTTTTCTTTTGGTAAACGTTCGTTGACCATGTCTAGAGTAATGCCTTCTAATGACACTCCTTCATCTAACAACTCATCAATGACTTTTTCCTGCAAATCTGCTAATTGGATTTCAACCATGAGTACTCCCATATTGATGTAATCCAAATCTTTTAATTTTTTCTTCCGTTGAGCAATCAATGCATCAATCTCGTCTTGTGTACTTTGATCCGGTAAACCTTCAACAATCGTTCCCAAAATTGTTTCTATTTTCTTCTTCTTGCTTCTTAATTTTTGCAAGGCTCTCTTAAATTTTTGTTCTTCTTCACTGGTAATGTAACACTTATGCTGGTAAATAGGAACAAATTCCAAGCAATGTTTACACTGTGCATGCAAGCATTTGTGAGGAAAGTCTTGGTTCACTTTGTAAGTCACCATACACTGAGGACATCGTTGAAAATCTCGACAAGTGCTTTTCAGTTCCAAGATGGGGGTCAAACGTTCATGGAGTTGTTGTTCTAATCTTTCTCTTGTTTTTTTCATGTCCTTGTTTTCTTCTACTGTTTCAATGAAATGTGCTAAAAAACACTGCTCACCATAGAATTCACGTTTGCAAATTCTACAGCTACGATCTGGTTTCGCCCATAACGTAAAATCTTGACATCCCTCTTCATCATTTGCTGTGTTTCTTTTACAGGCAGGGCAATTTTTAGCTTGACAACGGTGATGGGCACTGTCTTCGCTATTGTAGCCTTTGCAGCACTTTTTGCAAAAATAACTACGGTTCATAAATCCAGGAATGCTGTATAAACCATCGTAATGGGCTTTTTCCTGGTTCTGTTCGTCCACATACACTGACTTTACCAGAGCAATAATTTTGTTTTCGTCTTCGTACTTGTCTCCTTTAAAGATCACACCACCCCGTGTAGCATCCACTACAATGATTCTAAATCCTTGTTGGCCTAGGTACTCTTGAAATGTATTCACTTCGTCTAAACCGCATAAGCCCTCGGGAACATTAGCTTCTTGGTGGAGCTTTTTAGCGTCTTTTAGTTGCTGGGTATTTATTCCTCGATCCAGAGAAATATTTTTGAACGTGTTAGGTTCACCTGCTCGGCGTTTGGCATACTCACGCATCACCACGATGGCACGGGCACAACAGAGAGTATCCTTGTTTTTTATTTCACAAACGCACTTGGATTCCTTCGCCATCTGTTCCCATATTTTCTGACCTGGACTTGCACCTGCCCGTTTACCACCTTTGCGTTCTGGTCGGCTGAATAATACCGAGGCTGAGAATCCGACATCATTCGTAATGAACTCTCCGCTGTTCAGGACGTGGCTAAGATTTTGTAGAACAGCTTGAGTCATGGCAGCTCGCTTTGTAAAATCGCCCACATCAATTTTCCACGTTTCTCCTGTTAAACCATCCCTACGATGCTCTCTACTACCGATCTGAAGTGTCATCCAATAATCTTCTGGTATTTGGAGTTCCTCAATCAAATGGTCGGTTGCTTCTGCAATAGCGTGGGTTGCAGCAATATTCAAGTCTTCGGACTCTTTCGGAGAGCGTTGCTGATCAAGGGTCATTATGAATTTTTGGTTCACTACAGCATTTTGTTTCCAGCGTTTGGCAGAACCTAATTTGGTTACATTCGCCACAAAGAGCGGAGTAGGTCCCTTGTTGTACTCTTCGTTTTTCTCTTGTGGTTTCATCTCTGGTTTTAATTCTTTGACATCAAAATTGGAATCTTCAGCTGGACGCTTCATACCACGAGTAACTGCGCCACCAGTCTGAGAATCTTCCGATAGACGTGTGACTTTGTCTGCATGCAATAACTCTAGACGTAAGAGTTCAGCAGACTCCTTTGCTTTCCGCTTGGCTGCTTCGGAGTGGAACTTCTTCACATGTCTTAACATATCATCTTTTCTTGTAAATGTGGACTGACAGTGTGGACATGGAACAGGATCTACTTTCTTCTCACAATGTTTTCTATGTCTTGAGAAATTACTTCGATTGTTAATTTTGGTTCCACAGGTCGGACAGGGACGTGGGTAAGTAATTACCATGATGAGAGCTCCGTTCACTACAACGTATCGTAATAAAATGAGTATGGTTATAGATATCCGGCTTTTATACCTTGTGTTATTATAAAATGATGTCAAGTTCTAAAAATAGAAACAAATTCTGCTGAGTCAACAAAATGTACGTGACGTCAATGGGCTTGCCTAAACATGCCCGTAATCACTCAACCGTGACCTTGTGAAATTTAGTACACATCACAAACATAAACCGTGATGGAATTAACTTGTTTAACCCTCGACATTAAACATTAGGTTAGCTTAGGAAAAGGGTTAGGGTTAGGACATTTAGTTAGGTTTTGGAAAACCTAGTTACAAAACTAAAACTGAGTCAGCAAAAACAAAGTGTGACGTCAATGGGCTTGCTCAAACTTGCCCATAATCACTCAAGTGTGACCTGAATCCTAAACATAAAAATAAACATTGGGTTAGGAAATTTAGATAGGTTAGGACATTTAGTTAGGTTAGGAAATTTAGTTAGGTTTTGGAAATTTAGTTAGGTTAGGAAATTTTTTGACTGATTTAACCCTAAACACTGCGCCCGACTGATTTAACCCTAAACACTGCGTCCGACTGATTTAACCCTAAACACTGCGCCCCACTAATTTAACCCTAAACATAAAAGTAAACATTGGGTTAGGACATTTAGTTAGGTTAGGACATTTAGTAAGGTTAGGAAATTTAGTTAGGTTAGGACAAATATTTAACCCTAAACACTGCGCCCGACTGATTTAACCCTAAACATAAAAGTAAACATTGGGTTAGGACATTTAGTTAGGTTAGGAAATTTAGTTAGGTTAGGACATTCACTCGACAGATTTAACCCTAAACACTGCGCCCCACTAATTTAACCCTAAACATAAAAGTAAACATTTGTGTTAGTTTAGGAAATTTAATTTAGTTAGGTTTTGGAAAACTCACTCGACAGATTTAACCCTAAACGTGAAACTCACGTGTAACTCTCACGCGGTCATCACGTGTGATGTCCGCGGTGTCCGAAAAAAATGTGCTCCGTTTTGTACCTGACTAGACCCCCTTAACTACTACTAACCCCTTTGGAAAAATTCTAATTTTTCGTTTCTCGTACACGGTTGTTTTTATAGTATTTAAAGGCTTCTTTATTATGTAGAACGTCAGAAAACACTTTTTCTCGGTCTATTTTTGATAAACACAAAAGATGAAAACAATTCAACTTTTTGACCAAAATCATGGACTATCCCCTTTGCAAAAACGCCACTTTTGCCTTCTTTTTAAATCCATGTTTATATTGTCTACAAAGGCTTGTTTTCTAACGAGAACGTCACCAAATACTTTTTCTCGGTGTATTTTGCATAAAACGAAACGTTCACAAAATTTTAAATTTTTGACCAAAACCATGGACTAACCCTTGGCAAAAATGCCAATTTTGTGGGTTTTTGAAACCGATGTTTTTGTTGTTCAGAAAGGCTTGTTTCCTAGATAAAACGTCGAAAATCGTTTTTCACGATTTATTTTTACGATTTATGACATGGGAATACAGGGGGTTACAAGGGGTTACAGGGGGTTACAACGGGTTCCAAGGGGTTACAAAGGGTTACAAGGGGTGACAGGGGGTGACAAGGGGTTACAGGGGGTTACAAAGGATTATAGAAACTTTTTTCTAACTAGAACGTTCCCAGATACTTTTTTTTGGTCTATTTTGCATAAAAATCAAAGTTGAGGAAATCTCAAATTTTTGACCAAAACGATGGACTAACCCCTTTGGAAAAATTCTAATTTTACGTTTTTCGTACACGGTTGTTTTTATACTCTTTAAAGGCTTCTTTTTTATCTACAACGTCAGCAAACAGTTTTTCTCGATCTATTTTTGATAAACACAAAAGATGAAAAAACTTCAACTTTTTGACCAAAACCATGGACTAACCCCTTTGCAAAAATACCAATTTTGTGGGTTATTGAAACCGATGTTTTTGTTGTTCAGAAAGGCTTGTTTGCTAGATAAAACGTCGCAAATCGTTTTTTCACGATTTATTTTGACGATTTATGACATGGGAATACAGTGGGTTACAAGGGGTTACAGGGGGTTACAAGGGGTTACAAGGAGTTACTAAGGGTTACAAGGGGTTACAAAGGGTTACAAGGGGTGACAGGGGGTGACAATGGGTTACAAGGGGATACAAAGGATTATAGAAACTTTCTTCTAACTAGAACGTTCCCAGATACTTTTTTTTGGTCTATTTTGCATAAAAATCAAAGTTGAGGAAATCTCAAATTTTTGACCAAAACGATGGACTAACCTCTTTGGAAAAATTCTAATTTTACGTTTTTCGTACACGGTTGTTTTTATAGTCTTTAAAGGCTTCTTTTTTATCTACAACGTCAGCAAACACTTTTTCTCGATCTATTTTTGATAAACACAAAAGATGTAAAAACTTCAACTTTTTGACCAAAATCATGGACTATCCCCTTTGCAAAAATGCCAATTTTGCCTTCTTTTTAAATGCATGTTTATATTGTCTAGAAAGGCTTGTTTTCTAACGAGAAGGTCACCAAATACTTTTTCTGGGTGTATTTTGCATAAAAGGAAACGTTCACAAAATTTCAAATTTTTGACCAAAACCATGGACTAACCCCTTTGCAAAAATGCCAATTTTGTGGGTTTTTGAAAGCTATGTTTTTGTTGTTCAGAAAGGCTCGTTTGCTAGATAAAACGTCGAAAATCTTTTTTTCACGATTTATTTTCACGATTTATGACATTGGAATACAGGGGGTTATAAGGGGTTACAGGGGGTTACAAGGGGTTACAGGGGGTTACAAGGGGTTACAACGGGTTACAAAGGGTTACAAGGGGTTACAAGGGGTGACAGGGGGTGACAAGGGGTTACAGGGGGTTACAAAGGAATATAGAATTTTTTTTCTAACTAGAACGTTCCCACATACCTTTTTTTGGTCTATTTTGCATAAAAATCAAAGTTGAGGAAATCTCAAATTTTTGACCAAAACGATGGACTAACCCCTTTGGGAAAATTCTAATTTTACCTTTTGCGTACACGGTTGTTTTTATAGTCTTTAAAGGCTTTTTTTTTTATCTAGAACGTCAGCAAACACTTTTTCTCGATCTATTTTTGATAAACACAAAAGATGAGAAAACTTCAACTTTTTGACCAAAATCATGGACTAACCCCTTTGCAAAAATGCCAATTTTGTTGGTTTTTGAAACCGACTTTTTGTTGTTCAGAAAGGTTCGTTTGCTAGATAAAACGTCGAAAATCGTTTTATCACGATTTATTTTCACGATTTATGACATGGGAATACAGGGGGTTACAAGGGGTTACAGGGGGTTACAAGGGGTTACAAGGGGTTACAGGGAGTTAAAGGGGTTACAAAGGGTTACAAGGGGTTACAAGGGGTGACAGGGGTTGACAAGGGGTTACAGGGGGTTAAAAAGGATTATAGAATTTTTTTTCTAACTAGAACGTTCCCAGATACTTTTTTTTTGGTCTATTTTGCATAAAAATAAAAGTTAAGGAAATCTCAAAATTTTTACCAAAACGATGGACTAACCCCTTTGGAAAAATTCTAATTTTACGTTTTTTCGTACACGTTTGTTTTTATAGTCTTTAAAGGCTTCTTTTTTATCCAGAACGTCAGCAAACACTTTTTCTCGATGTATTTTTGATAAACACAAAAGATGAAAAAACTTCAACTTTTTGACCAAAATCATGGACTATCCCCTTTGCAAAAATGCCAATTTTGCCCTCTTTTTAAATACATGTTTATATTGTCTAGAAAGGCTTGTTTTCTAACGAGAACGCCACCAAATACTTTTTCTGGGTGTATTTTGCATAAAACGAAACGTTCACAAAATTTCAAATTTTTGACCAAAAAACCATAGACTAACCCCTTTGCAAAAATGCCAATTTTTTGGGTTATTGAAACCGATGTTTTTTGTTGTTCAGAAAGGCTTGTTTGCTAGATAAAACGTCGAAAATCGTTTTTTCACGATTTATTTTGACGATTTATGACATGGGAATACAGTGGGTTACAAGGGGTTACAGGGGGTTACAAGGGGTTACAAGGGGTTACAGGGGTTTACAATGGGTTACAAAGAGTTACTAAGGGTTACAAGGGGTTACAAAGGGTTACAAGGGGTTACAAGGGGTGACAGGGGGTGACAAGGGGTTACACAAGGGTTACAAAGGATTATAGAATTTTTTTTCTAACTAGAACGTTCCCAGATAGTTTTTTTTGGTCTATTTTGCATAAAAATCAAAGTTGAGGAAATCTCAAATTTTTGACAAAAACGATGGACAAACCCCTTTGGAAAAATTCTAATTTTACGTTTTTCGTACACGGTTGTTTTTATAGTCTTTAAAGGCTTCTTTTTTATCTAGAACGTCAGCAAACAGTTTTTCTCGATCTATTTTTGATAAACACAAAAGATGAAAAAACTTCAACTTTTTGACCAAAATCATGGAGTATCCCCTTTGCAAAAATACCAATTTTGCCTTCTTTGTAAATCCATGTTTATATTGTCTACAAAGGCTTGTTTTCTAATAAGAACGTCACCAAATACTTTTTCTAGGTGTATTTTGCCTAAAACGAACCGTTCACAAAATTTCAAATTTTTGACCAAAACCATGGACTAACCCCTTTCCAAAAATGGCAATTTTGTGGGTTTTTGAAAGCTATGTTTTTGTTGTTCAGAAAGGCTTGTTTCCTAGATAAAACGTCAAAAATCCTTTTTTCACAATTTATTTTCACGATTTATGACATGGGAATACAGGGGGTTGAAGGGGTTACAGAGGGTTACAAGGGGTTACAAAGGGGTTACAAAGGGTTACAAGGGGTTACAAGGGGTGACAGGAGGTGACTTGGGATTACAGGGGGTTACAAAGGATTATAGAAACTTTTTCCTAACTAGAACGTTCCAAGATAGTTTTTTAGGTCTATTTTGCATAAAAATCAAAGCTGAGGAAATCTCAAATTTTTTTACCAAAACGATGGACTAACCCCTTTGGAAAAATTCTAATTTTACGTTTTTCGTACACGGTTTTTTTTATAGTCTTTAAAGGCTTCTTTTTTATCTAGAACGTCAGTAAACACTTTTGTTGATCTATTTTTGATAAACACAAAAGATGAAAAAACTTCAACTTTTTGACCAAAATCATATACTATCCCCTTTGCAAAAATGCCAATTTTGCCTTCTTTTTAAATCCATGTTTATAATGTCTAGAAAGGCTTGTTTTCTAACGAGAACGTCACCAAATACTTTTTCTTGGTGTATTTTGCATCAAACGAAACGTTCACAAAATTTCAAATTTTTGACCAAAACCATGGACTAACCCCTTTGCAAAAATGCCAATTTTGTGGGTTTTTGAAACCGATGATTTTGTTGTTCAGAAAGGCTTGTTTGCTAGATAAAACGTCGAAAATTGTTTTTTCACGATTTATGAGATGGGAATACAGAGGGTTACAAGGGGTTACAGAGGGTTACAAGGGGTTACAGGGGGTTACAAGGGGTTACAAAGGGTTACAAGGCGTTACAAGGGGTGACAGGGGGTGACAAGGGGTTACAGGGGATTACAAAGGATTATAGAAACTTTTTTCTAACTAGAATGTTCCCAAATACTTTTTCTTGGTCTATTTTGCATAAAAATCAAAGTTGAGGAAATCTCAAATTTTTGCCCAAAACGATGGACTAACCCCCTTGGAAAAATTCTAATTTTACGTTTTTCGTACACGGTTGTTTTCATACTCTTTAAAGGCTTCTTTTTTTATCTAGATCGTCAGCAAACACTTTTTCTCGATCTATTTTTGATAAACACAAAAGATGAAAAAACTTCAACTTTTTCACCAAAATCATGAACTATCCCCTTTGCAAAAATGCCAATTTTGCCTTCTTTTTAAATCCATGTTTATATTGTCTACAAAGGCTTGTTTTCTAACGAGAAGGTCACCAAATACTTTTTCTGGGTGTATTTTGCATAAATCGAAACGTTTACAAAATTTCAAATTTTTGACCAAAACCATGGACTAACCCCTTTGCAAAAATGCCAATTTTGTGGGTTTTTGAAACCGACGTTTTTGTTGTTCAGAAAGGCTCGTTTGCTAGATAAAACGTCGAAAATCGTTTTTTCACGATTTATTTTCACGATTTATGACATGGGAATACAGGGGGTTACAAGGGGTTACAGGGGGTTACAAGGGGTTGCAAGGGGTTACAAGGGGTTACAAGGGGTGACAGGGGGTGACAAGGGGTTACAGGGGGTTACAAAGGATTATAGAATTTTTTTTCAAACTAGAACGTTCTTAGATAGTTTTTTTTGGTCTATTTTGCATAAAAATCAAAGTTGAGGAAATCTCAAATTTTTGACCAGAACGATGGACTAACCCCTTTGGAAAATTTCTAATTTTACGTTACTCGTACACGGTTGTTTTTATAGTCTTTAAAGGCTTCTTTTTTATCTAGAACGTCAGCAAACACTTTTTCTCGATCTATTTTTGATAAACACAAAAGATGAAAAAACTTCAACTTTTTGACCAAAATCATGGACTATCCCCTTTGCAAAAATGCCAATTTTGCCTTCTTTTTAAATCCATGTTTATATTGTCTACAAAGGCTTGTTTTCTAACGAGAACGTCACCAAATACTTTTTCAGGGTGTATTTTGCATAAAACGAACCGTTCACAAAATTTCAAATTTTTGACCAAAACCATTGACTAACCCCTTTGCAAAAATGCCAATTTTGTGGGTTTTTGAAACCGATGTTTTTGTTGTTCTGAAAGGCTTGTTTCCTAGATAAAACGTCAAAAATCCTTTTTTCACAATTTATTTTCACGATTTATGACATGGGAATACAGGGGGGGGAAGGGGTTACAAGGGGTTAGAGAGGGTTACAAGGGGTTACAAGGGGTTACAAGGGGTTACAAGGGGTGACAGGGGGTTACAAGGGGTTACAGGGGGTTAAAAGAGGTTACAATGGGTTACAGGGGGTCACAAGGGGTTACAAAGAGTTACAATGGGTTACAAGGGGTGACAGGGGGTGACAAGGGGTTACAGGGGGTTACAAAGGATTATAGAAACTTTTTTCTAACTAGAACGTTCCCAGATAGTTTTTTTGGTCTATTTTGCATAAAAATCAAAGGTGAGGAAATCTCAAATTTTTGACCAAAACGATGGACTAACCCCTTTGGAAAAATTCTAATTTTACGTTTTTCGTACACGGTTGTTTTTATAGTCTTTAAAGGCTTCTTTTTTATCTAGAACGTCAGCAAACACTTTTTCTCGATCTTTTTTTGATAAACACAAAAGATGAAAAAACTTCAACTTTTTGACCAAAATCATGGACTATCCCCTTTGCAAAAACGCCAATTTTGCCTTCAAATTTGCATAAAACGAAACGTTCACAAAATTTCAAATTTTTGACCAAAACCATGGACTAGCCCTTTTGCAAAAATGCCAATTATGTGGGTTTTTGAAACCGATGTTTTTGTTGTTCAGAAAGCCTCGTTTGCTAGATAAAATGTCGAAAATCGTTTTTTCACGATTTATTTTTACGATTTATGACATGGGAATACAGGGGGGTTACAAGGGGTTACAGGGGGTTAGAAGGGGTTACAAGGGGTTACAATGGGTTACAAGGGGTTACAAAGGGTTACAAGGGGTTACAAGGGGTGACAGGGGGTGACAAGGGGTTACAGGGGGTTACAAAGGATTATAGAATTTTTTATCTAACTAGAACGTTCCCACATACCTTTTTGTGGTCTATTTTGCATAAAAATCAAAGTTGAGGAAATCTCAAATTTTTGACCAAAACGATGGACTAACCCCTTTGGAAAAATTCTAATTTTACGTTTTTCGTACACGGTCTTTTTTATACTCTTTAAAGGCTTCTTTTTTTATCTAGATCGTCAGCAAACACTTTTTCTCGATCAATTTTTGATAAACACAAAAGATGAAAAAACTTCAACTTTTTGACCAAAATCATGGACTATCCCCTTTGCAAAAATACCAATTTTGCCTTCTTTTTAAATCCATGTTTATATTGTCTAGAAAGGCTTGTTTTCTAACGAGAACGTCACCAAATACTTTTTCTGGGTGTATTTTGCATAAAACGAAACGTTCACAAAATTTCAAATTTTTGACCAAAACCATTGACTAATTCCTTTGCAAAAATGCCAATTTTGTGGGTTTTTGAAACCGATGTTTTTGTTGTTCAGAAAGGCTTCTTTCCTAGATAAAACGTCAAAAATCCTTTTTTCACAATTTATTTTCACGATTTATGACAAGGGAATACAGGGGGGCAAGGGGTTACAAGGGGTTACAAAGGGTTACAAGGGGTTACAAGGGGTGACAGGGGGTTACAAGGGGTTACAGGGGGTTAAAAGAGGTTACAATGGGTTACAGGGGGTTACAGGGGGTTACAAGGGGTTACAAGGGGTTACAAGGGGTTACAAAGGATTATAGAAACTTTTTTCTAACTAGAACGTTCCCAGATACTTTTTCTTGGTCTATTTTGCATAAAAATCAAAGTTGAGGAAATGTCAAATTTTTGACCAAAACGATGGACTAACCCCTTTGGAAAAATTCTAATTTTACCTTTTTCGTACACGGTTGTTTTTATAGTCTTTAAAGGCTTCTTTTTTATCTAGAACGTCAGCAAACACTTTTTCTCGATCTTTTTTTGATAAACACAAAAGATGAAAAAACTTCAACTTTTTGACCAAAATCATGGAGTATCCCCTTTGCAAAAATACCAATTTTGCCTTCTTTGTAAATCCATGTTTATATTGTCTACAAAGGCTTGTTTTCTAATAAGAACGTCACCAAATACTTTTTCTAGGTGTATTTTGCCTAAAACGAACCGTTCACAAAATTTCAAATTTTTGACCAAAACCATGGACTAACCCCTTTCCAAAAATGGCAATTTTGTGGGTTTTTGAAAGCTATGTTTTTGTTGTTCAGAAAGGCTTGTTTCCTAGATAAAACGTCAAAAATCCTTTTTTCACAATTTATTTTCACGATTTATGACATGGGAATACAGGGGGTTGAAGGGGTTACAGAGGGTTACAAGGGGTTACAAAGGGGTTACAAAGGGTTACAAGGGGTTACAAGGGGTGACAGGAGGTGACAAGGGATTACAGGGGGTTACAAAGGATTATAGAAACTTTTTCCTAACTAGAACGTTCCAAGATAGTTTTTTAGGTCTATTTTGCATAAAAATCAAAGCTGAGGAAATCTCAAATTTTTTTACCAAAACGATGGACTAACCCCTTTGGAAAAATTCTAATTTTACGTTTTTCGTACACGGTTTTTTTTATAGTCTTTAAAGGCTTCTTTTTTATCTAGAACGTCAGTAAACACTTTTGTTGATCTATTTTTGATAAACACAAAAGATGAAAAAACTTCAACTTTTTGACCAAATCATATACTATCCCCTTTGCAAAAATGCCAATTTTGCCTTCTTTTTAAATCCATGTTTATAATGTCTAGAAAGGCTTGTTTTCTAACGAGAACGTCACCAAATACTTTTTCTTGGTGTATTTTGCATCAAACGAAACGTTCACAAAATTTCAAATTTTTGACCAAAACCATGGACTAACCCCTTTGCAAAAATGCCAATTTTGTGGGTTTTTGAAACCGATGATTTTGTTGTTCAGAAAGGCTTGTTTGCTAGATAAAACGTCGAAAATCGTTTTTTCACGATTTATGAGATGGGAATACAGAGGGTTACAAGGGGTTACAGAGGGTTACAAGGGGTTACAGGGGGTTACAAGGGGTTACAAAGGGTTACAAGGCGTTACAAGGGGTGACAGGGGGTGACAAGGGGTTACAGGGGATTACAAAGGATTATAGAAACTTTTTTCTAACTAGAATGTTCCCAAATACTTTTTCTTGGTCTATTTTGCATAAAAATCAAAGTTGAGGAAATCTCAAATTTTTGCCCAAAACGATGGACTAACCCCCTTGGAAAAATTCTAATTTTACGTTTTTCGTACACGGTTGTTTTCATACTCTTTAAAGGCTTCTTTTTTTATCTAGATCGTCAGCAAACACTTTTTCTCGATCTATTTTTGATAAACACAAAAGATGAAAAAACTTCAACTTTTTCACCAAAATCATGAACTATCCCCTTTGCAAAAATGCCAATTTTGCCTTCTTTTTAAATCCATGTTTATATTGTCTACAAAGGCTTGTTTTCTAACGAGAAGGTCACCAAATACTTTTTCTGGGTGTATTTTGCATAAATCGAAACGTTTACAAAATTTCAAATTTTTGACCAAAACCATGGACTAACCCCTTTGCAAAAATGCCAATTTTGTGGGTTTTTGAAACCGACGTTTTTGTTGTTCAGAAAGGCTCGTTTGCTAGATAAAACGTCGAAAATCGTTTTTTCACGATTTATTTTCACGATTTATGACATGGGAATACAGGGGGTTACAAGGGGTTACAGGGGGTTACAAGGGGTTGCAAGGGGTTACAAGGGGTTACAAGGGGTGACAGGGGGTGGCAAGGGGTTACAGGGGGTTACAAAGGATTATAGAATTTTTTTTCAAACTAGAACGTTCTTAGATAGTTTTTTTTGGTCTATTTTGCATAAAAATCAAAGTTGAGGAAATCTCAAATTTTTGACCAGAACGATGGACTAACCCCTTTGGAAAATTTCTAATTTTACGTTACTCGTACACGGTTGTTTTTATAGTCTTTAAAGGCTTCTTTTTTATCTAGAACGTCAGCAAACACTTTTTCTCGATCTATTTTTGATAAACACAAAAGATGAAAAAACTTCAACTTTTTGACCAAAATCATGGACTATCCCCTTTGCAAAAATGCCAATTTTGCCTTCTTTTTAAATCCATGTTTATATTGTCTACAAAGGCTTGTTTTCTAACGAGAACGTCACCAAATACTTTTTCAGGGTGTATTTTGCATAAAACGAACCGTTCACAAAATTTCAAATTTTTGACCAAAACCATTGACTAACCCCTTTGCAAAAATGCCAATTTTGTGGGTTTTTGAAACCGATGTTTTTGTTGTTCTGAAAGGCTTGTTTCCTAGATAAAACGTCAAAAATCCTTTTTTCACAATTTATTTTCACGATTTATGACATGGGAATACAGGGGGGGGAAGGGGTTACAAGGGGTTAGAGAGGGTTACAAGGGGTTACAAGGGGTTACAAAGGGTTACAAGGGGTTACAAGGGGTGACAGGGGGTTACAAGGGGTTACAGGGGGTTAAAAGAGGTTACAATGGGTTACAGGGGGTCACAAGGGGTTACAAAGAGTTACAAGGGGTTACAAGGGGTGACAGGGGGTGACAAGGGGTTACAGGGGGTTACAAAGGATTATAGAAACTTTTTTCTAACTAGAACGTTCCCAGATAGTTTTTTTGGTCTATTTTGCATAAAAATCAAAGGTGAGGAAATCTCAAATTTTTGACCAAAACGATGGACTAACCCCTTTGGAAAAATTCTAATTTTACGTTTTTCGTACACGGTTGTTTTTATAGTCTTTAAAGGCTTCTTTTTTATCTAGAACGTCAGCAAACACTTTTTCTCGATCTTTTTTTGATAAACACAAAAGATGAAAAAACTTCAACTTTTTGACCAAAATCATGGACTATCCCCTTTGCAAAAACGCCAATTTTGCCTTCAAATTTGCATAAAACGAAACGTTCACAAAATTTCAAATTTTTGACCAAAACCATGGACTAGCCCTTTTGCAAAAATGCCAATTATGTGGGTTTTTGAAACCGATGTTTTTGTTGTTCAGAAAGCCTCGTTTGCTAGATAAAATGTCGAAAATCGTTTTTTCACGATTTATTTTTACGATTTATGACATGGGAATACAGGGGGGTTACAAGGGGTTACAGGGGGTTAGAAGGGGTTACAAGGGGTTACAATGGGTTACAAGGGGTTACAAAGGGTTACAAGGGGTTACAAGGGGTGACAGGGGGTGACAAGGGGTTACAGGGGGTTACAAAGGATTATAGAATTTTTTATCTAACTAGAACGTTCCCACATACCTTTTTGTGGTCTATTTTGCATAAAAATCAAAGTTGAGGAAATCTCAAATTTTTGACCAAAACGATGGACTAACCCCTTTGGAAAAATTCTAATTTTACGTTTTTCCTACACGGTCTTTTTTATACTCTTTAAAGGCTTCTTTTTTTATCTAGATCGTCAGCAAACACTTTTTCTCGATCAATTTTTGATAAACACAAAAGATGAAAAAACTTCAACTTTTTGACCAAAATCATGGACTATCCCCTTTGCAAAAATACCAATTTTGCCTTCTTTTTAAATCCATGTTTATATTGTCTAGAAAGGCTTGTTTTCTAACGAGAACGTCACCAAATACTTTTTCTGGGTGTATTTTGCATAAAACGAAACGTTCACAAAATTTCAAATTTTTGACCAAAACCATTGACTAATTCCTTTGCAAAAATGCCAATTTTGTGGGTTTTTGAAACCGATGTTTTTGTTGTTCAGAAAGGCTTCTTTCCTAGATAAAACGTCAAAAATCCTTTTTTCACAATTTATTTTCACGATTTATGACAAGGGAATACAGGGGGGCAAGGGGTTACAAGGGGTTACAAAGGGTTACAAGGGGTTACAAGGGGTGACAGGGGGTTACAGGGGGTTAAAAGAGGTTACAATGGGTTACAGGGGGTTACAGGGGGTTACAAGGGGTTACAAGGGGTTACAAAGGATTATAGAAACTTTTTTCTAACTAGAACGTTCCCAGATACTTTTTCTTGGTCTATTTTGCATAAAAATCAAAGTTGAGGAAATGTCAAATTTTTGACCAAAACGATGGACTAACCCCTTTGGAAAAATTCTAATTTTACGTTTTTCGTACACGGTTGTTTTTATAGTCTTTAAAGGCTTCTTTTTTATCTAGAACGTCACCAAACACTTTTTCTCGATCTTTTTTTGATAAACACCAAACATGAAAAAACTTCAACTTTTTGACCAAAATCATATACTATCCCCTTTGCAAAAAGGCCAATTTTGCCTTTTTTTTAAATCCATGTTTATATTGTCTAGAAAGGCTTGTTTTCTAAAGAGAACGTCACCAAATACTTTTTCTGGGTGTATTTTGCATAAAACGAAACGTTCACAAAATTTCACATTTTTGACCAAAACCATGGACTAACCCCTTTGCAAAAATGCCAATTTTGTGGGTTTTTGAAACCGAAGTTTTTCTTGTTCAGAAAGGCTCGTTTGCTACATAAAACGTCGAAAATCGTTTTTTCACGATTTATTTTCACGATTTATGACATGGGAATACAGGGGGTTACAAGGGGTTACAAGGGGTTACAGGGGGTTACAAGGGGTTACAAGGGGTTACAAAGGGTTACAAGGGGTGACAGGGGGTGACAAGGGGTTACAGGGGGTTACAAAGGATTATAGAAACTTTTTTCTAACTAGAACGTTCCCAGATACTTTTTCTTGGTCTATTTTGCATAAAAATCAAAGTTGAAGAAATCTCAAATGTTTGACCAAAACGATGGACTAACCCCTTTGGAAAGATTCTAATTTTACGTTTTTAGTACACGGTTGTTTTTATAGTCTTTAAAGGCTTCTTTTTTATCTAGAACGTCAGCAAACACTTTTTCTCGATGTATTTTTGATAAACACAAAAGATGAAAAAACTTCAACTTTTTGACCAAAATCATATACTATCCCCTTTGCAAAAATGCCAATTTTGCCTCCTTTTTAAATCCATGTTTATATTGTCTAGAAAGGCTTGTTTTCTAACGAGAACGTCACCAAATACTTTTTCTGGGTGTATTTTGCATAAAACGAAACGTTCACAAAATTTCAAATTTTTGACCAAAACCATGGACTAACCTCTTTGCAAAAATGCCAATTTTGTGGGTTTTTTAAACCGATGTTTTTGTTGTTAAGAAAGGCTCGTTTTCTAGATAAAAAGTCGAAAATCTTTTTTTCACGATTTATTTTCACGATTTATTACATGGGAATACAGGGGGTTACAAGGGGTTACAGGGGGTTACAAGGGGTTACAGGGGGTTACAAGGGGTTACAAAGGGTTACAAGGGGTTACAAGGGGTGACAGGGGTTGACAAGGGGTTACAGGGGGTTACAAAGGATTATAGAAACTTTTTTCTAACTAGAACGTTCCCAGATACTTTTTTTTGGACTATTTTGCGTAAAAATCAAAGTTGAGGAAATCTCAAATTTTTGACCAAAACGATGGACTAACCCCTTTGGAAAAATTCTAATTTTACGTTTTTCGTACACGGTTGTTTTTATAGTCTTTAAAGGCTTCTTTTTTATCTACAACGTCAGCAAACACTTTTTCTCGATCTATTTTTGATAAACACAAAAGATGAAAAAACTTCAACTTTTTGACCAAAATCATGGACTATCCCCTTTGCAAAAATGCCAATTTTGCCTTCTAATTTGCATAAAACGAAACGTTCACAAAATTTCAAATTTTTGACCAAAACCATGGACTAACCCTTTTGCAAAAATGCCAATTTTGTGGGTTTTGGAAACCGATGTTTTTGTTGTTCAGAAAGGCTTGTTTGCTAGATAAAACGTCGAAAATCGTTTTTTCACGATTTATTTTTACGATTTATGACATGGGAATACAGGGGGGTTACAAGGGGTTACAGGGGGTTAGAAGGGGTTACAAGGGGTTACAAAGGGTTACAAGGGGTTACAAGAGGTGACAGGGGGTGACAAGGGGTTACAGGGGGTTACAAAGGATTATAGAAACTTTTTTCTAACTAGAACGTTCCCACATACCTTTTTTTGGTCTATTTTGCATAAAAATCAAAGTTGAGGAAATCTCAAATTTTTGACCAAAACGATGGACTAACCCCTTTGGAAAAATTCTAATTTTACCTTTTGCGTACACGGTTGTTTTTATAGTCTTTAAAGGGTTCTTTATTTATCTAGATCGTCAGCAAACACTTTTTCTCGATCTATTTTTGATAAACACAAAACATGAAAAAACTTCAACTTTTTGACCAAAATCATGGACTATCCCCTTTGCAAAAATGCCAATTTTGCCTTCTTTTTAAATCCATGTTTATATTGTCTACAAAGGCTTGTTTTCTAACGAGAACGTCACCAAATACTTTTTCTGGGTGTATTTTGCATAAAACGAACCGTTCACAAAATTTCAAATTTTTGACCAAAACCATTGACTAATCCCTTTGCAAAAATGCCAATTTTGTGGGTTTTTGAAACCGATGTTTTTGTTGTTCAGAAAGGCTTGTTTCCTAGATAAAACGTCAAAAATCCTTTTTTCACCATTTATTTTCACGATTTATGACAAGGGAATACAGGGGGGCAAGGGGTTACAAGGGGTTACAAAGGGTTACAAGGGGTTACAAGGGGTGACAGGGGGTTACAAGGGGTTACAGGGGGTTAAAAGAGGTTACAATGGGTTACAGGGGGTTACAATCGGTTACAAAGAGTTACAAGGGGTTACAAGGGGTGACAGGGGGTGACAAGGGGTTACAGGGGGTTACAAAGGAGTATAGAAACTTTTTTCTAACTAGAACGTTCCCAGATACTTTTTCTTGGTCTATTTTGCATAAAAATCAAAGTTGAAGAAATCTCAAATTTTTGACCAAAACGATGGACTAACCTCTTTGGAAAAATTCTAATTTTACGTTTTTCGTACACGGTTGTTTTTATAGTCTTTAAAGGCTTCTTTTTTATCTACAACGTCAGCAAACACTTTTTCTCGATCTATTTTTGATAAACACAAAAGATGAAAAAACTTCAACTTTTTGACCAAAATCATGGACTATCCCCTTTGCAAAAATGCCAATTTTGCCTTCTTTTTAAATCCATGTTTATATTGTCTAGAAAGGCTTGTTTTCTAACGAGAAGGTCACCAAATACTTGTTCTTCGTGTATTTTGCATAAAACGAAACGTTCACAAAATTTCAAATTTTTGACCAAAACCATGGACTAACCCCTTTGCGAAAATGCCAATTTTGTTGGTTTTTGAAAGCGACTTTTTGTTGTTCAGAAAGGTTCGTTTGCTAGATAAAACGTCGAAAATCGTTTTATCACGATTTATTTTCACGATTTATGACATGGGAATACAGGGGGTTACAAGGGGTTACAGGGGGTTACAAGGGGTTACAGGGGGTTACAAGGGGTTACAAGGGGTTACAAGGGGTGACAGGGGGTGACAAGGCGTTACAGGGGGTTACAAAGGATTATAGAATTTTTTTTCTAACTAGAACGTTCCCAGATAGTTTTTTTTGGTCTATTTTGCATAAAAATCAAAGTTGAGGAAATCTCAAATTTTTGACCAGAACGATGGACTAACCCGTATGGAAAAATTCTAATTTTACGTTTTTCGTACACGGTTGTTTTTATAGTCTTTAAAGGCTGCTTTTTTATCTAGAACGTCAGCAAACACTTTTTCTCGATCTATTTTTGATAAACACAAAAGATGAAAAAACTTCAACTTTTTGACCAAAATCATGGACTATCCCCTTTGCAAAAATGCCAATTTTGTGGGTTTTTGAAACCGACGTTTTTGTTGTTCAGAAAGGCTCGTTTGCTACATAAAACGTCGAAAATCGTTTTTTCACGATTTATTTTCACGATTTGTGACATGGGAATACAGGGGGTTACAAGGGGTTACAAGGGGTTACAAAGGGTTACAAGGGGTGACAGGGGGTGACAAGGGGTTACAGGGGGTTAAAAAGGATTATAGAAACTTTTTTCTAACTAGAAGGTTCCCAGATACTTTTTCGTGGTCTATTTTGCATAAAAATCAAAGTTGAAGAAATCTCAAATTTTTGACCAAAACGATGGACTAACCCCTTTGGAAAGATTCTAATTTTACGTTTTTTGTACACGGTTGTTTTTATAGTCTTTAAAGGCTTCTTTTTTATCTAGAACGTAAGCAAACACTTTTTCTCGATGTATTTTTGATAAACACAAAAGATGAAAAAACTTCAACTTTTTGACCAAAATCATGAACTATCCCCTTTGCAAAAATGCCAATTTTGCCTTCTTTTTAAATGCATGTTTATATTGTCTACAAAGGCTTGTTTTCTAACGAGAAGGTCACCAAATACTTTTTCTGGGTGTATTTTGCATGAAACGAAACGTTCACAAAATTTCAAATTTTTGACCAAAACCATGGACTAACCCCTTTGCAAAAATGCCAATTTTGTGGGTTTTTGAAACCGACGTTTTTGTTGTTCAGAAAGGCTCGTTTGCTAGATAAAACGTCGAAAATCGGTTTTTCACCATTTATTTTCACGATTTATGACATGGGAATACAGGGGGTTGAAGGGGTTACAAGGGGTTAGAGAGGGTTACAAGGGGTTACAAGGGGTTACAAGGGGTTACAAGGGGTGACAGGGGGTGACAAGGGGTTACAGGGGGTTACAAACGATTATAGAAACTTTTTCCTAACTAGAACGTTCCCAGATACTTTTTCTTGATCTATTTTGCATAAAAATCAAAGTTGAGGAAATCTCAAATTTTTCACCAAAACGATGGACTAACCCCTTTGGAAAAATTCTAATTTTACGTTTTTCGTACACGGTTGTTTTTATAGTCTTTAAAGGCTTCTTTTTTATCTAGAACGTCAGTAAACACTTTTCCTTGATCTATTTTTGATAAACACAAAACATGAAAAAACTTCAACTTTTTGACCAAAATCATGGACTATCCCCTTTGCAAAAATGCCAATTTTGCCTTCTTTTTAAATCCATGTTTATATTGTCTACAAGCGCTTGTCTTCTTACGAGAACGTCACCAAATACTTTTTCTGGGTGTATTTTGCATAAAACGAAACGTTCACAAAATTTCAAATTTTTGACCAAAACCATGGACTAACCCCTTTGCAAAAATGCCAATTTTGTGGGTTTTTGAAACCGATGTTTTTGTTGTTCAGAAAGGCTTGTTTGCTAGATAAAACGTCGAAAATCGTTTTTTCACGATTTATGAGATGGGAATACAGGGGGTTAAAAGGGGTTACAGGGGGTTACAAGGGGTTACAAGGGGTTACAGGGGGTTGCAAGGGGTTACAAAGGGTTACAAGGGGTTACAAGGGGTGACAGGGGGTGACAAAGGGTTCCAGGGAATTACAAAGGATTATAGAAACTTTTTTCTAACTAGAACGTTCCCAGATACTTTTTCTTGCTCTCTTTTGCATAAAAATCAAAGTTGAGGAAATCTCAAATTTTTGACCAAAACGATGGACTAACCCCTTTGGAAAAATTCTAATTTTACCTTTTTCGTACACGGTTGTTTTTATAGTCTTTAAAGGCTTTTCTTTTATCTAGAACGTCAGCAAACACTTTTTCTCGATCTATTTTTGATAAACACAAAAGATGAAAAAACTTCAACTTTTTGACCAAAATCATGGACTATCCCCTTTGCAAATAGGCCAATTTTGCCTTCTTTTTAAATCCATGTTTATATTGTCTACAAAGGCTTGTTTTCTAACGAGAACGTCACCAAATACTTTTTCTGGCTTTACTTTGCATAAAACGAAACGTTCGCAACATTTTAAATTTTTGATCAAAACCATGGACTAACCCCTTTGCAAAAATGCCAATTTTGTGGGTTTTTGAAACCGATGTTTTTGTTCTTGAGAAAGTCTTGTTTGCTAGATAAATCGTCGAAAATCGTTTTTTCACGATTTATTTTCACGATTTATGACATGGGAATACAGAAGGTTACAAGGGGTTACAGGGGGTTAGAAGGGGTTACAAGGGGTTACAGGAAGTTACAAGGGGTTACAAGGGGTTACAAAGGGTTACAAGGGGTGACAGGGGGTGACAAGGGGTTACAGGGGGTTACAAACGATTATAGAAACTTTTTTCTAACTAGAACGTTCCCAGATACTTTTTCTTGCTCTATTTTGCATAAAAATCAAAGTTGACGAAATCTCAAATTTTTGGACCAAAACGATGGACTAACCCCTTTGGAAAAATTCTAATTTTTCGTTACTCGTACACGGTTGTTTTTATAGTCTTTAAAGGCTTCTTTTTTATCTAGAACGTCAGAAAACACTTTTTCTCGTTTTATTTTTGATAAACACAAAAGATGAAAAAACTTCAACTTTTTGACCAAAATCATGGACTATCCCCTTTGCAAAAATGCCAATTTTGCCTTCTTTTTAAATCCATGTTTATATTGTCTACAAAGGCTTGTTTTCTAACGAGAACGTCACGAAATACTTTTTCTGGCTTTATTTTGCATAAAACGAAACGTTCACAGCATTTTAAATGTTGGACCAAAACCATGGACTAACCCCTTTGCAAAAATGTCAATTTTGTGGGTTTTTGAAACCGATGTTTTTGTTCTTCAGAAAGGCTCGTTTGCTACATAAAACGTGGAAAATCGTTTTTTCACGATTTATTTTCACGATTTTTGACATGGGAATACAGGGGGTTACAAGGGGTTACAAGGGGTTACAGGGGGTTACAAGGGGTTACAAGGGGTGACAGGGGGTGACAAGGGGTTACAGGGGGTTACAAAGGATTATAGAAACTTTTTTCTAACTAGAACGTTCCCAGATACTTTTTCTTGGTCTATTTTGCATAAAAATCAAAGTTGAAGAAATCTCAAATTTTTGACCAAAACGATGGACTAACCCCTTTGGAAAAATTCTAATTTTACCTTTTTCGTACACGGTTGTTTTTATAGTCTTTAAAGGTTTTTCTTTTATCTAGAACGTCAGCAAACACTTTTTATCGATCTATTTTTGATAAACACAAAAGATGAAAAAACTTCAACTTTTTGACCAAAATCATGGACTATCCCCTTTGCAAATAGGCCAATTTTGCCTTCTTTTTAAATCCATGTTTATATTGTCTACAGAGGCTTGTTTTCTAACGAGAACGTCACCAAATACTTTTTCTGGCTTTACTTTGCATAAAACGAAACGTTCACAACATTTTAAATTTTTGATCAAAACCATGGACTAACCCCTTTGCAAAAATGCCAATTTTGTGGGTTTTTGAAACCGATGTTTTTGTTCTTGAGAAAGTCTTGTTTGCTAGATAAATCGTCGAAAATCGTTTTTTCACGATTTATTTTCACGATTTATGACATGGGAATACAGAAGGTTACAAGGGGTTACAGGGGGTTAGAAGGGGTTACAAGGGGTTACAGGAGGTTACAAGGGGTTACAAGGGGTTACAAAGGGTTACAAGGGGTGACAGGGGGTGACAAGGGGTTACAGGGGGTTACAAACGATTATAGAAACTTTTTTCTAACTAGAACGTTCCCAGATACTTTTTCTTGCTCTATTTTGCATAAAAATCGAACTTGAGGAAATCTCAAATTTTTTGACCAAAACGATGGACTAACCCCTTTGGAAAAATTCTAATTTTTCGTTACTCGTACACGGTTGTTTTTATAGTCTTTAAAGGCTTCTTTTTTATCTAGAACGTCAGAAAACACTTTTTCTCGTTTTATTTTTGATAAACACAAAAGATGAAAAAACTTCAACTTTTTGACCAAAATCATGGACTATCCCCTTTGCAAAAATGCCACTTTTGCCTTCTTTTTAAATCCATGTTTATATTGTCTACAAAGGCTTGTTTTCTAACGAGAACGTCACCAAATACTTTTTCTGGCTTTATTTTGCATAAAACGAAACGTTCACAGCATTTTAAATTTTTGACCAAAACCATGGACTAACCCCTTTGCAAAAATGTCAATTTTGTGGGTTTTAGAAACCGATGTTTTGGTTCTTGAGAAAGTCTTGTTTGCTAGATAAATCGTCGAAAATCGTTTTTTCACGATTTATGACATGGGAATACAGAAGGTTACAAGGGGTTACAGGGGGTTACAAACGATTATAGAAACTTTTTTCTAACTAGAACGTTCCCAGATACTTTTTCTTGCTCTATTTTGCATAAAAATCAAAGTTGAAGAAATCTCAAATTTTTGACCAAAACGATGGACTAACCCCTTTGGAAAAATTCTAATTTTTCGTTTCTCGTACACGGTTGTTTTTATAGTCTTTAAAGGCTTCTTTTTTATCTAGAACGTCAGCAAACACTTTTTCTCGATCTATTTTTGATAAACACAAAAGATGAAAAAACTTCAACTTTTTGACCAAAATCATGGACTATCCCCTTTGCAAAACTTCCACTTTTGCCTTCTTTTTGAATCCATGTTTATATTGTCTAGAAAGGCTTGTTTTCTAAAGAGAACGTCACCAAATACTTTTTCTGGGTGTATTTTGCATCAAACGAAACGTTCACAAAATTTCAAATTTTGGACCAAAACCATGGACTAACCCCTTTGCAAAAATGTCAATTTTGTGGGTTTTTGAAACCGATGTTTTTGTTCTTCAGAAAGGCTCGTTTGCTACATAAAACGTGGAAAATCCTTTTTTCACGATTTATTTTCACGATTTTTGACATGGGAATACAGGGGGTTACAAGGGGTTACAAGGGGTTACAGGGGGTTACAAGGGGTTACAAGGGGTTACAAGGGGTGACAGGGGGTGACAAGGGGTTACAGGGGGTTACAAACGATTATAGAAACTTTTTCCTAACTAGAAGGTTCCTAGATACTTTTTCTTGGTCTATTTTGCATAGAAATCAAAGTTGAGGAAATCTCAAAGTTTTCACCAAAACGATGGACTAACCCCTTTGGAAAAATTCTAATTTTACGTTTTTCGTACACGGTTGTTTTTATAGTCTTTAAAGGCTTCTTTTTTATCTAGAACGTCAGTAAACACTTTTTCTTGATCTATTTTTGATAAACACCAAACATGAAAAAACTTCAACTTTTTGACCAAAATCATGGACTGTCCCCTTTGCAAAAATGCCAATTTTGGCTTCTTTTAAATGCATGTTTATATTGTCTAGAAAGGCTTGTTTTCTAACGAGAACGTCACCAAATACTTTTTTCTGGGTGTATTTTGCATCAACTGAAACGTTCACAAAATTTCAAATTTTTGACCAAAACCATGGACTTACCCCTTTGCAAATATGCCAATTTTGTGGGTTTTTTAAACCGATGTTTTTGTTGTTCAGAAAGGCTCGTTTGCTAGATAAAACGTCGAAAATCGTTTTTTCACGATTTATTTTCACGATTTATGACATGGGAATACAGGGGGTTACAAGGGGTTACCGGGGGGTTACAAGAGGTTACAATGGGTTACAGGGGGTTACAGAGGATTACAAGGGGTTACAAAGGGTTACAAGGGGTTACAAGGGGTGACAGGGGGTGACAAGGGGTTACAGGGGGTTACAAACGATTATAGAAACTTTTTTCTAACTAGAACGTTCCCAGATACTTTTTCTTGGTCTATTTTGCATAAAAATCAAAGTTGAGGAAATCTCAAATTTTTCACCAAAACGATGGACTAACCCCTTTGGAAAAATTCTAATTTTACGTTTTTCGTACACGGTTGTTTTTATAGTCTTTAAAGGCTTCTTTTTTATCTAGAACGTCAGTAAACACTTTTCCTTGATCTATTTTTGATAAACACAAAACATGAAAAAACTTCAACTTTTTGACCAAAATCATGGACTATCCCCTTTGCAAAAATGCCAATTTTGCCTTCTTTTTAAATCCATGTTTATATTGTCTACAAACGCTTGTGTTCTAACGAGAACGTCACCAAATACTTTTTCTGGGTGTATTTTGCATCAAACGAAACGTTCACAAAATTTCAAATTTTTGACCAAAACCATGGACTAACCCCTTTGCAAAAATGCCAATTTTGTGGGTTTTTGAAACCGATGTTTTTGTTGTTCAGAAAGGCTTGTTTGCTAGATAAAACGTCGAAAATCGTTTTTTCACGATTTATGAGATGGGAATACAGGGGGTTAAAAGGGGTTACAGGGGGTTACAAGGGGTTACAAGGGGTTACAGGGGGTTGCAAGGGGTTACAAAGGGTTACAAGGGGTTACAAGGGGTGACAGGGGGTGACAAAGGGTTACAGGGAATTACAAAGGATTATAGAAACTTTTTTCTAACTAGAACGTTCCCAGATACTTTTTCTTGCTCTCTTTTGCATAAAAATCAAAGTTGAGGAAATCTCAAATTTTTGACCAAAACGATGGACTAACCCCTTTGGAAAAATTCTAATTTTACCTTTTTCGTACACGGTTGTTTTTATAGTCTTTAAAGGCTTTTCTTTTATCTAGAACGTCAGCAAACACTTTTTCTCGATCTATTTTTGATAAACACAAAAGATGAAAAAACTTCAACTTTTTGACCAAAATCATGGACTATCCCCTTTGCAAATAGGTCAATTTTGCCTTCTTTTTAAATCCATGTTTATATTGTCTACAAAGGCTTGTTTTCTAACGAGAACGTCACCAAATACTTTTTCTGGCTTTACTTTGCATAAAACGAAACGTTCACAACATTTTAAATGTTTGATCAAAACCATGGACTAACCCCTTTGCAAAAATGCCAATTTTGTGGGTTTTTGAAACCGATGTTTTTGTTCTTGAGAAAGTCTTGTTTGCTAGATAAATCGTCGAAAATCGTTTTTTCACGATTTATTTTCACGATTTATGACATGGGAATACAGAAGGTTACAAGGGGTTACAGGGGGTTAGAAGGGGTTACAAGGGGTTACAGGAGGTTACAAGGGGTTACAAAGGGTTACAAGGGGTGACAGGGGGTGACAAGGGGTTACAGGGGGTTACAAACAATTATAGAAACTTTTTTCTAACTAGAACGTTCCCAGATACTTTTCCTTGCTCTATTTTGCATAAAAATCAAAGTTGAGGAAATCTCAAATTTTTTGACCAAAACGATGGACCAACCCCTTTGGAAAAATTCTAATTTTTCGTTACTCGTACACGGTTGTTTTTATAGTCTTTAAAGGCTTCTTTTTTATCTAGAACGTCAGAAAACACTTTTTCTCGTTTTATTTTTGATAAACACAAAAGATGAAAAAACTTCAACTTTTTGACCAAAATCATGGACTATCCCCTTTGCAAAAATGCCACTTTTGCCTTCTTTTTAAATCCATGTTTATATTGTCTACAAAGGCTTGTTTTCTAACGAGAACGTCACCAAATACTTTTTCTGGCTTTATTTTGCATAAAACGAAACGTTCACAGCATTTTAAATTTTTGACCAAAACCATGGACTAACCCCTTTGCAAAAATGTCAATTTTGTGGGTTTTTGAAACCGATGTTTTGGTTCTTGAGAAAGTCTTGTTTGCTAGATAAATCGTCGAAAATCGTTTTTTCACGATTTATTTTCACGATTTATGACATGGGAATACAGAAGGTTACAAGGGGTTAAAGCGGGTTACAAACGATTATAGAAACTTTTTTCTAACTAGAACGTTCCCAGATACTTTTTCTTGGTCTATTTTGCATAAAAATCAAAGTTGACGAAATCTCAAATTTTTGACCAAAACGATGGACTAACCCCTTTGGAAAGATTCTAATTTTACGTTTTTTGTACACGGTTGTTTTTATAGTCTTTAAAGGCTTCTTTTTTATCTAGAACGTCAGAAAACACTTTTTCTCGATCTATTTTTGATAAACACAAAAGATGAAAAAACTTCAAGTTTTTGACCAAAATCATGGACTATCCCCTTTGCAAAAATGCCAATTTTGCCTTCTTTTTAAATCCATGTTTACATTGTCTACACACGCTTGTTTTCTAACGAGAACGTCACCAAATACTTTTTCTGGGTGTATTTTGCATCAAACGAAACGTTCACAAAATTTCAAATTTTGGACCAAAACCATGGACTAACCCCTTTGCAAAAATGTCAATTTTGTGGGTTTTTGAAACCGATTTTTTTGTTGTTCAGAAAGGCTTCTTTGCTAGATAAAACGTCGAAAATTTTTTTTTCACGATTTATGAGATGGGAATACAGGGGGTTACAAGGGGTTGCAGGGGGTTACAAGGGGTTACAAGGGGTTACAGGCGGTTACAAGGGGTTACAAAGGGTTACAAGGGGTTACAAGGGGTGACAGGGGGTGACAAGGGGTTACAGGGGATTACAAAGGAGTATAGAAACTTTTTTCTAACTAGAACGTTCCCAGATACTTTTTCTTGATCTATTTTTCATAAAAATCAAAGTTGAGGAAATCTCAAATTTTTGACCAAAACGATTGACTAACCCCTTTGGAAAAATTCTAATTTTACGTTTTTCGTACACGGTTGTTTTTATAGTCTTTAAAGGCTTTTTTTTTATCTAGAACGTCAGCAAACACTTTTTCTCGATCTATTTTTGATAAACACAAAAGATGAAAAAACTTCAACTTTTTGACCAAAATCATGGACTATCCCCTTTGCAAAAATGCCAATTTTGCCTTCTTTTTAAATCCATGTTTATATTGTGTACAAAGGCTTGTTTTCTAACGAGAACGTCACCAAATACTTTTTCTGGCTTTATTTTGCATAAAACGAAACGTTCACAACATTTTAAATTTTTGACCAAAACCATGGACTAACCCCTTTGCAAAAATGCCAATTTTGTGGGTTTTTGAAACCGATGTTTTGGTTCTTGAGAAAGTCTTGTTTGCTAGATAAATCGTCGAAAATCGTTTTTTCACGATTTATTTTCACGATTTATGACATGGGAATACAGAAGGTTACAAGGGGTTACAGGGGGTTACAAACGATTATAGAAACTTTTTTCTAACTAGAACGTTCCCAGATACTTTTTCTTGCTCTATTTTGCATAAAAATCAAAGTTGACGAAATCTCAAATTTTTGACCAAAACGATGGACTAACCCCTTTGGAAAAATTCTAATTTTTCGTTTCTCGTACACGGTTGTTTTTATAGTCTTTAAAGGCTTCTTTTTTATCTAGAACGTCAGAAAACACTTTTTCTCGTTTTTTTTTTGATAAACACAAAAGATGAAAAAACTTCAACTTTTTGACCAAAATCATGGACTATCCCCTTAGCAAAAATGCCACTTTTGCCTTGTTTTTAAATCCATGTTTATATTGTCTACAAAGGCTTGTTTTCTAACGAGAACGTCACCAAATACTTTTTTCTGGATGTATTTTGTATAAAACGAAACGTTCACAAAATTTTAAATTTTTGACCAAAACCATGGACTAACCCCTTGGCAAAAATGCCAATTTTGTGGGTTTTTGAAACCGATGTTTTTGTTGTTCAGAAAGGCTTGTTTGCTAGATAAAACGTCGAAAATCGTTTTTCCACGATTTATTTTCACGATTTATGACATGGGAATACAGGGGGTTACAAGGGGTTACAGGGGGTTACAAGGGGTTACAAGGGGTTACAAGGGGTGACAGGGGGTGACAAGGGGTTACAGGGGGTTAAAAAGGATTATAGAAACTTTTTTCTAACTAGAACGTTCCCAGATACTTTTTTTTGGTCTATTTTGCATAAAAATCAAAGTTGAGGAAATCTCAAATTTTTGACCAAAACGATGGACTAACCCCTTTGGAAAAATTCTAATTTTACCTTTTTCGTACACGGTTGTTTTTATAGTCTTTAAAGGCTTCTTTTTTATCTAGAACGTCAGCAAACACTTTTTCTCGATCTATTTTTGATAAACACAAAAGATGAAAAAACTTCAACTTTTTGACCAAAATCATGGACTATCCATTTTGCAAAAATGCCAATTTTGCCTTCTTTTTAAATCCATGTTTATATTGTCTACAAAGGCTTGTTTTCTAACGAGAACGTCACCAAATACTTTTTCTCGGTGTATTTTGCATAAAACGAACCGTTCACAAAATTTCAAATTTTTGACCAAAACCATGGACTAACCCCTTTGCAAAAATGCCAATTTTGTGGGTTTTTGAAACCGATGTTTTCGTCGTTCAGAAAGGCTTGTTTGCTATATAAAACGTCGAAAATTGTTTTTTGGTGATTTATTTTCACGATCTATGACATGGGAATACAGGGGGTTACAAGGGGATACAGGGGGTTACAAAGAATTTTAGAAACGTTTTTCTAACTAGAACGTTCTTAGATACTTTTTCTTGGTCTATTTTGCATAAAAATCAAAGTTGAAGAAATCTCAAATTTTTGACCAAAGCCTTTTGAAACCGCTTGTCAGCCCCAGTAACCCCTTGTCACCCCGTGTAACCTCTTATAACCCCCTGTAATCCCTTGTAACGGAACGTACTGTATCCCCTTGTAACCCTTTGTAAGCCCTTTGAACCCCTGTAATGCCTTGTAACCTCTAGTAACCCTCTCCAACTTTTTGTAACCCTTGTAACCCCTATGTCACCCCCTTTTAACGCCCTGTAATCCCTTGTAATTCCCTGTTATCCCCTGTAACCCCTTGTCACCCCGTGTAACCCCTTGTGATCCCCTGTAATCCATTGTAACCTCTTGTAACCCTCTGCAACCCCTTGTAACCCTCTGTAACCCCTTGTCATCCCCTGTAAACCTTTGTAACCCTTTGTAACCCCTTGTAACCCCCTGTAACCCCTTGTCACCCTCAGTAACCCCTTGTCACTCCGTGTAACCCCTTATAACCCCCTGTAATTCCTTGTAACGTAACGTAACGTATCCCCTTGTAACCCTTTGTAAGCCCTTGTAACCCCTATAATCTGTGGTAACCTCTTGTAACCCTCTCTAACCCCTTGTAACCCCCTGTAACCCCTATGTCACCCCCCGGCAACCCCTTGTAACCCCCTGTAATCCCTTGTAACCTCCTGTCACCACCTGTAACCCCTTGTCACCCCTTGTAATCCCTTTGTAACCCCCGTATCCCCTTGAAAGATTTTGTAAGCTCTTGTAATCCTGTAATTCCTTGTAACCTCTTGTAACCCCTGTAACCCCTTGTAACCCTCTGTATCCCCTTGCCATCCCCGGTAACTCTTTGTAACCCCTTGAAACCTCTTGTAACTGCCTGTAACTCCTTGTAACCCCTTGTCATCCCCTGTAACCCTTTGTAACCCCCTGTAATTCCTTGTAACCCCCTGTAACCCTTTGTAACTCCTTGTAACCCTCTGTAATCCCTTGTAACCTTGTCACCCCCTGATACCTTTTGTAACCCTTTGTAACCCCTTGTAACCCCCTGTTATTCCTTGTAACCTCTTGTAACCCCCTGTAACCCCTTGTCTCCAACTGTTACCCCTTGTAAGGTAAGGTAAGGTAACTTTATTTAAACACCGTATTTCCTTCAGGTACATTTACATTCAAATATAGAAAGAGTAACTTCCTAACTAATCTAAAATCTAAGATAAAAACTAAAATAATAAAGATGAAAAGAAAACACCTGGTTTTCAAGGAGGCCGTGTTAAAAAACAGAATATAGCTAAGTTATTTGTCAATCGAAATTTATGTCTCTAAAGTTTCCCTTAAACATACTAGGGGATGTCAATTGCCGCACCTCCAGAGTCAAGCTGTTCCATAACACACTCCCGCTGTTAGAAAGACTTCTTTTGTAAAATTCAGTACGTGGTTGTGAAAAAGCAAGCTTGTATTCATTCTCTCTAAGGTTATAACTAGTTAAATCGCAGCAACGAACAAAACGCAAAGTCAGATACTCTGGAGCTGTGTTATTTACAATGTATGTATCATTGTTGCTTTACTAACTGCGCGCTGATGGACAAATTTCGACCACTTTAAATTTTGAAATAATTCACTAGTATTGCAGTCATAATTAGAGAAAATCAGAACGCGAGCGGCGCGATTTTTCAATTTCTGCAATTTAGAAGATAGGTTCTTAGAACAGTTTCCCCATACTACATTACAGTAATCAAAGTGTGGCTGTACCAGTGAACTGTATACGTTAAGTAGAATCTCAAAAGGAAGAAAATACCTAATACGCTTAATCGCACTTATGCCAGAAGTAATCTTCTTACAGATTTGTTAATATGACACTCCAAAGAAAGATTCTTGAAGTCGAAACGTGTTTAATCGGAAACTGGTTAATTTCAATTATGGGATTCCTTTCTAGCGTTGACAGTCTTTGCCTAGACCCAATTAATAAAACTTCTGTCATAGTCTTGTTTAGTGTAGGTTTGTTCGCCTCAAGCCATATACGAATTCTATGTAAATGTATGTTAACGCAACGCTCTATTTCTTCGACATCACTGCTCGCATAGGTGATACTAGTGTCGTCAGCATACATTCTAGGTTGCGAATGCATGAGGCAATTCGGAAGGTCATTTATAGATAGTAAAAACAAAAGTGGCCCCAAAATCGTTCCCTGCGGGACACCACAGGTTAGGTACGATTCAGATGACTTGTTGCAGTTAACGAGACACGTTTGCATACGATTTCTAAAATAAGTACAGACCCATTGATTAGCAGGATCACGGATACCATATGCGTGAAGTTTTGAAAGAAGAATATCATGGTTTACCATGTCGAAAGCCATTTTAAGTTCTAAGAAGACAACTGCATTGACAACGCCGCGGTCGACGTTCAAATACCAGCTATCTGTGGCTTCGATCAATGCAGTAACTGTGGAGTGGAGTGTGCGAAAACCACATTGGTAACAACAGAGAAGTTTGTTTTCGGTTAGATAACGACATAGCTGATCATAAAAAATCCGCTCGAAAACTTTAGCCACCGCAGGAATGATCGAGATCGGCCGGTAATTTGAGGGATCGCTTCTTTTGCCACATTTCTTGGAGAGAGGAGTGATCCTAGCGCTCTTCCATTCATCGGGAAAAATACTTGTTTCAATCGATCGATTGAAAATGAGTGCTAGAGAGTCGGAAATTAGATCGAAGCATTCTCTCAGAAGTCTGGCTGAAACTGTATCAAGTCCAGTGGCTTTCCTCATGCGTAATTTGCGTAAGTGAAACGAAACCAGAGATCGACCTATTTGTTGAAACCTAAAGCTGCACGAGATAGATTGATTGACAAATTCATCGAAACAAGTATCGGTGTCTTCAACATTCTCGGACAGCTTGGAACCGATTTCGGCAAAGAATTTATTAAAACCTTCCCCAATAGACCTAGTCGGCTAACTCAATGTTGTACCCAATTCAAATCTCCCGGGGATAAGATTCTTTGTGTATTGTATTTGCATTATAATGTGGCATTCACATTTAAATGATATGGAAATTCCTGAAACAAAACGTTTTACTCCCAAAGGGTTTGAATTGGGTACAACAATGAGTTAGCCGTAACTGTAACAATGAGTTAGTATTTCTTGCCCTCAAATTCCAGTTCATTTGTAATCGCTTGTAACCTCTTGTAACCCCCTGTAATCCCTTGTAAGCCCCTGTAACCCCTTGTATCCTCCTGTAATCCGTTGTAACCCCCTGCAATCCCTTAAACCCCCCTGTAATCCCTTCTAACCTCTTGTAACCCCTTGTAACCCCTTGTAACCTCCTGTAACCGCTTGTAACCCCTTGTAACTCCCCGTAACCCTTTGTAATCCCCTGTAACCCCTTGTAATAATAATTGCTTTACTAACTTAGAACAAACGCCACTGAATCTTAGCCAACAGTTACCAGCACCGTACAAACGACTTATTGACGAGATCAAGCAAAAATAACTACGAGAGAACGACTGGAGAACTGACAATTTGACTAACAATAGACGACTGTTTAACTGTGACAATAGACGGATCGAAACGCACCAATTACTGATTACTAGTCTTCATAGCCAATAACATCACGGCTTAACTGACAGACGACCAATAACATCGCCACGTAATTAACCAATCAGATCAATAACCAGAGTATAATACCATCAACTGACGTGATACAACTCACTTTGACTCTGAAGATGACTACCGCACAGGTTGTCCACAAAGTGGTTCTTCGTCTACCCAATTCCTGATCGAAATAAATGTTGGTTTTTGAGCAGAGAGGAAAACCGGAGCACCCGGAGAAAAACCTCTCGGAGCAAAGGAGAGAACCAACAACAAACTCAACCCACATAACCCTAATCCTAAATCCTAAACCGTAACACTAACCCTCTGTAACCCCTTGAAACCTCCTTTAATCCCATGCGACCGCCTGTAATCCCTTGCAACCCCTCAGCCTCCTGCCTACCCGCTGTAACTCCCTGTAATCCCTTGTGACCCCCTGTAACCCCTCAGCCTCCTGTAACCAGCTGGAACCGCCTGGAACCCCCAACCCTTCTTGCACGCGAATAAATAATTCATTTTATTTCTACGGCTTCGAACCTAGCCTTGATTTGAAACAGAGGCTTAGGGCGGCACGGAAATGGCCTATTTAGTACCTCGAGCCTTCGTCTCATACTTCACATGTTCAGGCTTGAGCGACCGCTGGCCAGGGAGGCGGAGATGCTGTGTACAAGGGTGAATGCCATCCTTTCCTAACTGAAAGAGGACCACAGTGTAAGGTCGAGTTCAAGTGCGACTCGTTTTTGGTTAGCCTAGATTTTGAGTTAGGGGGCTACAGTAAGACTCCGCGACTACTAAGAACCTGAAGAACCCGTTAGGCTAAAATTTACCGGTTAAGTCCCCTCTATATAACAACCTGTTCAGCCTAAAATTTGAAATAGGTTCTTATTTTCTAAAATCTACGATAAAAATTCTGTAGACTTAAGCAAAGAAGATAAGTCAACATTCTGCGCGATGAATATTGACTGTGATAGAAACATAGAGCCTCAGTCACCCTTGATACACTTGAGACTTTTAATAGATTCGAGGACGAAAAACGGCTGCGAGGAGGAAATTTGTCTGAAAGTTTTTTTTATGCACCATGTTCTAAGAAAATAGACAACAGAGAAAGCTCCATTATACTTTTCCAAAAGAAAAGTTCGCGTGGTTGTTTTTGTTGAAGGAAACTAATTACGCCCTCTACTGACGGCAAAATGATAAAACTTCTAACATTTGATAACTATTTTCCGCCACTTCGACATTCTCGACGCTTTTGAAACTCCCGCAGTAGAATGACAAAAGCTATCGCGTTTTCCCGCTGAAATGACGCTGGTGCAATCGCGCACTAATTAGTACTAGGAAAATCTTATCCTCGTAGTATTCCCTGTCTTGGAATCTCAAGGTCTCTGCTGCGAACGTGATCAAAACATTCCGGTACTCAAATCTAAAATGGATATTTTCATACTTCGGGATTCTCACAGTATATCAAGCGTTTGTACTAGTCTTGTGGTCAAGACAAAGTCAATTTTAGTAACTAAAATATCTGTACACAAGCGACACAACAATATAGGACAAAAAGAATGCTGTTTTACAGCCAGGTAGTGTTTTGCTAGGTAATACGTTTGTCAAGGTGTACACGCTGAAAAATTCCCCGCTAGCGGAGGCCTCTTTTCCCTGGTATTCTAAGCTCTGTACACAGGGAAACCTAAAAACAGATTAAAGCAAGCCCAAGACGCTCTGCTGCACATGACGAATAGTATTCGTCCCAAGCAGGTAAGATCATCTAATCAAAGTGTTAAGCAAACTTTAATAATATTACTGTTCGTTGTTTTGCACTAAGGTCTAGACAATGGTAATTTTAATTGAAATATCCACAAACAACTGACAAACGACTGAGATATTGCAAGACATTACACGTGGCCAACCACAGAAACTTCCATCCCCCAAGCGGTTCTAAGCTCTTGACCTAGAACTTCATCCAAATAGTACTTTGTTTTTTGTCGTGAAGAAAGGGAATCCTATTCATCCCACACTAGTATTTTTATATTGCCTTTGGGCGGAGAGGATGTGAAAGACGGTGTTTATTTCATTGCAAAATGCATTGTCTAAAAATAAACAGCTTGACCCGGAACTTTGCCTTGTATGAAGGTGAAATTTTAACAGTTGTTTTGCAGTATTCAAGCTTCAGAGGCTACAGACACGCAAGCTTTAAAAGTTTGATTACCGTAAATCCTCTAATAAGCCCCCTTTTCAGTAGAAGAAAGTTAGTAAGCTCCCCCCTTCTAAGCCCCCCTTCCCCCCCTTATTCTATTTTATTAGCTCCGCCAAAAAACAAACAAACAAACCAACAAACAGAAAGAAAGAACGTTGGCAGGGACACCGCAACAGCTGTGGAGAATTACAGCAGGCGAGGATACTAATAAAAAAAAAACAAGAAATATTAAAAAAGACAGCGACACGAGAAAAACTACAGCTACATACAACAAGCTATTGGACCAGACAAGGGACGAGTATGAACGAACGTGTGTCTTCACAATCATAAGAAACAGCTAACGCGGACTCATAGTAATTAAGAATAACCGATTTAAAGGAAGCTAAGGTTGATGAGCTCAAATCTAGTTCATCCGCTAAACAATTCCAAATTCTACTAGTTCTAATGTGAAAGGATTTCTGGTACGTAGTAGTTTACATTTCTTAATTATGTATTTATTAACATTGCTGGTTGAGGATCTAGGGTAGAGGAGTTCACGTTAACAAGACCGTGTGTCAATTTTTAAAAAAAAAAGTTTAGATCTAAAAGTTCATGCCAGTAAAAAATAGGTATTAGGTTTAGAGTTTGTAAACGAGGCTTAAAACTTATATTAGAAGAATAAGGCAGTTTTAAGAAAAACTTAGTCGCGCTTCTTTGGATACGATCTAGCTTGACAATGAGCTCGATGGACTGCGGGGCCCAAATTTGGGTGGCATATCCCAAATGTGGCCTAACTAGGGCTAGGTATAGCGTTCGTCTTACTTCGGTTCTAAGTATGAACCTCGTGTTCCTCTTTAAGTATCCAAGTAGTTTAGTAGCACGCGAAGAAAGAAAGAAAGAAAGAAAGAAAGAAAGAAAAAAAGAAAGAACATAGACAACCCAGAAAGTTCAATTATACTTTTCCAACAGAAACGTTAGCATGGTTATTTTCACTGAAGGAGATTATACCCTCTATTGACGGCAAAATGACAAAACTTCTATCATTTGATAACTATTTTCCGCCACTTCGACATTCTCGACGCTTTTGTAAATCCCGTAGTAGAATGACAAAAGCTATCGCGTTTTCGCGCTGAAATGACGCTGGTGCAATGGCGCACTACTTAGTACCAAGAAAATCTTGTCCTCGTAGTATTCCTTGTCTTGGAATCTCAAGGTCTCTGCTGCGAACGTGATCAAAACATTCCGGTACTCAAATCTAAAATGGATATTTTCATACTTCGGGATCCTCACAGTATATCAAGCGTTTGTACTAGTCTTGTGGTAACTGAAATATCTATAAACAAGCAACACAACAATATAGGACAAAAAGAATGCTGTTTTACAATCAGATAGTGTTTTACCACGAAATACGTTTGTCAAGGCGTACACGCTGAAAAATTCCCCGCTAGCCGAGGCCTCTTTTCCCTGAGATTGATTCGAGGCTCTGTTAGCAGGGAACAAGAGCGGATCCAGGTTTTTTTTAGGAGGGGGTACACCACTAAAGAATGGCGTAACTGACTGGTGACGTAAAGAAATGTTAATACAGAATACCAGTTGCGTTAGAAAGCCGCAGGTCATCTCAGGGGGGATCACCCCTTGCACCTTCCCCCTAGATCTGCCCTTGGGAAGTCTAAAAACCTATTAAAACAAGCCCAAGAAGCTCTGCCGCACATGACAAACAGTATTCGATCGGCTCGACCAGGTAAGATCGTCTAATCAATGTGTTAACCAAACTTACTATTGTGAAAAGTAGGTTGAGTTTGATCGTCCGGGTGAAAGTAGTCCTGAATAGGACTGTTGTTGTTGAAAGTGACTGACGTTTCGACAGCCTGTGCGGTCAGTTCTCCAGTCGTTCTCTCGTAGTTAGTTTTGCTTGATAAAACTTAATATTAATGTTCGTTGTTTTGCACTAAGGTCTAGACAATAGTACTTTTAATTGAAATATCCACAAACAACTAAGATATTGCAAGACATTACACTGCAACCACAGAAACCTCCATCCCCCAAGCTGTTCCCGGCTCTTGACCTAGAACTTCATCCAAAAAGTATTTTGCTTTTTGTCGTGAAAAAAGTGTATTCGATTCATCCCATGCCACACTAGTATTTTTATATTGCCTTTGGAGGGAGAGCATGTGAAAGACGGTGTTTATTTTCAAAATTCATTGCCCAAAAATAAACAGCTTGACCCGGAACTTTGCCTTAAATGAAGGTTAAATTTTAACAGTTGTTTTGCAGTAGTCGAGCCTCATGAAATTAACGCGAATCGTTAACATTCGCGTTAATTTAGTTGAGCGTTAATTTCCGCGACGTTAAATAAGTGCAGCGTTAATTTCCGCGCTCTTAATTTCCAGTATTTTAACCCCAATTTTGGAACCTGCCCAGACATTCTTGACATCTAAAAAACATTAACTGCAAAATTTCTTTCTTTCCATTTACCCTTTATTTTAAAGCTAAGGCGCAGGTTTACAATATTTCGAGTTCATCTTGAGCGTTGTTGCTGTCAGAAGTGATGTCAGCTCAGTTTTTTTCAGTTTTGGATTTTTTTGCATCCAGTGTTGAAATAAATTTGTCCAACTGTGTCTCAATCGCGTTAATTTCCTTTATTATGAAATTCTACCCCATCTTTCGCGTCAATTTTCTTCATTCGAAAGTCGTTTTCCATTAAATTCGCGTTAATTTGAGTCGCGTTAATTTCCAATACCTTAATTTCATGGAGCGTTAATTTCCTATAATAAGGTATACGGGTAGGCTCCGCCCGAAGGTCCAAATATTTTATCCTTTTCTATTATACCATTTTTGACAGACAAGATACCTCTTTCGTATACCTTTTGTTGACAAATGGTATTCCTTTCACAAACTTAGTCTAGAACTTTGCATCCGTCTTAACTACTGTAAATTTGAATAAATCACAAAATCTGAAAGTTTTCTCGCCTTTTCTCACAGCCATAAAATGCATCTGTTAGCCCTTTGGGTCTTGTTTATCGACCGAAACGACAGATTTCCCTACCCTTTCATTATACTTCAAGAAGTAAAATCGCTACCCTTTCCGGAAGCCTGATAATGGTACTCCTTTCGGACGGAGCCTCCCTGTACTAGCCATTATTATTCCCCGGGGGGAGATCGCCACATTGTGATCTACGCGAAACCAAGCATGAAAAATTCGATCAATTCTATTCCTGAGTCATCCTGAGGCGGTCAGCATTCAAAAGTTCTTATTGTAATTCTTTAGTGTGCTTTAAAACATATCAGTATCAGTAAGAACAGAGTAACATTAACTATTGAAGCGAAAAATTAACAGTTTTTTGCGCTGAGTCAAGCAGTTCATCCTTTTTGTCCCACAGTGTGTGTTAAATCTTGAATACACTTTTGGAGATCAATATTGAAGGTCTTTGTTGTTCGTAACTGGATTACAGGGTCCGTGCAACTCATCGCAAACCTTAAAGGTCACGAAATTTAGGAATGTCCTTTCCCCTACTTGAAAAGTCGTGTAATTCAATTGTCGAACCTGGATAGTCATAGACTCCCACGCAGACGTTCTTAGTTCGTGGGAAAAGAAACACGTGACGAAGAATCAACAACGTCTGCTTAGGAGGCAAACAAAGCCATGGAAAAATATATTTATTCTTGAAAGATTTATAGTTACAACAGATTTAAAAGCAAGGACAATATAAAATAGAAACTAACAATTAATCAGAGCGAACAGCAGACAATCTCGTAAACATGAGAGTTTGTGTCTGACTTAGGTAAAAAGATTCCCAAAAACAAAAAAAGTTTTGAAAATTTTTAAAAGTGACAACTAAACCTTAGGTCTTAGAAAACCTAAAATGGTTTTTAAAAAGTCACGAAATGTCAAAGCCTGTGATTTGGGTGACTAAGTTGACTAAGGTCATTTGGGAGACTTGGGTAGCTGGGGTGACTAGGGTGATTCGGTGACTAAGTGACTTGGTTGACTAGGCTGACTTGGGTCACTAGGGTGACTTGGGTGATTTGGGTGACTAGGGTGACTTGGGAGACTAGGGTGGCTTGGGTGACTGGGGCGACTTGGGTGACTAGGGAGACTAAGGTGACTGTTGACTAGGGTGACTTGGGTGACTAGAGTGACTTAAGGGTGATTAGGGTGACTTGGTTGACTTCGATGACTAGGGTGACTAAGTCATGACTAGTGTGACTGGGGTGACATGAGTGACTAGGGTTACTTGCATGACTAGGATGGCTTGGATGACTAGGGTGACTAGGGTGATTAGGGTGACTGGTGTGACTTACCTGGCTAGGGTGATTTGGGTGACTACAATGTCTTGGGTGACTAGGTTGACTTGGGTCACTCGGGTGACTAGGGTGACTTGGGTGACTAGGTTGACTAGGATGACTTGGGAGACTTGCATAGCTGGGGTGACTTGGGTGACTACGGTGTCTTGGCTGACTAGGGTGACAGAAGTGACCAGAGTGACTTGGGTGACGGTGACTTGGCAGACTTGGGTAGCTGAGGTGACTTGGATGACTAGGGTGACAGAGGTGACCAGAGTGACTTGGGTGACTTAAGTGACTTGGGTGACCAGGTTGACTTGGGTGACTGTTCACTAGGATGACTTGGGTGATTAGAGTGAGTTAAGGGTGATTAGGGTGACTCGGTTGACTTGCATGACTAAGGCATGACTAAGGTGACTAGGGTGACTAGGGTGACTAGGCTTACTTGCGTGACCAGGGTGGCTTGGGTGACTAGGGTGATTAGGGTGACTGGCGTGACTTAAGGTAAAGCACCACCTAAACGGCAGTTAAAAGAGGTTTAAAGAATGTCATGGTATTTTTTACTTTGGCCAATTGGTAATAACAAAAACAAAAACTTCCTTAATAGGCTATTTTCGAGTTGCCTTAAACCTCTGTTTCCAAGTGACGCTAAGTGCGAAGCCATTGATAGGTAACTGATTTTATATTCTTACGAAAATGAAACTCATTATTACAAGAAAGGATTTGCACTTATCCTCTTTTCAAAGTGAGGATTTTTGGAAGTAGGAAATGGCCTATTCAATTACGGTTAAAGTTTGAATAGCTTGTTTGCGGTTCAGAATGTTAATTACAATTATGATTTTTACAGTACGTATAATCCTTACAATGCTTATCAAAACCAATGTATTTTTCATCCAGATTGCGTTCACCAGAGTTATGAAGACTAAAAATGACGTTAATAGTGCAGCCCATTTTCAGCTAAAGGAAAGGCAGCCGAGAAGCCATGGTAACGAGGTTGCGTTAGCTGAGTTTTTTTTGGTAGACCTGGAGAAATGGCGGAAAATTTTACATGTTTTCGAAAGAAGAAAAAGCCGAGCTTTTCCCTAAAAAATAGCAAGAACGGAAAAAGTATGCTACTCGACGCAAGACAAATGTATCTGCAGGAGTAAGTTTGAAGAGTATCTACTAGACTAAACAGACATATGAAAATGGGATCGACATGAGCAGGAGGTAGCCCGTTAGACAAAAAAGAAGATACCAACAGCTGCACAGAAGCCTTCTTTTTCATGAAAGACTGATCTTATTTTTTATACACATAGGGAAGCAAGTTTAGAAGGCAAAACGAAGAAACAGAAAGAGAGTAGAAATGATGTAAAGAATAAAATCTTCGAAATGACTTCAATGGTTATAAGTTTGGGTGCACCATTATTTTTGCATGGCGCAACACGACGAGAATCAACTATTTTTCTTTTCTTTTTAGCAACAGTAAACTACTTAAGTTGATTATTAACTTAACTCTAATTATTAAGAAATCAGAAAGATTTGTGACGTCAACTTAACTCTATTATTAAGAAATCAGAAAGATTTGTGACGTCATTTATAATGGTGGCCATCTTGCTATGTTGGACTGATTTCACTAACAATTTATTTTATCCAAGCAATTTTAAATTTAACATTCTCGAGCTTGAGTTTCAAAAAACGTAATTAAACAATTTGCTTACTTGGTTGCTGTTTTATGCTTCATACTCAAATAAGTATGAAAAACGCCCTTGGTATCTTAGAAAAGTTTTGACATCATACTAGTACTTTTTATCGTGTAGCCATAGAAACCAGTAAACACCAAATTTGCCAATGTTGGTCTTAATAATACATGAATATCAACTGCAAAGAAAAGGCCCTTCCTTAAGATCCTTTTGAAAAAGTTAAACAAAATAAAAAAAACGTAAGAGCTATACACATGCACAAAATTTTGTATAAGCATTGTTTTCAATTTCTCTTGGGACGGCTGTAATACCCAGGAGAAATGAAAAACAAAGGTTATGCAAAATTTTGGGGGGCAAATAAGGTGCACTATGGGAGACGTACAAGTGGCGTATATGGCGTTCCAACTTGTACGTAATGTTGTGATAGTATTAATTGCGGTTTGTTAAGTCACTGGATGAAATATTGACAATGTAAATTCCTTAAATGATGACTCAACCTTTAATGAAAAATCAAAGTACAAACATAATCCTATTTCCTAAAGGAGTTACAATAAAGTGATAACATACAGCTATTTCGAGAAAGGTTGTCGGGAAAAGTGCACGCGTCAATCCCGAAAGGTATTGTGGGTGGTTTTGAGTGCACTGTTCTTCAAAGAAATTTGAAAGAATCGCACGGGAGGCCACGGACGTATGTTTGCGAGTTCTAAAGGAAAGCAACAAAAGTAGGTTCGACAGCTACAGTTGTTAGGAACAGTCTGTTGATCATATCCCATATTACCTTTCGGGATTGTCGCGTGCACATTTTTTCCGACAACCTTTCTTGAAATAACTGTGTATTAAGCAAAGTAGTAGTAACAAATATTCAAAGCAAAGACAGGGATCGAATTCGGTCAGAGGATTTTCCTTGATCCAGTTTATCATTACTTTTGCTAGAACGAGTATTTATATAGTATCAACAGACCCTTACAAAGAATACAGATATTATTTTCTGCTTCTATATTATTGTATCTATTATTATTAACGATGCTTTATTTGGTAGTCGTATTTCAGGCGTCTTTCATGAGTTCCCTATTCAAAATATAGTTTTGTGACTTTAAATATAAACTGTCTATTAAAAACAAAATTTGGCACAACGCCAACAAAACAAAAACAACAACAGGTAATAGCTATGAAAAACTAAGGTCGGCTTGATCGGCTAGAGTTCATTTTCCAGTGGATTTTGGTCATTGAATAAAAACTTTAATATTCTCAAAGTTCTCAACCGATTCTGAGAGAGATTAAAGAATTGAAGAAGGATTGGACAGTCCTTAACACTGAAACTGGTTGTAAGGTTTTGTGTCATCTGGTTCCAAAAATTAGTTCATGATGTACAGTAGACTCGGCAAAACTCGCCATGGGTTATTTTTCTACGATTTTGGCAACGAACAGGGAGACAGTTTAGAACTATTAGGCCCTAAACATTCCGGCTATAGGAATTTACATTTTGTATGCATGCATGAATTTGGTCGTGAGTGACGCGTGCCTGAGTTTTGAAGAACCAATATATTGGATGATAAGGGGTTTGGAAAGATAATCTGAAAATGGATTGAAAGCGGTTTACACGTTAAAAAAAAAAGATAGGAACATACCAAAACGGAACGTGATCGACTGCACTCGGATGTGATGGAGCTCTATTACGATCTTAAACACAAAGATAAGGTTCAATCGACTTCTTTTCACAGGACATGTGCTAATGAAGCTAATTATCGTCCAAACATAAGAACAATAGAACCTAAGTTTATCGTGCGAATGTTACTTTGAATAGACAAAAATAGTAACTAATTTAGTATTTAAGGTTACCGTAGTAAGTTGCCACTGGTATGCACTTGGTAAATATGTTCTATCAAAATTGAGTTTATAACTAATTCATTTTCACCTCGAAGATTTTAGAAATCGGCATGACAGATTCCAAAATAAGTGTTTCCGCATCATGTTGTTTTCATGTTTGGGTCAATCTCCGTGGAAACAACGGCTTTTCTTGTTTGAATTAAATTGTTACATAAATAAAACTGTAATTAATCCTATATAAGTTTCAAGAAGGTGTCTTCCCTGGGCAGATATCATAACCAGTCGGTATTTCCGACATGTATTGATATTTTAACATCAAAATGCAATTAAGCAATACGAGCCACAGAATTTTTGACAAAGATAACTTCGGAATCTCCCTTTATCGAAAGCAAAAGCAAAGTAATGCTTTATAAAACAACAAAAACGCCATATCGTGTACCAACATTGTGTGTTAACTTAACCTTCATTAGTGATTATCTGATTTGTGATATCTCTGTAGAGAATGATGACACATTGTAACCTGGATACGTCGCATTTCGCTTTACTTAGTAACTCTTGCTGCATGTTACATATTTTTTGCAGAAAAAACATCTTTGTATCTACTAGCAACTAGATATCCAAGCATGAATCTTGACGTGCGTCGATGGCGCAGACTGAAGAGTGTCCTGAGTCTTACTTACGTTGTTGTTTGACTTGGAAAGCTTGAATACAAATAAACAGGAACCTGTTTGCAGTTATTTTTATAACCAACAAATATGGCCTTAAAATGAAAGCAAAAGAAGCGGATCTGGGATTTCTATTTCGCGACAGTTTTCGTTATAAGGAAACGTAAAGAACTAGAGCAAGTGTTTATGAGGAAATTGGTGCTGTCAGAAATAAACTCCACTGGCATCTCTTATGCATCGTGACAGAAACAATAACCTATATTGACCAGTTCAAGTCAAACATCGCAACAAAGATCCAGGTTTAGATAACTAATCAAAAATAACTGGTCTGTAAAATACTATGACAGAATTGTGCGGTCAGATGTAACCATTAAACTCTGAATATGGACAACAAGTTTCAGAAACTAATACTACATGTTTTTTTTTTCGAAATTAATGAGGTCTTTTGTTTAATTATTTTGAAGTGAATTCGTCAAAAAGAGAAGCATGCTAACATTTGTTTGGTTCGGCTTTGTTTGAGGGAAGTCAACTTTGTTCCTGCGGCAGATCAAAGGGTGACATTCTTCATACCGAACCGCGGCGGTAACTGAAGGGTTAAGAGGCCTGGATTGAAAAATTTCGAAAAATAAAATGTATACTCTCGAAAGCTATCATTTTTGTCATCTGTAGCAACAAAAGCTTTCTAATTGTCAGCTTTTATTGACGGATGGTATCTGGGTCACCATGGTGTTTCTTTGAAGAATACATAATGCACAATGTACGTTTACACTGACTCTACCACCAATATGCAGAGATGGATTCCAGAGGAATTTAAGTGAAAGCAGGAAAGTAGCAGCAACTCTCCTAAAGTGGGGAATTTAGAAGGCAAAAAGTATCGCAGAGAGAAAAAAGAACTTTTTTTGAGACGTTAGAAGAAGATAAAAGGACGCAAACGGGGTAAAATAACGGGAGATCTTAGGAATCTTCGGTCGTAATTGTCTGGTAAAACGTTATTTAAATGTATGAAATTTAAACGATGTGTTCTTTTATTTCGTTAGGACTTATGTGTCGCTAATTATTATTACCATTATTATTATTATTATTATTATTATTATCATTATTATTATTATTATTAATATTATTATTATTATTATTATTAAGATCACTGTTCTTATTTCTATTTTTCATAACATCCACCTGAACTTATAGTAGTAAAATGTCTTAAGACTAGTTCTCGTTCTAGGTGATCATGATAATGAAGCTGTTTGGCTGGATTTCCACTGATAGTTAATTATTTTTCTGTCTCAGCAAAATAAAAACAAAACAAACCTTTATGACTGTTTGGCGAATCTTACTACACATGAGTGAATAAGGTTACATTGATTGCAATTTCCTTTTAAACATGCGACGGGTGTTTATTTAATGAAAACGCGTCGTTGACTCCAATAGCGCATGGTAAGTCTGTTAAGCCTGGTATGACTGCGTTCTAGCTCGAGTTTGAGGAAAAATTAGCCAAGTATAATGTACTAAAGTATTATTTTGCCTTTTCACTGTAAGGGGTCTATTAATCACTAAACTCTGTTTTATATGTTGGCAGATTGTAATAAATACTCCAGCAATGTCCAATTTTCAGCTTGTACATATTAGTGAGTGTTAAAGTAGCAGTGTTTGCATTTTAAGAACGATTTTTCAAAAGTTTTCGAATTCATACTTCATAACAAAACCTTTTCATAGATATCATCTCTAAACTGTCAGACGTAGTTTGTGCAAATATGAAGCCCTTTTAAAAAATGTGATGTACGTTTGGTGCCATGAAAACAAATTGACCAATGGCAATTAGAAAAGTTTTGTGCAAATTTGCTGATCATTATGAATAACATAAAAGCCTCCATTTACAAAATTTATATCCTTCTTTTTTTCATTCAAATTAAAAAATAAAACAACAACATTTCTGAAAACCCACGATCCGCTAAAAAAAAACCCATATGTGGAGAGAGGGAGATTTCAAAAAAGCCATTTTATTAAGACATATTTCTTATAAAAAGGGCAATTCTTGAAGGGGGGGAAGAGTTTGAAAAGATACATATATATATTGACAGTCCTATTAGCGATTTTAATGGATTAACAATTATCAGTTTCCAGAAAAACCTTCATAAAGCCGGTAACTTCAATCTTTATAAGCTGATCATGAACTAATACTCTAATAGTTTTTTTTTCATTCCTGAAGCAGACAAAAACGAAGTACAGACATTTGACTAGTATTTCAGCTAACACAGCCTGTTAACTGCGAACATAGAGAACTTAAGACTTTATTTTATACATATTTATAAAGTAAGAAGCAGAAGCCAAAACGCATTAGGTTTGTTTCAGTTCCCAGGGACAATATGCGCATATATGCCTTCTTAATCCTTTGGTAAAATAATATTGGTTTTTGTGCAGAGAACGCGACTGGAATTGTATTGAAGACAAGTACTCAGTTCGACAATGCCGCAAATTTTCAATTACCACAAAAGAGGATGTCGATGGCAAGTAGCCGATAAGAATAGTCTATACCCACGTTAGATAAGGTATGAAATACAGGCAATCTTTATTTCTGATTTTACAAGCAATTGGCGAAAACGTCGAAGAGAATGATAACTGATTCGAAGCCAGAAAGGCCAGCAACAGATTTACAAATATTATGTTTTTCAATCGTCACTGGCAACATTTTTAAATCCACTGTAAACCCGATAAAGGATCGGTCAAATTCTTATTTAGGAATTAAGATATATAATTCGATACTTAAAAAAATTTTCCAATCGACAACAGTGCTATAAAATTGCCTCACGCAATATAATTGAATCGATATGTTATATATAAGATAGAGTTTTAAAATTATTAGTCTTTTAACTCCTACGCCTGTACAGATGTGATATATGATTTATTTAACCGTCATGTTTATTAAAGGCCTCGGACGACAAAATGTTACTGAATTGTTGTTGCACCTAGTTTGATGTTGGTCTTTCTGGAAATAAAATGAATATTCTAATTTAACAAGTTTTTCTTTTAACCTATAAATTGTGCCTCCTAGAGCGAATGTTTCCCGTAATCTCATTGAAGTTCACCCTCCCCTTCTGTCACGACTGAATTTTTTCAATCCTTCCCCCCAAAAATGATACTCATGAATGAATGTTATGATTGTTGTTGATTCTTCATCAGCACCTTGTTTCCATTGATGGAGGGCTGATAACTGAAGCATTTGTACATCATGATCCTCGAAGTTGTTCACTGACATAAACGCCTTTTTTCCTAATACTGCACTAGCTACACCCGGTTGAAAAATAAGCAAATCAAGCTATACAAGATCCAGCTGCTACTACAATAACATTTTTTATCGTTTAACACAAATTTACATCGCTGAGCGATTCAGAAGTTGTAAATGAAAAGACTTCTAGCTATCGCTTAAATATCTTTGCTTTTGATAAAATACAATAGTCTGAATGGTGGGTGCCTGCTTCTTTAATGAGCTACTGCAAAATATATCGACTTAGCAATCATGTAAAACCCAAGGGTTTGGAGAGCGTCGACTTGAAGGACCTTCGTAACAGTGAATTCCCCTTGTTATAACGAAAAGACTGGCGATCAAAACGCCGGCTCAATCTGGTTAAATCTATCTTAGGTTCCAATCAGTTTAACGTTTTCTCTTTTAATATCCCATCAACGAAGGACCATTCTTTAAAAGCTGATCAAAACTAGGCTCAAGATCTGAACTCGCCTATACCGTATTGATACGAACTCTGCTTCAGTGATATTTGGGAAAGATGAAAGCAAATTGATTACAGCTTAAGACATCTGCTATATATAGCTGAATGCAAAACTGATGTTTTTATTACACAAAATTAATGATTAATTCCTAGGTTTTTAAATTGCATAAAAGGTTTTTTCAAACACATCCTGTCATCACTAGTTTTATGGGTAAGGCAAAGCAGACAAATTTTGCTAATTCATTTACTTTCTCTTGGAACCGATATTTCTATTCGTTCTAATGAAAGGCGCTGCAAAACACTTCATGTCATCCAGTTTGACACCTAAAAACAATTCTTTCTTTGTCAGTATGCGTAAAAGGCAAGTAAACGTTCATTCGATACTTAGTGCGTGCGAATTAACAGCTTTTACCTCAAGGAAATATCAACAGCTAAAACTTCTTCCACCAAGTCACATGGCAAAATTAAAAGGGGAATTTAACTTTATGAAATGACAAAAATTGATACCTTATTTTATGGAACCTCTACCGCGAGACAATTTGAAGGTTGGATTGTAAAGTTGTTGGAAAGAACCGGACGGCCAGTCTATATTCAGTTTGTTACACATTGTTAACAATGGACTCTCAGTAATGATGAATTGTACGTTAGTTTCTTTTGTTCTTTGTCACAAAGAGAATTTCAATTTTCTGTGATAATAACACAGTGATTCTCTCTATTCACAACAGTTTCACACATCTCAGCCGATACTGTAACAGAAAATTGACCTCCAGTCCTTTAAACTTACGAACATCTCGGACAGTGAAAATAAGCAAAACGAAAAGTATTATTAAATATATATTTCTTAGATTCAAAGAGAAGGATTCATGTTACCGTATGAGACATGTTCAAAAACTTTTAAGTGGCTGAAACTCGGTGTCTCTTTCAAATATCAAAGGCTGGGGTCATGTTTTACTGAAAGCGTAGCAACCAGCACCACCCTATTGTCGGTTATACATTTTCCCAAAAAATTTAGGCTGTAGCTTCAGGCTATAGCGGTTGCAGCACGAGTTCCGCTAGTTGATTTGTTTGTCTACAAACCACTAGGTTTAAGGCAGTCCTTTGAAAAATCTAAGGGAAGCAATTAACAATAAATTTGAAAGAATTTGTTGTTTTCTTAAAGTGCAAGTCCACTCTTTATCATGTGCTGGATCTAGTATCACACAATTTGTGATTTTTTATTACTTTTTGTCGTGAAATGAACATTTATCCATTGTTCATTTGAATTCAGTTGGATATTGTTTTCTATAAAAGATGCATTAACTTGAACTTTTTGAAATGGCTCCTTTTTTTATTCACATTTGCCTGGCAATGACCTTACATTGATGGATTAGTATTTTAACTCAATTAAAATAAAAAAACCGGAATTTCTCTTTTTCCCACTTGATAGAAATTAATCATTTCGTCTTTTCTTCTTTTGTCCGCAGTAAGAGCAATGGTATTATAACAATAACTGGTCCCTGAAAAAAGCCAAAAGACACAAAAGAATCCTTACCACTGAAAGGGAAATAATTAGTACGAGGCCCATATGATATTTCCACATCATCATGGCGGCGTTTCGTGGGGGGCAAACTTCCCAATTACGATTGTTTAAGCTGTATTTTTTGTTAAATTCCGCCAATAAACAATATCTTGAATACCGAAAGCAGAATATTCTTTGATATTTTCGCCACCTGTTCTGTGCTGATTTTTCTATGTATATAATACCTTCAATGAAAATATTTCAATAAAGATATTGAACTTCCACTTTTACGTTTGACGCAATGACCTTTTCCTCTCAAACAGTCTATTCTTAAGTCTATAATCTTCATTAATTCAAACTAAAGTAACACTTTTAGTCATACTTTGATGAAGACATTATCTTTTTTTGCTTTTAAAATGAATATCTTATATGTATTTTCAGAGTGACCATTATGTATTTCTTTCTCCACTGAGTCAGACGTGACACAATCAAGTTCCTGGCACTAAATAGAAAAATCTCTAAAATTTGGCATTGAGAGGGGCTTTTACATCAAATATCGATCAATTTTAAGAAGCCAAAGAAAAACATTCCTACTCAATGAGCCCTTTTTTCTCTCTGTGTCTTCCTGTTTTCTTCAATTTGAGCGTCAAACGAAAACAGTTTACAGCTCGTAAATAGTTTACTCTTGGAAAGAGATGACGGTTTATTTTAAACAACGATTAACGTGTGGCAAACGAATCACATTAAACAGGAAACCGCAATTAAAGATCCACTGAGGTTTATTCAAACGCCAAAGATGCTTTCCGCGTTTGCCAAGATTTAGACGTGTACATGTTCACAAAGTCTAGAGTCTCTGTTAATGGTACGATTTAAGCAGCAGGGCTTTGTATTTATGCTTTGTTTACTAGTGATTACAACACAACAGGCTGAATATACACAATGCTCTACGTTTTGGCTAACCGACAAAGTAACTTTCTAATAAAGTCCTACAGCTATCAAAAAAAACACCTCAGTAAGCAATAGAACTGCTCTAGTTCTGTTTTAAACAACCAAATTACTAACCAAAAAATAAATTCTTCACGAAATAATTTAAGCATCTGCACAAAGTAAATTAACAAATTTGTAATTATTTATACATAGTTTTCTTTGTATATGCCACCTTTTTTGTCGTAGAACTCTACAAATAATATGCTCATTTCATGCGATTCCCTATAACAGGAACAATTTCTCAATTCCACATAGTCGAATACTGTACTGAACTATATTTTACAATATATTCTTTGTTCTCGATTCGTTTTGCTCGGTGCCGAAATATAATAGATAAATCTAAGCTAATTATAACTTATCTTTACACAAGGCATCTATGCCCTGAAAAGTCTTTAAACACTGTCTTTGTAATTGTTCAAAGTCTCTGCAACTGCCAGTCTATAGACTGCGGTGCACTGGAGTTTTACATTCTCATAAGGGTTTTAGTCGGAAGACAACCACACGAGTCGGTGATTCTAACTTTGATCTGCCAAAGTTAACTGAGAAGGAAAAGCCTGCTTGAGTTAGCAGGCAAGTCTATAATTGTAAGGAAAGATTAATCTGGTGGGTTCACCAGAGTGAAGCCGATCAAAAGCGGGCGACGTAGCCACATATTCACCAGAATGGGTTGGGAAGGAGTTGTAAACGAGAGTCGGATCAAATGGACGAGGATAGACTGGCACAAGCAACCCTCCTTCTTTTTGGCCTCTGTCTGGAGCTAGTAAGCTGGCCATGTCGAATGACTTACGCTTTTCCTGAGATACTTCTACTTTCTCAGTCACTTCCTCTTTTTTCTGCTCAACGCGCTCAGGTTTTGAACATTCGAGAAACTCGTCTGGGTCTTCAGGGACGTTTTCTACCTCTTCGCTGCTTTCCGCCTTGCAGATAACAACATCTTCTTTGGACTCACTGGAGTTTCTTCTGCTCTTGTGTGATCGTTTTTGTATTCTTCTCCTTCTAAAGTCACCACGTCGGAAATCGTCATAATAAAGAGAACTGATTGCCCAGAAATGACCTTTTCCATTTGGGCTGCGACCGGCTTTGACAAAGCAGTCATTCAGAGAGAGATTGTGGCGGATGCTATTTCTCCAGCCAGTTCCCTTGTTTCCGAAGTAAGGGTAGTGAGTAAGAATGTAGTTGTAGATATCACTCAAGATAAGCTTTTCTTCTGGTGAGCTAAGAATCGCTTCAGCGATAAGTCCAATGTAAGACTGGCTCGGCTTCTCTTCATCAGAACACGCTGCGAATCTAAACTGGAATCGCTCTTTCCAAAGAGATGGATACGCTGGTCCTCCAAATGAGCACATTGGCCATAGCGGTGGGCTTGACGGCTTTAAAACATGCTCCATAGCGGAAGGGCCGAAGGTGGGAGAATACGGCCCCCAAACGGACCAGAAATGACGAGAAAAAGGCATTTGGCTTGGACTGCTATTTCTCCAGTGAAAGTCAACATCTCTTTCCCCATCAATTTCACTGGAAGGTGACTTGGGAATCATCACCGGTGTAAATGCCGATCCGCCAACATCGGTTGAAGAAATCATTGTTTTGAAGTTTAATGATGATGTTTCTTGTACCGAGTCTGTTGAAGTTCTGCGAATAATTCGGTGTTGCTTGCTTTTGTATTGAGTGCAATTGTTGTGTTGCGATGTGATTGGCTGTCAGTGTATCAATACTAACAACTGAATAATACTAATGGGTACCAGTATTGTGTTTCTGTGGCGGAATCAGCTCACCTTGAATGCTGATTCCCACTAAGAGATCGATATCATCACGTAGGCATCGAGAAGAGAGATAGCCGCCCCTGAAGAAGTAGCCGTTTCCGAATGCGTGTAAATATTTCGACCAACAACGCTTCTGAAAGCAACGGAGTAGCGCGCAGCTTGACTGGATTGGAAAGCAAGGCTCTCTAATCGCGTTTGGACTAGTGTTAATTAACATCCACGCCCCTTTTGTTTGCAGTGTTCACTAACAAGGGTCATTTTTTACCTTCACTATAATTTCCTGTCAAAACATGTCTATGTTTGTTATTCTCTTTGTGGGTGGCACCAGGAACTTCCATTGTTTACAGAGATGCAGGCGATCCAGCGAGTACGCCTTCGATAATTACTCTATTAACTAATCCTCTGGGGCTCTTAAAATCGGACATAAAGCGAATCGAGAGAATTCTAATTTTCTCGCTCTTCATTTTTGGTAGCATTTTTTCTGCTTGCCACACAAACAAAGCAATTAATGTTCAGCAAATATTGACCCCAACTTTTTATGCTTTGTGCACATTTCGGAGGTGGGTCGGAACGCAATGAGTGTTTAATGTGTGTTTGATGGCCGTACAACGAAACCACATCCCGGTCGGTTTTAAATCAGGAAAACTCTTACTTAAAGGAAACGCAGCGCATTGGAAAAAGGCGTTAAGAACTCGCCTTTAGAGTAATTATTCCGGCTTTTAAAATCATGCACCATTAAAATATCCGGAGTATATTCGGCAATAAATTTTCTCAATGACACAATTTGGCTTTGAAGTGAAAGAAATTGTTTGCAGTCTGCGTTGGATAATTACTCTCTTGGCCATAGTCATGTTATTTTGCGTGTTTTTGAATAAACCATTAGCGTATTTAAATAAACCGTAAAAGCATATTGTCTCTTGATTTTCCGTGGGATTGGAAACGTGAAGCGCAATTGGTTTCCATTGTTAGGTATGTGCTAAGATTAACAACCTTTTAACGAGAATGGATTTACTGATATCGGCTCGTTGGCGGCATAAAAACAAATATTTGCTGTGGTCAAAGTAAGTGCACTTTGAACAAATCGCTTCGGAAAAATAAGTAAACTTTCTCACGGTAGCGGCAAAACAATAGTATTAACACAATGAGACACTGATAGGCTGACCAGCGTTAAATGTGGGCCATTCTGGAGAAGTAAGAGTCCAAGACAGGCTCGCCATTGACAACTAAAAACATCCTCTGGAAATCAATCACCTTTTTAACTCGTCAAATGGCGAATTTATTTACAGACTCGAATTTTAAAACATGAAACTCTCTGCCATCGAATCCTCACTAGCGTTGGTCGTTTTAGGTGTAAAGATCTGTTAAAAATAGCTTTGGAATATTTTTAACAACCGCAATGCAATTCGAAATAGTATCAGCACCTAAATTTAGCAAGGGAACTTTTGAGATATTAGTTTTGCTTGTACGTTTTCGGGTCCAATGAAAGGGTTTCGATTCACTCGCCAAGGGTCAAGCAGTTTGGATATGATAGCTGCTCTTAAGTTATATTCAATTCATAAGAAACACACCTTTGACTTAGGTTAGGGGTTTTAGTAATATTGCACCCAGTTTAAAACTATTTGTAAAAAGTACTATTGCGAGTCTTGAAACAGTTTCTGGAAGGAATCAATGGTTTCATAAATTACCATTTAGGAGTTTGACCTGAGATAGCCTTTGATGGATCAGTGGAATTTGGGATAGCCTCATTCTTCGTTTTGAATACAGCAAAGTCAATTCGTCAGCTCAATTGTATTTCAATGAGTTATTTATACTAATTGGATATATTTGAACATGAGGACAAATTAAAACAAAAACACTGGTTTAAGTTACTATTGATTAACTTACATATGAAAATGTGAGTACACACCCTCAGCAAACGTTTTAAGATGCAAATAGATAAAAGCCCGAAGATCGATTGTAGTTTTGAGCTGTTTGATATGGTGAAAATTGAAGTAGAATTGTTGTATCTATTTAGCTATGTACTTAGGGATATTTGCTAAGTTATTTTCTTATTCAAGAGTTATTCTTCAGGCTGAAACGTGCTCACAGCTTCTCTCAACACTTCAATAAAACCAACTGAGTAATAAGATCCTATATTGATTTGACAGCAAACACGAGTTCATTGTAATAGCTATTCACTGACTGCCGATCTAAACAACATCCAAAGGAACAGTCTAATTACATTAAGTGATGAATTGTGTGGTTTTTTTGCGTCGTAATGGTGACTGTTTTCATCTCCCATCTTTATTCTGCTACTGTTAAATTATGTTCTGGAATGAATTACGTTGCTCACAAAGTATGGCTACCATTTTATCTCCATACAATTAACTTAGATATTGGTTAATCAAGCAATCTTTGGTGAGTGTGTCAGAAATTAGTGGAATTTTTTTTGTCGACTTTGCACGTGTCTTAGAGTCAATAAGCTAGTTGTGTCGAGACAAATCCAATATCACAGTGACAACACACGCAAAGAACAGCTTACTGTTGAAAAAGTTGCGCCGTATCGAAATTGACTTAAGGTTGTGGCTCACTAGTGGCAAAAACTTTTTCAAAGACGGAAAAGTTTAAAACAACGATGTAAAAGGGGTGATGACCGTTATCATGTTACTTGTATCAATTCTTGACTTGCGTCTTGTTTTAATTTGATTTAAGCTTCCTGTTCATTAAGAAACTTGAAAAAAAAAATTACGTGTCACATTCCAAAAGTTTCCTTGATATGCTCTTTTGAGCTAAGTATATATCGCATCTGGCGGTCATTTCGATTGCACAATTTAGAGAAATTTCAATTCCGGCCTCTCGCATCAAGGAAACCCAATTTCATTCTCCAAAACTTCCTGCATGCCACTGAAACTAATTCGGTTGAAAGAAGGGGAAAATAATAAGAATAAGCAGACCTCAATGTATATCCCTCCCAGCATTAGTTAAAGAAACAGAGGTTCAACCTTTGCGGTGTATGGACGAAATTTTGATCATGTGACCATTCAACGGATACACTTTCGGTAATACTCTCACATAGTACGAGTGCGTTTAAATACTTTACAGTCTTCACAAAATGAAATTTCTGATTTTTTCCTAAATTCTTGTTAATGACTTCTTGGAAATGACAGGAATTACAACTTTTGGGGAGGCTCAAGGAAAACTGCAACGTCATTTGAAGTGTTTCCTAGACATTTCCTGTTGTGTGTCTGAATGAACGTTCCTCTGAACGCTATTAAATAACGCCCATTCGAGCCCAACTTGCTTATGATTCCTCTCTACCGACTACAAAGTCCCTGCAGGAATACATCCGTGTTATACCTTTTCAAACCATTCCATTCGTTTATAACTTAGAAGCAGCAACAAATTGTAGTTATTAAACATTGAAGTTAACTTGTTTTTTTGTCAAACAACGAAGTAACATTGGATATAATGAGACTGATTACTGACTCATGAACCAGAACGGTCATAAGGCGATTTCACCTGGCTACATGCTTATTAATATGTACAAATCGATAAATGTACCCTCGGGACAAAATGAATATGTCCTTTCTAGGAAATAGGTTGTGCTATATTTATAATATACATGGGAGAGCGTTTCCTATTTATGGTTGCGTTAGTCTTGAAGTATCGCTGATGTCCCCATTAGTGGAGATTAATAAGGAAAAGGCAGCAAATTATAAATAGTAGACAAATAAACAGAACAAACTTTTTTAAGAGTTATAACACTTTAAACAGAAGAATAAACAGCAACATACATGTCACAGGAAAGTGAAGCTCACATAAGGATTTAATAACAATAATCATTAATTCATCTATGTATCTCAAATGTTAGAGCCACCATGAACAATTCCACGAGAAATTCACTCCGCCCAGTAATTTTCATTTGAATTGTCACATTTTGGGAGTTAATTCACAGATTCAACCACTTTGTACTGGTAACACATAATAAACAGTGTCCGACAAGAAAGTTTATTACCGTCCTACGACTGATAAAAGTCATGGATGCCACAAAATCCCTCTTTCATTAAAGATGCTTAGAGAGTAACTTTTGTTTGACTTAAAGATTTCATTTACCGAGACTCGAATGCTATAAACAGAACCTTAAGAAAGTACTGCTCAATAGGTTTCAGTCAAATATCTTCACTTTATGGGTTCGTGCAAATATTCAGAGGCTAATCAGAAAGATATTCTTTAAAAAGCACACTACACTGACCAAATCCTGACCTATAACAACAATAGGACTTATCTAAATGTGGAAGGCCTTTGTCAATATATGCATGCCACGTGTGTAGACTCAGAAATTGCGAAAGAGTTTTTAAGAAAGCGTTCGCGAAGTCACTCTCAGAAACGACTCAAGTGTAGTCTTAAGTAGTCAGGGCACTTAAAGGGGAATCGTGGCAGCGTATGATGAAGGGGAAACGGCTTTGGTTTGTGGCCTGTGAGAAACAAAACGAAAGTGGAGGGAATGAGAGGCTAATGCACTAGCCCAAGAGTCTTTTAAGTAGCTCAAAAAAAATTTTGATGAGCAGCATTGATTACAGTTCTTCTGAAATTTGAATTTCCCAAAAAACTTCACTTGCCCTTCGGGCAAGTTAAGAACAGGATTCACCAGCCCGATTGCAAAATCCACTAGCCCCAGGCTATCGAACACGACTTTCTTTGTACGCTGCAGTCGCACACCCAACTACAGTCAATCCCCGCTTTACGGACATCCGCTTAATACGGACACCTCATCATTATGGACAGTTTGCCTTGCCACTGGGGAAAGAAAGCCCTTACACTTTCTCTTTATTCCAAACCGCTTAATACGGGCACTTTCTATGGCCCCCTCAGATTCCGTATTAACGGGATTTGACTGTATTAAACACGATTACCTTTTTGATAAAGTTTAAATCTATTATCAATGGCGAGGGGGTATTTTTGATAGTAACATGCTTTCGTCTAAGTAAGATGCCTGGCAACCAAATTTATAGCTAGACCAGTATGTTAAAAGATTTAAACGTAATTTAAATAAACACGGAAACAGGACAAATACGCGCCAAGGAAGGCGACAGCGTTCTTTGCTTTCATGCGTCTTAAGCTAAGATATTTGTTTGCACTAACGATAACCGTCCTAATTTATTTGTATGTGAGTGTAAGCAAAGCATGTTTAAAGTATTGGCATCACCCGATGACGCAACATGAAGAATTTGCATTTTTAAGTATTAGGTACACCGTGGCTCTTGGTACATCAAGGCCACTGATATAAGTGACATATTTAAAAATTATTTGAATGAAACCGCCAATGGCACGTTTCTCACGTCACTGTTGAGCTGATACAAAGTCAAAAATGCATGACGAGAACTGAAAAGCTAGGAAAGTCATGCCTTTAGTAGTTATATTCCTAATAGTGGCTTTATATTGCGAGACTGAACCATTTACGTTTACGAATCAGCAAGTTCAAGTTCATTTCACGCTAATTATAAAGACTTTACGTTGAGACAGCAGACGGTATGCTTTGAAAATGAAAGGTCAACTGATAGAGCATTTGCGCTTTGCTTTTGAAAAGTTTAACAGCAATAACCTTGTTGCCGAGCAAATTGATTTCCCTCTGGAGAACAATTTCAGTAAATAGAGAGGATATGGTTTCCATGTGGCTGATAAATCACGCAAATTTGGTTGATAGTTATCTAGAAAATAGACTTGGAATGGGTTGTCAGTTCAAATACAGCCTCACCTTTTTCGGTTGGAAAGGGAATATGAACTAGGACCCACCCTTGACTCCTCAGTCAAAAAAGTTGTAGGGAAGAAATCACAAGAAACTAACAGCGCGATTTTGTCTACGTGATGTGTATTGTTGGCATAACACTATACTGACGGTGACTGGGCTTTTTAGTGTGGCAATCAACATCAAAAGCTTGCGCGCCAAGCTGTGTTAGTTTGCTGTGCTGGAGAATTATATGGAAAAAATAGTACCATGTGAAATACTGCCAAAGAGGATTCATTTGCATTGTCACACCGCAGGAGTTCATCCACAGACTCAAAAGTTAGAACAGCTTCACGAAAGGCGTATTATTACTAATGTTCTCGGAGCTGTAAACTTGTTGGAACTGTCAACTAAGTGTTAATTTAAAAGCTGTTTCAGTGAGACTAAGAAAGTCATTGTAGCCAAGCAATTAATTCTAAGAAAAGAGTTAGCGGTCGATACGTGTACTTACATGTATTATCCCGCTAATCATTACTATAACAAAATTCCCAAATCTGATTGGTTATCAACTGTCCTGACTCAGCACTAATAGGACAGTACGCGTCGTGCCTATATAAATTGAACGGTAAGCGCCATCGCGTGCGCGCACTCCAATAGCCTTTTTCCTGCTGGTAAGAAAACTCTTAGAATTTCTTGAGGGCTAAAACATCACAAATTTTGTTATAGTTACTCGTGATTAACAAATCGGACTCCCGCGGATTTTGTTAATCACTTGTATGATTACAGTCCCAATTGGACTCCACTCAGTCCTATTACCATTATTAATATACTTAGAGAACTTGTCACTGAATTTACCCAATCTCTGAAAACAATTATCGACATATAGAAGCTGTTGTAACACGATTTCAGATAAAAAAAAGAATTGATTCGCATGGGCGTAACTGAACTACCCAGCAATCCAACTTGCAGACTAAAACCTCTCACCTCTCTCAACAACAAGATTAATAATAACAGAAATGTAAGAAGAACAGTTGTTTCTCTTGCCTGCGTTGAATACTAATTCTAGTTCAATGACACGGTTTAATACAGTTTCTCCTGTTAAGAAATAAAGCTATTTCGAGAAAGGTTGTCGGAAAAAAACGTGCACGCGACAATCCCAAAAGATAATATGGGATATGATCAATACGTTGTTCCTGACGCTGTAGCTCTCGAGTCTTCTATTGTTGCTTTCCTTTAGCATTCGCAAACAGACGTCTTCGGCCTCTGTGCCATCCTTTCAAATTTCTTTGAGGAACAGTGAACTCAAACCACCCTCAATACCTTTCGGGATTGTCGCGTGCACTTTACAACCTTTCTCGAATAGCTGTATATAAGAGATCGCTTTGAGTGCCTATATATAACATACACTTTGATGAAGAAATAGCTATAGTCAATGCGGGCAACATTTCTTGCACCCTCAAAGCGCAAGTTGTAGCAACCTCGCTGGAAAAGGGCGCTTTTTGATCAAGATCGTCTCGCCTAAAGTTATTTTGGCCCGTTGCATCTGCATGCCATCTCAAAAGGACAGTTTTCCAGAAAATTAACCCCTCCTTACTCCCTCTAAAATAGCACAGTAAATGAAATAATTTCTCTTAACTGCCTTTTTTAGCCCTTAAAAATATTCTGATGTCAAAGGGTTTTTCTTGACGCAAGAACTAGTAGGTAATATAGTTTAAGGTCGCCCTTCGAGATTTGTCGTTGTCTATAATTGTACTTAATACTCCTTTTCAAGTACTTGCGTTGTTTAAGATCCTTGAGATTCTTTTCAAAAACGTCAAAATTCATAATGGCCTTCGTCTGGGATGCCAAGAGTGAAATATTGAAAACTAAGGCAAATGTGTTAATTGGTGAGAACTGAGACTGTTCTAAGTTTGTAACCTTGCCGCCGATACTCGATGTTGCAAAATAGAAGAATTTATCTCTTAGTTTTAAACTTACGGCGAACGATAGTTTATCTGAGTTTGCGAGCATCTATAGTTGAATTTTCTCGTCTCGATATCTTCGTAATCATACATTCCCTGGTTTGGTGTGCAATACAAAGTATTCGTTAGAAATAAATTTATAGCTACAGCCATCTCAGTTTTACAAAAACTGGTCGAAGTCCTTTTTACGAGCGCACAGCTGACATGGAAATTTGGAAACCCCCGGTTAGAAGTGGAAATTGTTGGCCTTTAAGGAAGGGAAAAGTGAAGGACCAGAAAACATCTTTAACTAGAACATGGTCAAACATCCTTCTTTTAGGATTAGAGGACGGGGGCGCGGGATAAAAAATATTCAATGATTGTAACGAGTCTTATTCACCACGGCAAAAAAGGGGATCACACGGCGTAGCTACATTCAGAGACGGGCGGAGTAAATTTTGGAGATTACAACATTATATTTGAAAGGACAAAGCAACCGCAAAACTATTCAATACAGTATTCTTGCGCAAACTCAAACAGTCGTTAAGTTAAACTCGCATGATAAGTTTTGGTTATTTGTTTTGTTTATAAAATACTATAGCAACAACTTGCGTGATCGAGCTACCATCTGATAAAGTGAAATATTCCCAAACCAATCTCGACCTTAAACTGCAAAAATTAACGTGTCTTTAGTTTCTGAGAACGAAAATCTGTCATTAATTGGTTGCTATAATTTGAGTAAATTGTCCTGAGTAATTTTACCTTTGTTGCGTGTTCCGTTCACTAAGCATGTGAAATCAACCCATTTCAGAGAGGTGGGCGGTATTGTCTTTGAAAAGTAACAAAAATTGCTAAGGTATTCGATATTGAGCGATTGAAAGGTTTGGTCATGAAATTCATAAAATCGCTTACTCCTTTCGAATATCATGTTTGGGCTCTTCAAATTACAAACAAATTAACGTTTTTTAGCCTCTTTTAACTCAACATGCAAGTCTTGCTGCGCATCTGGCTCACATAACATCAAAAGATCTATCCTTAGAAACTTTTAAACTTTGTCACTGCACTAACTATAAAAACGCGATTACAATGAGAAGGTAGTATGTGCAGGAATGTCTAGAGCGATATTTTTCACGACATAAGAACGGAAAAGTGAAGCGGAAGGAAGTTTAAAATCTTCAAATTCCTCTGGAGTAAAATCTACGTCTCCAAAGAGTTTTAAAGTCATAAGAAGAAACCTCGAAAAAGTTTGCTGTGTAAATCGACAAAAAGAGCAATTGTCACCCTAAAGTAATGTTGAAGAGGTCACAGTTTGAACCGCGAATCTTAATTAAATCTCAACAAAGCCTTCGTCGACAGACTCAAGAGTTAGAACTTATAACATGGTTTTACAAGTAAAACTAATGAGCGTTCTCGTCGCTACTGGGCAACAAGATGAGATACACGATAGAAATTTATTGACAATTATGAAAAAAAAATTGTTGGATAGTTTCCCCAGGGATTAAAGACAAAGTTATCCCGTTAACTTGTGGTAACTTGATAAGCGTCTAGTTTTTCCTTATAATGTCATTGCTTGAAAACAAATGTTTTTAAAAAAAATGAACACCAAAGATAAAATGAATTGATGAGAATACGTTCGAACCAACGAAACGTATGAGGACGTTAAGAAGAATTCAGCTAATATTTTTCTAAGAGCTTCTTTAAGTTTCATCATTTCTGAAACCGCGAAATGGAAAAGCAATATTCGGGAGCCGTATGGGCCCAACGCGGAGAACGTGGTTGCTGAACGAATCACTTGATTTCTGAAGGTCAGGTAGTCACAGCCGTTTTTAGTGTCGTCACGCAACGCTCCTTCTGGTGAGGAGCGTTGCGTGACGACACTAAAGACGGCTGTGTAGCAGACTAAAGGTCAGGAGGATCATTATACGTTTCTGGGAAACTGCCCACCTACCCATCCCCTAAGCCAACATTTTGCCCTAAGTGGGAATAGGTGTTAATGTTGGCTTAGGGGAGGGTAGATGGGCAGTTCCCAGAAACGTATGGTCAGTACTATACTGGCACGTTATTGATCCACGATTCCAAACATCGATCAGTGATAACCAGTGACGTGATTTAATTCACAAGTAAGGTGAACGCAGTGGTGGAATCCACACCATGTGACTATTTCATTATTCTCAACAGTGGAACCTCTATTCAGGGGACACCCTCGGGACAAGGCAAGTGTCCCTTGAAGAGATCAGTCCCCTGAATGGGGGTTGCGCTGGGTTTTATGAATAATTAACAAACAAAGGCAATATTTACTTTTTATTCTACCTCAGAATCTGCTACAGCAAAAGCATATAGGGTTATATGCCTCTGGCCGCAGTCAAATAATGAATACAAAAATCATAATAAAAATAAACTAATCTCCGCAACATTGAGAGTCGAATTTCCACAAGTGCAGTACATTGATTTTAGTGACTGAGATAGTTCAGTTTGTGGAAAATGACATCATTGTGTTTAGTGTACAAGTTATCAACCCTCTTTGTGGTCTGTCGTGTTTTGATCGCTAACATATCTCTTAAATGGCGGTTAAACTTGGGTTTCGGAAACCAGAAAATGTGTTCCTTTATTATGCTGTACAAAGAAGTTGAGTTTGTGAATAAAATCAGTCCTGTGTGACAATTCAACCAATCAAATGAAAGCTACCGAGCAGTACTTTCCTGTGGTACTATGAAATACTAAAGTGTGCCTCTGTAAGATGCAACTTCTTCAGCAGTAACGTCCCGTGGTGAAAATACACTGGTCTAAAAATTCTTTTTCTGATATACTTCGGGATATTTCTCTTAAGTTAAGACATGAATAATAGGGCCAATATTCAGGGGCATCCAATGACTGTTTTCTGTAAAATATCTGTTCGGAGAAGCAAAAATTGCCTAGAATGTTCTGTAGCTTGAGGACGAGAGGTATCAGAAAAATTTTTACTTTCGTAAAACTGTAAATTACAGCTAAAATTTTAGGGAAAATAAAGTTGAAGTCCTTGTAATTTCGAAAGGACTCAAGTTGCCCTAGGATGACCAAACAGATAAAATTTTTCAGCGCCACTTAGTATACATTTCTAGAGATCTAAAAGTACTCTGGGTAGCCTAAAAAGTGTTTTCAATGCATTTTGGAGGAAACCTTCGTTGGGTACTTCTGAATATTCCCTTGATTTGCCATTTGTGTTAGAATACTTTTAGAGTGCGCCAATGATCACCCTCCTTCCTCAGAGTAGGCTACGTGTAGCCGCACCCTCCCCCCGACAAAGGAAAAACGGAGAGAGAGAGCGACTCTCCCTCTGTCTGTTTTTCCTTTGACGGGGGGAGGGTGCGGCTACACGTAGGCTATCCTCAGAGGGATTCAAGGCTGCGGAGCCAAGTTTTGTTGTTGTTGTTGTTTGTAAAAAAAAGCGCCCTCTCTAGAAGCAATCAATCGAGCACAAAAAATAAAGATCGATCCATCAACATCACCAGTATTATCGTAATCAAAATAGTCTGGGCAATTGTTTATAATTTTGTCGGAAAACGGTTCGCTGATATGGTGTAAACACTTCAGCCCTTCCATTTCTCGATCAATATAACGTGGAAACGAGTGGGTGGAGGAGACGTGGTCCTGACATGGTACAGGTGTATGCGTCTAAAGTCTTTGAGTGGGTGTAATTGCGGGAACGATTGGTTTAAATGGTCAATAAATAAAGAAAGTTATTTCCATGATTAACACAATACACGGAAGAGACCATACCTACATGAGTGTACGAACTTCAACTTTGTTTGTTTTCGCTTTGCTCCGCTTTTGTTTTTGTTTTCATTTAGACGATGAAACGACCTTGTGGTGCGAAGTAGTAAGGGATCGACACATTATTCCAATTGTTGCCAACTTCTGCGTAACGCAGTCAGTCCCAACGCAAATAATCGGAAAATTAACTTTCCAACTGGACTTCCTGCCGAAACCAGAATCTGATTTGGGCCAGAGAACAACAAAAACAGCAGAAGCAATAATAATAAACTCACATTTATACAAAAAAAATCAACTCAGACATTTATGTCAAATCAACTACATGGCCTCTACGGTTATGACTTGAATGAAGGTAAACTACTTATACTAAGCATGGTGGGTTCAACGAACAAGAGATACTGTTGCTGCTGTGTTAGACTTTGAAAAAAGTCCTTCGTTGGATTTCATATGGCGCGGGACGAAGGTCGACCTCTCGCGACTTAGTCGCCGGCGGTCGGCCGCTTCACGGCCAAACAAGCCTCGCTCCGCTCGCCAAGAGGTCAACTTGTAGCAAGTCTACTCCTGTGTCTCCAGTATGATTCACTTCATCTATTAGGGCTGGGTTCAAGAGCGCTCAGGATTTTGGCCAAAGTAGCTCAAGCCATCCCGTAAATGTAATTTCCACGTTATTGTTTCTGATCCATGCCCGAGTAAAATATCGCATGGTTTACTTGACTGTTTAAGCTATTTTTTAGTAAGAGGGTAAAAAAATCTTACGCGTAATGAATAAAACAGGAGTATGGTCGAAGCTCTCCTAGAGACCGATCTTTTAAGCGACCAGCATTGTGAAAACCCCTTTGAACTGTAAATTATATAAACGAAAAGCTCTCTCTCGATCTTATAAGTGACAGCTCCCGTAAGCCACCGCGACCACTTTTTCACAAGCGAATCACCGGTAGGCCCTTTAATTTTCTGTTTTCACGTTCTTGTAAGCTTTGACTCTAACTTGACTGTTAATTTTGGAAAGCCATGCGATTGCCATAGATACAAAGAGAATTAATACAATGAATCGACACCAAGATACTTTAGGAATAACCTCCCACGTAGAAGTTCTTTACTTTAGGAAGCGCTGCACACGTGATCAACTTGCACCGCCCTTTGAACAAGTCGACACCTTATCCGGTTCTTAGAAGCGTCAAGAGACGTATCAGTTTTATTGGGTGCGTTTCGAGTAATTGTAAGTAACTATCGCCCCGTCAAGTGAGTTAAGTTCGGTTCTATCACTGCAAACGCAATAGTTAAGGACGTGTACGTGACTTTTTTAAGTACAAAAATGATCACTGGCAATAAATTTCGGTCTGAAAGTTGCGAAAGAATTTGAACACTCAAAATGAATAAACATAGTGATTAATTAAATGACCGGTCAATGATAAAAAGGCGTAGGATAATAAATCTATCAAAAAGGCAGAAAAACAAACCACTTCAATGAGAAGGCGTTTTTCCGCCACTTTTCGAAACCGCAGTTCAATAACAGGCTTTGTTCTTTCCGAGAATAAAAATTAACCAAAGTTAAAAAGAGGTAGCTCTCTTCATTTGTACCACAGAAACGTCCCTCTTTTGACGCTTGTAATTTGGAGAATCTGCGAAGTGGAAGAATAACTTTAGCCACTTCTACCACTGACACGAAAGCCGGACTACTAGCATTTCGTGCGAACTGGCGTCCACTTGAAAATATAACATCAACCATATTTCAGTCCGAGGTCTTTTTATTTTTGCGCGAGCCTTGTTTTCGATATTTCGTGCATCTTCAAAGCTCCCCGAAAGTTACCAGCCTAAGTGCAGCTTATCGCTACCAGCTGGCTATTTCCTTTCTTATAAAAGGCGTTACTGGGAAAATAAGTCTATAAACAGACTAGGTTTACTAAACCCTTTTGTTTACACTGAAATCTTTATGTCTTCTCAATTTGGTTAAATTAATCAAAAACAACTCATCAAATATCTGCAAAGCTCCAATCAGTTCGTCAAATCACCTCACGATTCTTAAATGTTTGAAATCGGCAAAAAATAAAGAGCGCAAATTAATTACCAGGCTGACGTTTGCTTTCCTAAACAAGGCTTCAAGAACAAACAAATTATTTCGGCCTCATCTGACGCTCTGATACCGATATTGGGTCTAGTATGTCGTGGGAACGAGTCTGTCTGTAATGACCACTTAATTTCTTCTTTAATCATCGCCTTGTTTTTTATTGTTTTCGAAATCGGTTTTTGTAAACAGATTACTCGTCTGCTGGAGTGTGTAATTTGCGAATGGTCCTCTTAGACCCATATCTTTTCACAATGTTCAGCAAGTGTCCTCCAAGAATTGTCTCTCGGTAAATGTATTATTTACTAATTTTTCTCGCCAATATAAGGCCATTTCCGAGTTTCAGACTGGCTCTCACTTTCAAGACGAGGCTATTTAGTCAGTGCAAAATGTTTTACTAGCACGAGTATAAAAAAATCATCTTTATATCATTGACTTCACAGTTAATCTCGCTTTGAAACAGACGATTGGGTAACTCAGAAACTGCCTATTCTCTTCTATTGCCATAAATGAAGTATGAACTTCATTTTTGAGTGCCCGCTTCCCTACTATAACCGGAAACGAGAAACCTTGACCACGGTTCTATTGAAACGCCGCGAAAGAGAATAAACCCCAAGCGTTATTTTTCAAGTCTTAGTCTGTAACCGGCACTGCTTTTGGCATCAAAAAAAGCTCGACATTGGTAAACACGTTCTAGCCAGTTTAACAATTTGTATAGGTAATAGCATGATTTGTAGTGATATTTGGCATAAATACCACGAGTGGTATTTCAAAATTGCTATACGAAATTTCCGCAAAAAGGCAAAAGGTTTGTAATTTTCACACGTAGGTATTTCAAATTAAGCTGAAATACCACTGCTCTAAGCCAATCAATTGCAGAAAAGTGATCCTCATTTTGTTAATTTTTATATGTTATAATCATTTTGTCAACTCAAAGAAGTTTACCAAGCAGTAATTTTACAAAAATACGGTGGCTCTGAACGTGTTTTTTCCCTTTTTTTTTTCTTGACATACTGGTTACAATTTGATATTAAACATAAAAGACAAGGAACTCGTTTTAAATACTTATAAAGTCTGAAATGTCATCTGTCTTTTCGCGCCACCCAACACAAAACTTATACATTCCCAGTTAAGAGTAGTGTAGGACCTGCTCATAAGGTCTCTCCTAATTGGTCGCAGAAAACAATGACATGTCATTCTTCCAATTGTTTTAGTATTGTTTGGGGTCAGGGAGACGCACCATTGGTGACTTCTTTTCCGAGCAGCTCCTACATGACCCCCAGTTAATGCTCCACTACTTTGAAATTGTTGTAGACCTCCCATTTAAGGGGTGGGGCAAAGAGACGGATGACATTTCAGACTAACATCTACACTGTATTATAGGCTCAGCTCAGTCGCTAAGGTAACTTTTAGTAACAAATTACTTCATGTGTTTCTTCAGTAAATGAGCAATTAAACTTTTGCAGCTCTAACATTACAAAATTCTTGAAATCTGTATTGTGCCTACTACTGTCACCCTCAATAAAGACAACAACAACAATTTTTACTCTTTGTATGTACAAGGAGTTGAATAAATAGCTGGAAAGCTAGTCGTGGCAGGGCAAGACAAATACATGAATAACATATCTACCAGAAATAAGAATAAAATTAAAAAAAAACATTAAACTATTACAAAGCCTTACATATTGGAACTTAGAATAAATAAAATAAAACAAAGAAGTTCAGTAATTTAATTAACTACAAAACACTTACTGACATACTTAATTAATTATTAAAATTGCAAAAAATATATTTAATTAATTAATATAACAATGCACTAAGCTAAGGAGTCACCTTACCTATCCTCTTCGCAAATAAGGCCTTCTTGTTGCTGTAATAAGAGGGTTTTACAGGAAAGGGTTATCAGCCCTCAGCCCAACCCCCAACCTGGGGGACCAGGGGACCACACATGGTCTGGTCTCTATCCTTCAACCTGTTTGGCATGGGTGGCGCTACCACGAGTCAAAGACTGATCCAGCTGACATAGCTCTATGGGTCATTGAGACATGCAAACCACTCCACCACGGTAAGGTGGTGGTCCTCTTGGAGTGGAAGATAAGGAGTCACTGCCTCTTAAAGATGAAAAACACAGAAAAGGAAAAGCATAAATTCAAACGTTAAACAAGTGTATCGACAAAAAACAAGCATTGTGGAATGAATTTTTTAAACAACAGCAGAATCCTGATCATTTTTCTATTTAAGTTACTTGATGAATTGTGACATGATTATAATGCTATATTTTATCTTTTAAATACTTAAGTAGATTCTATAGTATCTGTGTTCTTTGGTGTTTACCTTGTATTTTTTTATAGCTTAGTATACTCATTTATTATTTTATTATAATTTATTTATTATTTAGAGGGCCAAAAGTTTATTAGCCCCGGCTATTTCATGCTAACCCTCATAAAATAAAGTCTTTACTTACTAACTTACTAACAGTTTAAAGTTTCCACTTCATTGGATTTCAAACTTGTGGAGCATTAACTGACAGGGTATAAGTTTTGATTTATGAAGTAGAGGTGCTGGAAATAGATGCCAACCACTTTCAATTATGATACAGCGAAGCTGTGACTAAGATTTCAAGTTGCCAGGAAAATGCAACAAGTAGGGAATCAAAAAGCTAGGGATTTCTTTTGGTTCTGTTTTTTTCTATTTTCCAATGAAAGTAGCTGGGAGCCATGTTCTCAGTAGCAGGGGAAGTCCTCAGCCCCCACCTCTTAATGATGGCCCTGATACAGAAACCCTGGAGAGGGGTCAACAATAATCCTTTAAACTGGAAATATGTATCTCACATCAACCCTTGCAAAACTCGGCTGCTTTATAGCACTTTCAAGCTGTATGGGGCAGGGCATAGTTAATTATGGACAGAGTCATGCAGACGTAATAGGCTTATCCCTAGGGTAGAACCTCATCCCAACCTTAGGGAATATGTTGGAGAAAACAAGAGAATGAATTGATTTTTCTGCTCCTCGGGAGGACAAATTTACTGACATTGTTTCCGGGTATTGTTTGAAGTTCAGAGGAAAGAGGGAGGGAATTCAAAATTTTTTTATAAACTCACAGCGGACAGTAACTAAGGTGTGGATAGTATGCAATGCAGATTCATTGCTTTAGCAAACCCTTAAATTTTGGGAATGTGAAAAGGGAACAATGTTGAAAAATAAAAAAAAATTAAAACAAATTCTATAGACAAATTGGCTTGACTGATGTTGACAAAATGTTTTACAAACAATACACTGGTTTACGGCAGTTTGGAGTTAGGAATTAACAGAACATAGAAAAGAAAAATATATATATTGTTATTAGGTGTCAAAGGTCTTATATTTTTATTTAAAACCATTTTTTTTATATTTTCTATTATTATCCTCCAGTAGAACTTCTGTTTCTACATATTATGAATCAGCCAAATGATGAAAGACCATAGGTGCCAGAACAATCATGACTGAGGTGAAACAGTTCAGTACCAACCATAAATAGGTACAATGAAGCACACTGTATTTTATCAATATTAAACACTGGCCTTGAAAAAATGCCAGGTCAAAATTGTTGATTTTTATATAAACACCAGGGGCATTAAATTGGGGCCCTAGTGCTTGATCGTTTGATATTGTAACTTTGGGTAATGTCTGTGCAGTTATCACCCTCAGAGATTCAGGACAGGACAAGGGGAAAATCATCCCATCCTGTCAAACTGCCCCTGGGTCGCCGTGACAAAAATGCCTTTTTAACAAGAAAAGCCGGGGGCATTTAATTGACAAAATACAGTGCCAACTATCCCCTATATGGTCCCAGTATTCTCCCATTCTCCCTGGGGAGAGGGGGCGGGGGCACACTATAGCCTGGGTGGGGGGAAGGGGGGGGAGAATCCCATACTTTACCTTTACGGGTGTGTGCCGCCCAACGGGGTTGTGATTTTGAAGCTCCTGATTTAGAACGGGGTATCCATTTCGAATGCACAAAAGCTCCAGTTTTGTAAGCAGCCATTTGAAATTATTCAAGGACAGATTGCTTTTAACAATACAGTTCAATGCATTAACAAGCAAACTGTTGTACTCTTGTTGCAACCTGTGTTTTAGCATGCAGGGCGGGCGTATTTTGGCACAAGCCGCGAATGCTGACTCCGCCATCTTGAATAAATAGGCGTGCGGAAATCTGGAACGAGTCCATAATGTACCCAAGGGAGATGGAGACAGGCTCAAAAGAAAGGGACGGGGGAGGAAAAGGAACATCGTTAGCTTACAAACGTGGTTCTGTGTGTGGTGAGAGATTTTGTATCATAATTAACCGCATTGTATCCACATGCACAGGAAACGTACTCCGGATGATTTTGAAGAAGCATTTATTTGATGTAAAAGTCAAACAAATAAAGGAATATCTTTTTAAAAAACAGGGCTATTTCAATTTACAATTTTCTAGAACGGAGTATAAAAAATTGGCCCACTTCTAGAACAGGGTATCAGTTTTAGGGGAAATTTTTTTTAGAACGGCGTGTCAATTTGGAGTCCGGGGCAGCACATACCCACCCAAAAAACACCCAAGTGCCCCCCCCCCCCCCCCCCCGGGCACCATAGTGTCTTTGTGCGCTAACAACAGCAACAACAACAACACCCACACACTTTTTAAGAAACAGATACAGTGTAGATAGTAGCCTGTTCCAGGCTCCGAGATAGTGGTGGAAAGTCGTTCAGTAAAAAGAAATGCGAAAAACGTGCGGGGGCTGCGGAGAGACAGGGCGGCGGAGCCTGTACGCATTTTTTTAACGGCCTGTTCCGGTATATCAGCCCCTGATATACCCTCTGATTGGTCAATTGTGACAGTTAACATCATCACCTTGTAGCGTGGTCATCAGTTTATCATCAAAAAGATGGTTAACGCGATCGCACATGTAATCTTCATGAATCCGCGTTGTCTTGTGCTTTGGACGAGTGTCTGCGACTTGGCTCGCGGTAAAGATGTTTTCGGTATTATGCTCACCGGTTTCGGCAAAAGTTTAATCTTTCAGCTATTCCCACGCTTGGCTAAAGCTGCTCTAATGCTAGAAAACTCTACGATAACAGTCGTTTCGCCACTAATATCTATAATGCGAGACCAAGTGGAACAACTGAAAAAGCTTGGATTTTCGGCAGCAGCTATTTGGCATCAGTGAAAAGGGAGAGGAGGACGAGAAGAAAGCGAGAGAAGGAAAGTGCGAAATTGTTTTTGGTAATCCGGAGTCCTGGTTGATCACAAAGTGGCAATAACAAAACAGTCCAAAGACTGTTAAGCTTATTCCGCTATTACCAAGGGAGAAACTACGCGCTCCAGTCAAAAGACTCACACTATTTTAAGAGAAACACTATTAAGCTGGAGTTTACTAAGTCACAATGCAATTCTACCTAGTTGATGTAGCTTAAGTTTAAGCTGCACTTCATTCCTTATGATGCTGGATCTGTAAATCACTATCCGTGATAATTTTACATTCTACAAAGAAAACTAACTAGCTGGGCCCAGCGTGATACAACATTGCAGAAAAATATTACATTAATTCACGGACTAAAGAAAATCACTTAGTTAGTCAGATCCAGAAGGCTCTTTGGAGAAAATTAAAACCCTTATTCAGCCGCAATAAAAAGCTTTACGCTTCAAATTAGAGGTCAAAGAAAATGCTTTCTCATCAGGGGCAAATCCTGCCGACCAGAAACAAACGCCACAGTAAATCGATATGTGTGCCATGACCTCTCAGTGTGAAACAAGCGGCTAAAGTCACATTTGCTAAGGGACAATGTAGAACCTTCGAGAGCATAACCTACCCAACAGAGGAAAAAACTTACCGCCCCCTTTTATTGCTGTAAACTAGAGCCAAAAAAACGGATGCTCTCACAGGATAACGAATTCGAAGACATAAATTTCCACACATATCGCACAAGGAGTTCGCGTCGCGCGAAATGCTCGCGCGAGAAACTTGAGAATGATTGTAGCTCACTGAAGTGTTAACAGCTTTGACAGCCGAATCCAGACGTGACAAAAATGGGCGGAAGAGGGTCGTTAAAGAAATGCTAACAGGCTCTCTCTCCCATTTTTCCCGCCGCCACCGCCCCCTTTCCCAAGTCGTGCACGTCTTATTTTCGCTTTGCTCGTTTTAATATGTTCCCACTATACTATCTGAGAGCCTGGCACAGGCTATGTAAATAGTGACAATTTGTACCTACATGTACCTACATGTACCTACCAGTAGATAAAAAACTTGTCGAGGTGGGTAGGTATGATTAAGTCAAGCGCTTGAATATGACCAGATTTGAAAAAGATGGCTGACAGCAATCAAAACCGTCAACATCAGTGTAAATAAAAAAAATTTGGCTACGTCTAGATTTCTTCAAGAATTCAAAAACTTACCTCATACTGCTCGACTGCAGCTATCCTCGGATTTGTTTATGATGTCAACAACGCTACTTCACTCCATTACTCTTTATCTTACTTGAAAACAGCGTTTCTTAAACTTTTTTCCGAGGCGTTCACTTGCTCAATGCAGAATAAATCGCATGTAATTTAATATCTGCAAAACTGTTACTCTCGCATCGATGACAAGTAGACTACAAGAGTGAAGACCCTACAAGCGTCTTGAAGAATTCTTCCAGTTAAGTCAATTGCAAGTCGCTATAAACCGTTTTCTTCTCATTTTGTTCTTTTCCTACTTGTAACAAACTGCTGTGAAACATATTTGAGGCCTCAGCTGGTATTTTGAAAACCGCGCGCCATGTTGGACAACACACAGGAAGCACTGGGAAGCATTGTTAGCACTGGGTGACCTCAGCCTCGTACCCAGGCCAGTTCGCGCTATCCGAGTTACCAGTGTAGGCTTGGAACCGAGTGCGTCCTCGGCAATTTTCTCGACAAGCTTGACAGGTAAAATCGGGGAACGATTGGTTGTATTTGGCGTCCAGTTTAGGCTAGTAGTAGGTAACAGTCTGAAATAAATGATTTCTTTGTCTGAGTTCTACCTGTCTGAGTTCAGCTACTGTATTTATTCCAATAAGCGCCCAACCTCGAATTTGCGCCCACCTCGAATAAGCGCCCATCCTAAAGGCAGAAAAAGTTAATAAGCGCTAAGCCTCGAATAAGAGCCCACCCCCTCCTCCTGAGTCCTCCAAATCAAACTCAAATAAGCGCTCACCCCCACCACACCCATTTTCTTCAGA
>NC_133201.1:5200919-5258419 GCF_958299795.1 Porites lutea
TGAATAGATAATAAAAAATAAAAGTTAATTCGAAAAAAGAAAGCAAAATATCTAAGATAATTATTTTAAGAGCACACTTTGCCTCAATTCACTCAGCTTTTGTTTGTTTCTTTGTAATATATATTTTTTTCTAAAACAACGGACTTTTTTTCCTCTCCACCAAAATTTCGGTTTCCAGAGAAACGATTTCTTTTTTCCAGTGAAACGAAATTTCGGTTTCCAGAGAAACGAAGAATGGACCGAATCTTTAATAACATATGCAGCAACTTCGAGAAAGGTTGTCGGATAAAGTGCACGCGACAACCCCGAAAGGTCTTGTGGGTGGTGTTGAGTTCACTGTTAAAAAAATATGACTATAAATTAATAAAAAATGACTGTAAATCAGCTAAGCCCTGGATTTTTCGCAAACAAATGAAACAATTTAGTATAAATAAGTTCCTTTTGTCTGAAAACAGATCGCAAACACGAAAAAAGCTCGGAATAATCTATAAATAATCTTTCCAGATTGCATCACCCGTTGAACAAAGATATTAGGGAACTTAAGAACCACGACGAAGTTCACGACGACGACGTCTGTTGACTGGGAAAGGACTGGAACGAGAACGTCAGTTTCGGCGGGAAAAAGGAAACTTAAGATGCAGTCGATCGGTAGGTCGGCGACGACGACAGTGAATGTAAACAAACATGTAGACTGTGATGTTCGTTCGCAACAAAGTTTTTTCGCAAACGCGTCTTTCAAGACGATGCAAGATCTTATTTTATAAGCCGTACGTCTACTTTCATTGACGATGAAGAATTTTTAGTGTTGTCTGACCTTTTCGAATGGAAAAATCTCTGCTTTCCGTACGAAGGTTATTCAACTTTCAACCTGAATGACATGACCGAGTCCGAGTGTCTATCAGAGTTTAGATTTAGAAAAAGAGACATTCCGATGCGATAGCTGTTTTCCATATGAAGTTCATTTCCTCTATATTAAAGATATATGATTTGCCTGACCTAAATACGTACAAATAAATTTGTCACTTACGAGTTCGCTCGTTCGGCCTGCACAGCTCAGTGTTGTCTTCGAAGTAAACACAATTCATCAGTCAAATTTTCAATCAACATCGCTTGTTAGGAGAAAAAAGAAAGGATACCTGGATTAACGAGGTGAAAAAACACAAAGTCCTTGAAAAATCGCTTAAAAACAGGGAGTTATACCTGCCGAAGCTTTTGGATTGCAGGACGACGTGATTCTACTGTGTTTGGCGTCGTCGACGACACCACCACGACGAAATTTGTTAACCGCGCTTCCGCAATGCACGGTATCTCACTTCCGGTCGTCGTCGACAAAGTCGTCGTCGTGGTTCTTAAGTTCCCTATTGTGACTTATCTCCAGAACAGGACGGTATTTATCATATCGCTCCCTATTAAAACAGCGATGGTTTTGTTGAAAGTATCTTGGAGAAGTCTAAGAAGATGTATGAGCATTCTGGTTTTCTTGGGGAGTGCGTTTCTTAATTTATTTGCTTTAAACTTTCAGCCTGGCTTTCATGGTAAGCTTATTTTCACTCTTGACAACTGTTAAAAACATAGCTATAGCTCAAAACGCCGTATACCACAATTTGAAACCACGAACTACCAAGTCAAAAGAGGGTGCTTTAATGTATCAAAATCCATTGTCAAACCTTTTTTTTGTCCTCTGGGTTTTGCAAAACGGCCCCAGCTCCCGGACTATTGGTAAGGAGCTAACCAGATTGCACAAAAGCTCATATACAGGGGAATCCTTTTTCGAGAGTTGTACCATAGTAGCATGATTTTGGTTCATTAATTTATGGCTATCAATTAGTATGTGTAATCAAATGGTGACGAGCTAAATTAGGGAATAATTTCACGCGCGTTTTGTCCAAATCCTTATAATTTCCCGAGCCTTTAGGCGAGAGAAATTATTAGGATTTGGACAAAACGCAAGTGAAATTATTCCCTAATTTCACGAGTATGCCATTTGATTACCTATTAATATCATGGGTGACGAATTACGTTAGCAATCGAGGATTTTTGACTTGTTTATCCTGGATCGTATCAATCGATCGTGAACTCCACTCTCTCAAACGTTTAGAGCTAAAATTTGGCTTAAGTTTTCAGAATTTTTCGACCAAATACCCCTAAGAACCCTTCTTGATGTGCTCTCTCGTGTGTTCAGGTTTTCTAAAGCGTCTTTTTATGCCCTGACATCTTCATTCATGACATTTTAAAACTTCCTCGCCATCTTGAAACGGAGACATACGGCAGGTTGCCATGGCAATTTAGTAATTTCACATGTGAAATTACAAATTAACGCTGAAATTTCGCGCCAAAATTAAGGAGTAATTCGTCACCTATGATATTAGTCTAGTACTATATTCGTATAAAACACTGCAGTTACAAAAGACTTACCTCTGCTTCGTTTCTAAGAGGGGGGTAAAGGGGTTATTGCATGATACGTGATTAGGTGTTTTTAATTTTCGCGAAAGGGGAAAATACGACTTTAAAACCAGTCAACTGTGACTGGTTTCCTTGTCGTGATACGTGAACTTTAAAATCTTTTACCCAAAATTCTTGATTTTCAACTAATTTTTTCGTGAAAATAGTCTCAACTGAAGACAAATTTTACAGGGACGCCAGTGGACCTTAAACTGAACTTTTCTAAAAGGTCTTAAGAGACTCAAAGGCCGGTTATTTAAACGAAGTTTAGCCAGTGGTTGACAAAACCGTTTTCTAAGCCATTTTCAATTTTTTTCAACGCTTTTATGTTAACAACAATTATCGTAAACGTTTCATGGCAGCAACAGGGTAGACTGGAGAAACAATTAATTTCTTGACCCTTTTTCGGACGGCTAGCGTCGTATACGTCTCGTTATGGTAAAATGTATACAATTTTCCCTTGACCCATTTAGCTTTCAGTTGATGTTAATAAATTGGTAACCAACAACGTCAGCAAATATAGATCTTTCCAGCGATACCTCGTAACCCTGACAGAATTACACTCAGAAAATAAGGTACAATTTTGGGGAAAATTCCACTGCCAGTTTCGCTGTTTACATACTACTACTTGAAAATTAAATTTGTCCATTTCCTAATAAGATAGCCATGTTATATAACATGTTATGTTTATGTTATGTTATATAACATGTTATGTTTATGTTATGTTACACAACATGTTATGTTTATGTTATGTTATATAACATGTTATCTTATGTTATATAACATGTTATGTTTATGTTATGTTATGTTTATGGTATGTTATGTTATATAACACGTTATCTTATGTTATGTTATATAACATGTTATGTTACGTTATATTTAACAATTATTCCACGAGGGCACGTTGGATATGAGATGATAGATAGCCAACGAGGCGCGAAGCGCCGAGTTGGCTATAATCATCTCATATCCAACAAGCGCGAGTGGAATAATTGTTTTATTAAAAACGCCCACAAAATCTCGTTGAATCTCCCCGACTAGAACAAACCGGAAAAGACAAGGGACTTCCGCTATTCACATGTCACACGTCTATCAAAACTGTCAACGCGCGAACGGACTTGCCTGGACTGCATGAATGAAAAATCAAAACATTGTAGCAATGAACATTATATTTTTAAAAACTCATCGGGATTCTAGGATTTTAAACAGCAGAACAGCTAAAAACACCTGGCAGATAATGTGAAGGAAAAGAATTTTTAAGTGACAGCCGTCGAAATAACTGTGAATTTGGGTTTTCGGTGCAGTTATGAAAGCAAGAACAACGGAGAAAAACTATTACCTCGGTCGCTTGTTATGAAGTTGTTTGAACCCACAAGCTGGTTTTGCTGAACGAGAAAAGAAGCTATACTGCCGCCTCGATTGCTCTGGTGAATGGCTGCATAGCCTGTATTTGTAGCTGGTTACTTGTGACTTATATTCTTGATGTCGGATAAACAAGCCGCAGTTATCTATCGGCGATTGACTCGATCGGCGAATGGCTTTGCGATCATGAAGAAACAACTCTTGTCTTCTTTCGTAGCTAGTCAAGGTACTTTAGTTCCATGTGTTTTCATGTGTTTTTAGACAAACATTCAAACAAGCTCTTGTGGCTTTTTTGTTTGTTTTGTCTTTTTTCTTTCGATGAAATTGCATTTCTAGTATTCTAAGAAATGAATTAAAACGATTTGCTTCGGGCGCCGTTCTATCCTTCGCGAAAATAATCTCAGCTAGCTTCCAATTTTAAACTGACGCGTACACCGACCATATATGGAGAGCATGGTATAATACCTCATATACCATAACGGCTAAGCCAATCATATTGCATTATCCAATGATTCAGTTTTTAATAAAACATGTTATGTTATGTAACATTTTATGTTTATGTTATGTTATATAACATGCTATGTTTATGTTATGTTATATAACATATTATGTTATGTTATATAACACGTTATCTTATGTTATGTTATGTTATATAACATGTTATGTTTATGTTATGTTCTATAATATGTTACGTTATGTTCTATAACATGCTATGTTATGTTTATGTTATAAAACATGTTATCTTATGTTATATGACATGTTATGTTATGTTAATGTTATATAACATGTTATCTTATGAAACACGTTATCTTATGTTATATTTAACAATTATTCCACGAGGGCCGGCGCGTTGGATATGAGATGATTAAAGCCAACTCGGCGCTACGCGCCTCGTTGGCTATCTATCATCTCATATCCAACAAGCGCGAGTGGAATAATTGTTTTATAAAAAACGCCCACAAAACTCGCTGAAACTCCCCTCCGCTATTCCCACATGTCACACGCCTATCAAAGCTGTCAACGCGCGAACGGACTTGCCTGGACTCCATGAATGAAAAATCAAAACATTGCAGCAATGAACATCAATTTTTTAAAAACTTATCGGGATTCTAGGATTTTACAAAGCAGGACAGCTAAAAAAACCTGGCAGATAATGTGAAGGAAAATAATTTTTAAGTGACAGCCGTCGAAATAACTGTGAATTTGGATTTTCGGTGCAGTTACAAAAGTAAGAACAACGGAGAAAAACTATTACCTCGGTCGCTTGTTATGAAGTTGTTTGAACCCACAAGCTGGTTTTGCTGAACGAGAAAAGAAGCTATACTGCCGCCTCGATTGCTCTGGTGAATGGTTGCATAGCCTGTATTTGTAGCTGGTTACTTGTGATTTATATTCTTGATGTCGGATAAACAAGCCGCAGTTATCTATCGGCGAGTGACTCGATCGGCGAATGGCTTTGTGATCATGAAGAAACAACACCTGTCTTCTTTCGTAGCTGGTCAAGGTACTTTACTTCTATGTATTTTCATGTGTTTTTCGACAAACTTTCAAACAAGCTCTTGTGGCTTTTTCGTTTGTTTTTGTCATTTTTCTTTCGATGAAATTGCATTAAAACGATTTGCTTCGGACGCCGCTCTATCCTTCGCGAAGAAAAATCTGAGCTAGCTTCCAATTTTAAACTGGCGCGTACATCGACCATATATGGAGAGCATGGTATAATAGCTCATATACCATAACGGCTAAGCCAATAAAAAGACTAGAATTGCATTATCCAATGATTCAATTTAAAAAAAACATGTTATGTTATGTTTTATTATATCACAAGTTATGTTATATAACGTGTTATGTTATGTTTATGTTATATAACATGTTATGTTATATAACACGTTATCTTATGTTCTGTTATATAACACGTCATATTATGAATATAACATGTTCTGTTTATGTTATATAACATGTTATCTTATATTATATAACATGTTATGTTACGTTATATAACATGTTATCTTATGTTATGTTATATAACATCTTATGTTATAAAACACGTTATGTTATGTTATGTTATGTTATATAACACGTTATCTTACAAATATAACATGTTATATTACGTTTATGTTATATAACATGTTATGTTATGTTATATAACACGTTATCTTATGAATATAACATGTTATGTTTTGTTTATGTTATGTTATATAACATGTTATGTTTATATCAAGTTATATAACATGTTATGTTTATGTCATGTTCTATAACATGTTATGTTTATGTTATGTTCTAAAACATGTTATGTTATGTTATGTTTATGTTATATAACATGTTATCTTATGTTACGTTATATAACATGCTATGTTATGTTATATAACATGTTATCTTATGATATGTTATGTTTATGTTATATAACATGTTACGTTATGTTATATAACATGTTATGTTATATAACACGGTATCTTATGAATATAATATGTTATGTTTATGTTATATACCATGTTATGTTATGTTATATAACACGTTATCTTATGTTGTTATATTTAACAATTATTCCACGAGGGCGCGTTGGGTATGAGATGATAGATAGCCAACGAGGCGCGAAGCGCCGAGTTGGCTATAATCATCTCATATCCAACAAGCGCGAGTGGAATAATTGTTTTATTAAAAACGCCCACAAAATCTCGTTGAATCTCCCCGACTAGAACAAACCGGAAAAGACAAGGGACTTCCGCTATTCACATGTCACACGTCTATCAAAACTGTCAACGCGCGAACGGACTTGCCTGGACTGCATGAATGAAAAATCAAAACATTGTAGCAATGAACATTAGTTTTTTAAAGCTCATCGGGTTTCTAGGACTTTACACAGCAAAACAGCTAAAAAACCTGGCAGATAATGTGAAGGAAAAGAATTTTTAAGTGACAGCCGTCGAAATTACAAAGTTCTAAAAGTAAGAACAACGGAGAAAAACTTTTACCTCGGTCACAGCCACAAGCTGGTTTTGCTGAACGAGAAAAGAAGCTATACTGCCGCCTCGATTGCTCTAGTGAATGGCTGCATAGGCTGTATTTGTAGCTGGTTGCTTGTGATTTATATTCTTGATGTCGGATAAACAAGCCGCGGTTATCTATCGGCGAGTGACTCGATCGGCGAATGGCTTCGCGATTATGAAGAAACAACACTTGTCTTCTTTCGTAGCTGGTCAAGGTACTTTAGTTCCATGTGTTTTCATGTGTTTTTCGACAAACTTTCAAACAAGCTCTTGTGGTTTTTTTTTTTGTTTTTGTCTTTTTTCTTTCGATGAAATTACATTTCTAGTATTCTAAGAAATGAATTAAAACAATTTGCTTCGGGCGCCGTTCTATCCTTCGCGAAAAAAAATCTCAGCTAGCTTCCAATTTTAAACTGACGCGTACACCGACCATATATGGAGAGCATGGAATAATAGCTCATATACCATAACGGCTAAGCCAATCAAAATGCTAGAATTATCTAATGATTCAGTTTTTAATAAAACATGTTATGTTATGTTATATACCATGTTATGTTATCTTATATAACATGTTATGTTACATTGTGGAAGTGATGGTAAAACTACAAAGAGATGGGTTCGAACAGCTCACCAAATCGGTACCGATTACGGTCTTTTTGAAGGAGTTGCCTTGTGATGTATCGTATCGTTTTCTTGGTATTTATGGCATAGAGCCAGATATCTATTTGATTAATTTTAAAAAGAGGGCCCCAACAGAAAGAATTTCAAAAAAGCTGTTTAACAGACTTTTACAATTAGCTCTAAAGAAAGAAGATCTTTCCAGTATTTTTTCCATAAATTCTGAAATCGAATTACAGCCTGTCCAGCCGCCGCTACCCTCAGAAAAACAGTAAAAATATATGTACTATAAAAAAAGAAACAATGAAGTATATACATGCTCGTAAATTATATGTTGAATACAATTAAGTAAAGATTTAGAGTAATCAATCTAGCTAGTTTATAATAATTTTATAAATTTATTCAGGGGACGATTGCGGACAGGCCAAATTATCATCACTTTGTTTAGGATTCGTTCGTAGAAAATTCAGTAAAGGCTGAAAACAACCTCCTATAATATTAACACAATACCATCCAAATCTAATAATTTCTAAAAAAAGTTGATTATAAGTCTTGTAAGTTCCTTTATTTTTTTAAGCACTGCACCGCACAAACAATTTCCGCTAACCTTTCAGTTCCATGACAACAGCGCTAGATTGTAGGTCCCGGATTCACAATTCCATACATAACATTTTCAAGCAACGTTCAGGACACAACCATGACAAACAACAGCCTTTTCAGTTTCATCCATAATTCCAACATTATATCAATTTGTTCAATTAGACCTGATCGAAGACAGTATACTATATTTTTTTTCCTAATTTTTTTTCTATTTAAGAGCTCAACAGCTCATACCTGTATTTGTGAATATAACGTTAAGATTTTGTAACATACTGAGTTATGTACATTTTACTTGAGGTAAATATTAAACTTATTATTTATGAATCTTCTCAAATTACTTTAGGGGTTTGAAACGACACTTGTTGTGACCATAGAAATAATTCTATTTGCGTTATTTTCTCCCACTAAAGAAGATCAATTGAATAAGAAGAAAAAAGGGGAGGAGGAAGGGGCGAAAGAGGAACTTGAAGAGAAAAAATATATGGTGAAAGGGAAAAAGATAGAAGAGAAAAACAAAAACAAAAACAAAAACAAAAAATAAATAAAAAAACAGAAGAAAAGAAGGAAAGTAAAGGAAAAAGAAAAGAAACTTGTCAAGAGGAGGCGACCTAAACCCAAACCAGAAGAGGAAGGGCTGTGAGACGACCTGCTCGTTTCGACGACCACAATTAATTCCATGCTTTTTTTCCATGTCATGTTCAACATTGATGTTTATAGATCAGTTGCCATCTAAGCCGAGCATTAAACTCCAACTACCAATTTATGAAGTCAAATTCCACACGATCAGAGGGCCATAGTAGTTTCAAAAACTCCTTAATTCTTCCGCATAAAGAAAAAGACAAAAAAATTCAGTGTTTAATGAATGTCTATATACCTGACAAAGACAGCGTTAAACGTAACGTCCTATCTTTTAGACTATCTGTATAAGAGACTTTGAAGCCGTTAAAAAACGGTCGAGATTAGGGTTGAAGTTTTCATTGGCTCGTCTTTTGTTCTTTTGTTGACTGCCATACTAAGTAAAACTAGGTATTAATGAACTAATTTTAACCAGCTTTTTATGTTTTTCTAGTAATTGTAGCCCCTAACTATCGAATTGATGCCACAATTCCCCGTTTTAGAATATCTCACTTCGCATTAGAACGTGGTCTTTTAATATTAACACAATTCCATCCAAATCCAGTAATTTCCAATGAACAGCTGATTATATAGTTCTTTTCAGTCCCTTTATCCGTACCCAAACAATTTCCGCCTACCTTTCAGTTCCTTTCCAGTGCTAGATTGTAGTTCCATTGCAATTCTAGCCACAAAATTTTCCACGCAGTATGGCTTATGTCACAATCCGTTTTAATTCCATCACATATCATGAAAAACAAAAGCCTTTTCGGTTTCGTCCATAATTCCAACACTATATCACATTCTTCAATTTATGTAACAGTCCCGCTGGTCAAAACCGGGCAATTTAACGGAAAATCGAGGCCCAAAGCAGCAGACATTGTGGAAGTTATGGCAAAACTACAAAGAGATGGGTTCGGACAGCTCATTTTAGAGGAAGGGGCCAGAGAGGAACTTGAAGAAAAAAAAGAGATGGTGAAAGGGAAAAAGATAGAAGAGAAAAACGAAAACAACAAAAAACAACAAAAAATTAATAAAAAAACAGAAGAAAAGAAGGAAAGTAAAAGAAAAAGAAAGGAAACTTGTCAAGAGGAGGCGAACTAAACCCAAACCAGAAGAGGAAGGGCTGTGAGACGACCTGCTCGTTTCGACGACCACAATTAATTCCATGATTTAACGGACTATGTCATGTTGAACATTGATGTTTATAGATCAGTTGCCATCCAAGCCGAGCATTAAACTCCAACTACCAATTTATGAGGTCAAATTCCATACGATCAGAGGGCCATAGTAGTTTCAAAAACTCCTTAATTCTTCCGCATAAAGAAAAAGACAAAAAAATTCAATGTTTAATGAATGTCTATATACCTGACAAAGACAGCGTTAAACGTAACGTCCTATCTATTAGACTATCTGTATAAGAGACTTTGAAGCCGTTAAAAAACGGTCGAGATTGGAGTTGACGTTTTCATTGGCTCGTAGTTTGTTCTTTTGTTGACAGTCATACTAAGTAAAATTAGGTATTAATGAACTAATTTTTAGCAGATTCTTATGTTTTTCTGGCAATTGTAGCCCCTAATTATCGAATTGATGCCATAATTCCCCGTTTTAGAATATCTCACTTCGCATTAGAACGTGGTCTTTTAATATTAACACAATTCCATCCAAATCCAATAATTTTCAATGAACAGCTGATTATATAGTTCTTTTCAGTCCCTTTATCCGTACACAAACAATTTCCGCCTACCTTTCAGTTCCTTTCCAGTGCTAGACTGTAGTTCCATTACAATTCCACCCATAACATTTTCCACGCAGTATGGCTTATGTAACAATCCGTTTTAATTCCATCACATATCATGGAAAACAAAACCCTTTTCGGTTTTATCCATAATTCCAACATTATATCACATTCTTCAATTTATGTAACAGTCCACCTGGTCCAAAAGGGGCAATTTAACGGAAAATCTAAGGCCCAAAGCAGAAGACATGGTGGGAGTGATGGCAAAACTACAAAGAGATGGGTTCGGACAGCTCATCTTAGGTGAAGGGGCGAAAGAGGAACTTGAAGAAAAAAAAGAGATGGTGAAAGGGAAAAAGATAGAAAAGAAAAACAAAAAGAAAAACAAAAAATAAATAAAAAAGAGAAGAAAAGAAGGAAAGTAAAGGAAAAAGAAAGGAAACTTGTCAAGAGGAGGCGAACTAAACCCAAACCAGAAGAGGAAGGGCTGTGAGACGACCTGCTCGTTTCGACGACCACAATTAATTCCATGATTTAACGGACTATGTCATGTTGAACATTGATGTTTATAGATCAGTTGCCATCCAAGCCGAGCATTAAACTCCAACTACCAATTTATGAGGTCAAATTCCATACGATCAGAGGGCCATAGTAGTTTCAAAAACTCCTTAATTCTTCCGCATAAAGAAAAAGACAAAAAAATTCAATGTTTAATGAATGTCTATATACCTGACAAAGACAGCGTTAAACGTAACGTCCTATCTTTTAGACTATCCGTATAAGAGACTTTGAGGCCGTTAAAAAACGGTCGAAATTGGGCTTGACGTTTTCATTGGCTCGTATTTTGTTCTTTTGTTGACAGTCATACTAAGTAAAATTAGGTATTAATGAACTAATTTTTACCAGATTTTTATGTTTTTCTGGCAATTTTAGCCCCTAATTATTGAATTGATGCCATAATTCCCCGTTTTAGAATATCTCACTTCGCATTAGAACGTGGTCTTTTAATATTAACACAATTCCATCCAAATCCAATAATGTTCAATGAACAGCTGATTATATAGTTCTTTTCAGTCCCTTTATCCGTACACAAACAATTTCCGCCTACCTTTCAGTTCCTTTCCAGTGCTAGATTGTAGTTCCATTACAATTCCACCCATAACATTTTCCACACAGTATGGCTTATGTCACAATCCATTTTAATTCCATCACATATCATGAAAAACAAAAGCCTTTTCGGTCTCGTCCATAATTCCAACATTATATCACATTCTTTAATTTTCATTCAGACCTAAATTATAAGCCAGGAGTTTTAAGACCTTTAACTCTCAAAAGATCACAAATAACAGGGTCCTTTAATGTTCCATCACATTTCTTTGTTGTCAAAGCTGACGATAACCTTGTCATATTACATAGCACAATTCCATTCACACAATTTCAAATAAAGAGCTGATATTTTATGCACTGGACACCTTTTTCATCATAAGCTTAAACCAGTCTTTCCAGTTTTATCACATACATCTGAAATAATTTTCCAAAAAAGCGATCGTGAGAGCCATTTCAGTATATATGATCGAAAACAGTATTTAAGAGCTTATACCTGCATTTGTGATGACCTTCAAAATTTAGTAGGTAGCGTTTGATCTATGGATTTAACGAGGCTAAAATTTTTCATTTTTATTTTCATTCACAAAATGGCTGAAGCTTTTGAAACCATCGACGTTATGCTGACCGCTCAACACGTCCAACATATCAACGAACGCCATGTTGACTTGACTCGACATACGCGAACGCCCAAGTTTTTTTTAACCTTTAATCCATCCGCGACTCTCGGTCTTTTATCACGACAAACAAGGGAAACGAGAGACGGAGTTCAGCTGATAGACCATGGATGGACCAGTTTCTTCGTGATGTGGCCTGGGACAGGGAAATCCTTTCCGTCATAGTAAATTGCAAGATGTTTGAAGAAGGCTGTAAATGGAAAGGAGAATTACGCCTGTACAAGGTAAATCTGTGCGTCCCTTTTTTAGAAAAGAAAGGCTTAAAGAAAACATCAAAGAAAAAAAGGACACTAGAGGAAAGAGTTACGAATGAGAAGAAAAGATTGAGGGAAATCCGAGATAGACTAGAGTCAAGTAAAGACACACAGGGAGAAAGATCACCGAGATATGGTGGAGGCAAAAGGCCTGGCACAACTGACCCTCGCCTTCGTGGTATGTCCAATAAGACCATTAACCGTCAAGGCTATCGCCCCCTTGAGACCCTCATAGACAGGCTTTACCCTAGTGTCAGCTCCATCAGTATTTTATTATTACATTCAAATAATTTTCCGTCCCTAACGGTAACTGCCTTTAAGTTGCATCACAATTCCATCTATAACGTGTTCCAATATAGTTGACGGCAACATTTTCAGCTCCTTGAATATATCAATATAAAAAAAAATCCATTTGTAGAATTATAGATTTCAATCCATTTTTCTTCTTATTTTCCGGGGTAAAAATGGTCTTCCGTTCACGTTATTAGAGGGGGCAAGTATCTTCTCTTGCTTGCTCATGTCGGGACGGAGAGGGGATTGAGGCCCTCGTCACTGTAATACGTTATCAATTGATTTTTTTCCAGGGAAAGGACTAGTTTAGAATTCGGAGAAAAGGACAAATATTAGCCGGGCCAAAACAAACCTTACCGCTTGTCGCGGCAGCATTTTCAAGACAAACGCTGTCGCTAATTTTTAATTAGAAAGAGTTTAATATGATTCGTTCGTAGAACATTCAATCAAAATAATATCATTCGTTCGCAGAACATTCAATCAAAAATGGCGATTTTGGTGATTTTCGCTTCGGCAAATTTGTTCCGTTCATAAGCGTTTGCCAGAGGAACTTGAAATATTTTTTTGATACGTTTTTTAGAGATATATGGCGGACATATCACAGCAATTAAGCGAAATTGGAAGGGCAGTTGAAGTGGTACGTATTTCTTCAAAGCCTACCGAGAACGGTCAAAGAAACAATTCATTTTTTTTCCGGGAAAAGGACTAGTTTTAGATCCGGGGAAAAGGAAAAAAACATTAACCAGGCCAAACCGATGATGACGTTACGGCTTGTCGCGGCAGCGTTTTCGAGAGAAATGCTATCCCTAATTTTCAATGAGAAATAGTTTAATAGGATTCGTTCGTAGAAAATTCAGTCAAAGCTGAAAACAGCCATTTATAATATTAACACAATACCATCCAAATCTTTCTGAAAAAAAGTTGATTATAAGTCTTGTAAGTTCCTTTATTTTTTAAGCACCACACCGCACAAACAATTTTCGCTAACCTTTCAGTTCCATGACAACAGCGCTAGATTGTAGTTCCCGGATTCGCAATTCCATATATAACATTTTCAAGCAACGTTCAGGTCACAACCATGACAAACAACAGCCTTTTCAGTTTCATCCATAATTCCAGCATTATATCGAATTTTTCAATTAGACCTGATCGAAGACAGTATACTATATTTTTTTCCTATTTTTTCTATTTAAGAGCTCAACAGCTCATACCTGTATTTGTGAATAACGTTAAGATTTTGTAACATACTGAGTTATGTACATTTTACTTGAGGTAAATATTAAACTTATTATTTATGTATTTTCTCAAATTACTTTAGGGGTTTGAAACGACACTTGTTGTGACCGTAGAAAATAATTCTTTTTGCGTTGTTTTCTCCCACTCAAGAAGGAAGAGGAGGTAAAACGAGAGGAAAAGTAAGAAGATGAATTGAATGAGGAGAACCAACAGAAAGAGGGAGAATAATAGGAGGAAGGGGCGAAAAAGGAAATTGAAGAAGAAAAACAAGAGATGGTGAAAAGGAAAAAGATTCAAGAGAAGAATAAAAACAAACGTAAGTAAATAAATAATTTAAAAAGAGAAGAAAAGAAGGAAAGGAAAGGAGACAGAAAGGAAACTTGTCAAGAGGAGGCGAACTAAACCCAAACCAGAAGAGGAAGGGCCGTGAGAAGACCTGCTCGTTTCGACGACTACAATTAATTCCATGATTTAAGGGACTATGTCATGTTGAACATTAATTTTTATCTCAGTTGCCATCCAAGCCGAGCATTAAACTCCAACTACCAATTTATGAAGTGAAATTCCACCCAACCAGAGGGCCATTGTCGTTTGAAAAACTCATTAATTTTTCATATTACTTAACACAATTAAATCCAAATAATAATTTCCAATAAAGAGCTGATCAGTATTCTATATATATATTGGACACATTTATTAAAAGCTCAAAACAGACTTTCTAGTTTGACCACAATTGATACATCTGCAACTGAGAATAACACTTTTCCCAAAAAGAGATGGCGAAAAGATATACTATACCCTTCTAACAAACTGAGTTTTGTACCTTTTACTTGAGGTAAATATTAAACTTATTATTTATTCATTTTCTCAAATTACTTTAGGGGTTTGAGACAACACTTGTTGTGACCATAGAAAATAATTCTTTGTGCGTTGTTTTCTCCTACCCAAGCAAAAAACGGAGGAAGAAAAGGAGGAAGAGAAGCAAGAGGAGGAAAAGAAGGAAAAGATTATAGTTCTTTCAGTACCTTTATTTTTTAAGCACAGTACACAAACAATTTCCGTCCACCTTTCAGTTCCACGACAATAGCGCTAGATTGTAGTTTACAGCATCACAATTCTATCCATAACATTTTAAAATAAGGCCCAAGTCAAAACCCGTTTCACTTCCATCACATAAAAACAACAGCCGTTCTAGTTTCATCACCATTACATCAACATGACATGACAATTTTTGGCTGGTCATATTACTTTATATTTAATTCTACTGCACATAATAATCCCTAGTAAAAAGTGATTGCAGTCTTATCAGCTCCTTAATATTTTATGCACCAGACGCACTGCACTTGCTCGGTGGTTAACACTAATCTCTGTTATCACTCTGACTGATAATGGTTTCGTACGAACCCTTTTTCACAATTCCATCAACATGATTTAATATTTTTAGGCTTGCCATATTACTTCACACTTAATTTTATTGGCACATAATAATGTCCAAGAAATAGTGATTGCAGTCTTTTCACCTTCTATATATTTTATGCACCGGACACATTGCACTTGCTCGGTGGTTAAGACCCTTCTCTGCTATCACTCGGTTGATCAGTTATGGCGTCCTTCAAACCAATTTTTTTATAAGGACGAGATAATATGCATGATAACGGGATATCCATATTAGCCAGCAAAGGCATGTCTTATTGACTCCCAATTGTTTAATCAATTTTTTTTTTGAAGTGGCTTTAACTTCTCCATCAACACCTTTTTCATTACAATTTCCATCAATATGATATAATATTTTTAGGCTTGTCATAATCATAGTTAATTCTATTGGCACATAAAAATATCCAAGAAACAGTGACTGCAGTCTTTTCACGCTCTAAATACCTTATGCACCGGAGACATTGCACTTGCTCGGTGGTTAAGACCATTCTCTGTTAGCACTCTGTTGATCAGTTTTGGCGTCCTTCAAACCAATTTTTTGATAAGGACGAGATAATATTAAAGATAATGGGGTATCCATATTGGTTAGCTAAGGTATGTCATTATTGCCTATTAATTCTTTGATTAAATTTCTTTAAATTTGTCTTTAACTGAGTTTTTTTTATTTTCGTCTAGTTTGTTCTTGTTGTAAACAGTAACAAAAGATCGGCAAAATTTTACGAGGATAACCTGTCGTTATCAGTCGACCAACGATGGAGTTAGATGGAGAGCCAGAGGAGGCATCGGCATCGTTGTGCACAAGTGTACAATGAGCCCTTTCATGGAGAGTTTGATTTTGTGTTTGTCGATAAGCTGTCTCCAGGTCAAATTTGTGCCATCTGTCTTTTCGCTATGAGGAATGCTGTCCAGACCCAGGGTTCGTACTCTTTTGACCTCTTTAATTCCATGACTTACCATGGCTATTTCCATGACGTTTCAAAGTTTTCCGTGACCTAATGTTTAGCTGTCACTTTTGAAAACTTTCCTTTTTTCAGCATAGTTTTTAACCAAAGACAGGCTATCAGGCTATCTAATTACTTATCTGTATCTTATATTATCCTTGCTTTGATATAATTTTTTAGTAAATATTTTGTAAAGCAGCTTCCCAATTCTGATTAAAAATTGAGTTATTAAATAGAATGGAAAATTAAGGAATGGTTTAAAAAATCAACAGCTAATGAAAGCTTTTTAAGCACTTGAGCTAAATCAAATTTTCATCAAACCTAAAACAACTTCTTTAAATTTTATTTTGAGTTCCATGAAAGTGTCAATTTCAGCCCAAGAACTGACAACAACCTTTTCCGTTCCATCAACATTTCCATTGAAATCATTTTTTCATCAAGGAGCTGACAACAGTCGGAATTTTTAGTTCCATCACAATTCCATCCACAACAATTTCTAGTAGAGCTGCCTTTTCAGTTAGAAAAAATTAGTTTTTATGCTTAATGTTATTTCACAGATGTCCAACATTTCAAATTTTGACTCCCACGTTGTTTCATTTAATCTTTTTACAAAGGTTACCAAATATGTTTTAAAGCACATGGAGCCGAACCAGTCTTGCCACTAAACATCGGATTATGAACCACGTAATTTGTATTTCCACCCTACTTTCTGTTTCCATATATTATACAAAATTTGTTGTAAACAAATTTAATTGCCAAGGAAAAATAGAAAGATGGGGAGAAAAGAGACAACTAGGAAGTACAGAGATGCTAAGAAAGAGCTGACAGGAAGGAGCTTTCTTCTCTCAAGCGCTTGGAATAAAAAGAAATGACGGGCTCTGGGAACGAGAAGTACAACTTGACCCAAATTTCTGCTAAATGTTCCTGTACCTAGTCTTCTCGCTGGTTGAGGTTGGATGCTTTCTCCTTACGTCGAACGCCATTAAAAACAAACGGCCATCGTTTTCAGAAAAGAAATTCTCACATTTTAAAATATCTATGTAACACAATAGTATTCATTTCATTTTTTTTTTCAGAGCACTAGTTTAAGTTAACACGTTAAGACTATTCGACTCGTCCAGAAAAGATAAAAGGATAAAGAACAAACATCTCAATACCCCAGAGGAGAAAGGAGGGATGGACGAGGGGAATGCCTGCAAGGTAAACACCATGAGTGCTTTTCTTCAACTACCCATATGCAACTGCGTGCGGGCGTCATGTTGCCAAGTGCTAAGGGAGAACTTTCTTGTAAACAGAAGGCTCCCACGCTTCATGTTGTGGCCATGAAAAAATTATCACTATTATTTCTAATTGCAGAGTATGTATTAAAAAAATTCCGTGTTAAAGAGGAGAAAAAGGAACAAGCCCTAAAAGAAACCCCCTGCAAAAAAATCGGTCAGAAGTGCTGTGACTCTAGAAAGGCGCTAAAAAGAGGTAACTAAGAGGGAAAATTTTGGGAGGGGGGTTAAGTGACTGAAATAGTGCAAAAAGAGCCTTGCCAAACGCGTTGCAGCTAATTTTCCTCAAATATTTGCAGTTATTTTTGTGTGTTATTTCATTTAATTTTTGTTTTCCTGTTAGCCTTTCCGGTTCCACCACAACTATAACATTCAAATCACGTTTCATGTTTAAAGAGCTGATAACAGCCCTTGCTTTTAGTTCCATCACAATTCTATCCAAAACATTCCAAAGTTTGACTCCGATGTTGTCTCATTCAATCCTTTTTCAAAAGTTACCTAATACTTCTATTTTAAAGCACGTGGAGCAGAACCAGTCTTACTAAACATCATTAGTGAACCAAGTAATTTCCATTTCCAGCTTATTTTCTGTTTCCATGTATTATACAAAATTTGTTGTCAACAAATTTAATTGCCAAGGAAAAATATAAAGATGGAAAGAAAAGAGACGTATAGGAAGTGCAGAAGTGCGGAGATGAAAAGAAAGAGCTGACAGGCAAGAGCTTTCTTCTCTCCATCACTTGGAATATAAAGAAATGACGGGCTCTTGGAACGAGAAGTAAAACTTGACCCAAATTTCTGCTAAATGTTCGTGCCTAATCTTCTTGCAGGTTGAGGTTGGTTTCGTTCTCTTGACGTTGAACGCGATTAAAAACAAACGACTATCGATTTAAAAGGCAAAAAACACCTTCTACATAGTTTAATGCACCGGACACATTGCACTTGCTCGGTTGTTAAGACCCTTCTCTATCATCACTCTGTTGATCAGTTATGGCGTATTTTTAAACCAATTTTTTGATGTGGACGAGATAATATGCAAGATAACAGGATATCCATATTGGTTAGCTAATAACTCTCCATGGGGTGCTGCGTTCTCGTGGCGAGAGTCGTAATTAGCTGACCGGTGCGTGCTGCCCCTAGTCTACACAGCTGCGCCTGGCACGGGCCTTGTCTGCTTGGCTCGAGGAGATCATGCTCACCACTTGCATATTATTACATCAGGGCTTAGTCCCTTCATTGCTCTGTTGAGCGGTAGATATGTTCTACATCTGGTAAATGAGGCAAGGTAGGGCGAAAGGCTCTACAAACGTGTGGACCACCAACTGCCCAAGGATATATATATGGCGGGACGGGCATGTATGCCGCCGCTAGCAGGCGGCCCGAGGCCTTCAGGCTTAACATCTGCAACAAACAGGCTATTCCATCTGCCATATGGCTAGAAGTACGGGCTATGATCTTGCCCAGCCTTATGCAAGTGTGATAACTGCTGGTCTCTCCGTGTCTGGTGGACCTGTCCTGTGTCGGGTTGTGAGCCTATACCACCAGCTGGGGGTGGTCGTATCGGTCGGTGAAACTAAAGGTGCCCCAAGCCCCTGAGGGCTAGCAACCCTCAGGGGCTGTTTGCGTTGCTCATGACAGAAACACTTGTAATGGAGAGCCTGCCACAGCGGGCTCTTCTAGCGACGCTCGACCTGCTCAAAGGGTGACCGGTGGTGCTCGTCTCCTACCATGCCTGGACTGCGGTCGTGACTTCCGTGGCAAGGCGGGGGTCTCTCAGCATCGTCGCCGCGCGCATCCAGAGGCCTACCATCAATATCATGTGCCTGAGCAGAGGAAGAAAGCGCGTTGGGTCTATGAGGAAAAGGTTCTCTTGGCGAGGGTGGAAACGAACATTGTGGAAGCGGGGATTGCTGTCACGAGTAAGACCTTGGCGGAACAATTCCCGAGTCGATCTTCTGAGGCGATCAAGAAGATGCTGCAGTCGGTGGAGTATAATAGAATCTTGGGAATCATTGACCAGCCTGCATGGAACGCAAGACGGCCCTGCTGGGGGAAGTGCTTCCTCTCGGGCGGGTGCCACTGGAAAGCAAGACGGTAGGGTGGACAGGGTTGATTCGGTGCAACATCGATGCCATCCCAGGTTACTCACGAACAGCCTGAGACCGGGGCTTCCGGGCCCCAAATGACTGACTCTGTTGAGCAGTGCGGGTGGTCGGACGCCTTGAGGAAGGTGCTGGAGGAAGCTCAATTAGACTTGGGGGATATAACAATAGATCAGATTGTGCCCGGTTGTCCAGACGACCGGGTGAGAAGTGCCTTGGATAAGGAGTACGGGGCCTGGTTGCCGTTTCGCGAGAGGCGTGCGCCAGGTTCTCGTCCCGGGTCTCAGTTGACCGAGGCCCAGGATCGACCAAGAGTCAGGCGCAGGGCTCAGTATGCCCTGGTTCAGCGGGAGTACACTAAGAACAGGTCCCGCTGTACCCAATATGACATCTCCGGCGTCTGGCAAGATCCGCCAAATCAGCTACCCATGGAGGAGCAGGAAACGTTCTGGAGAAGTCTTTTTGAGCAACCTTCGGTTCCGGACAACAGGTGTCCGCAGCCTGAGGGGCCGCCAAAGTGGGAGCTTATGGCGCCTATAACAACTGAGGACGTCGAACGGTCTCTGAAAGACTAGACTGACAACAGTCGGAATTTTTAGTTCCATCACAATTCCATCCACAGCATTTTCTAGTAGAGCTGCCTTTTCAGCTCAAAAGAATCAGCCTTTATGCTATATGTTATTTCACAGATGTCCAACATTTCAAATTTGACTTCCACGTTGTTGCATTTAATCCTTTTACAAAACTTACGAAATAATTCCATTTTAAAGCACATGGAGCAGAACCAATCTTACCACTAAACATCCGATTTTGAACCAAGTAATTTCCATTTCTAGCTTATTATCTGCTTCCATATATTATACAAAATTTGTTGTCAACAAATTTAATTGCCGAGGAAAAATAGAAGGACGGAGAGAAAAGAGATACATAGGAAATGCAGAAGTGCAGAAATGATAAGAAAGAGCTGTTTAATGGTCAGCCCTTTCAAAGAGAATATGATTTTGTTTTCATTGACTCGCTGTCTCCATGTCAAATCTGTTCGATATATCTTTTGGCAATGAGGAATACAGTTCAGACCGTTTGTGGACATCGGTTTTGCGAAGAATGCTTGGCAAAAACATTAGATATCATTTACCTTGCTTTTATGTTCGTTTTTTTAAAATAATTGGTTTCATGTATTTTAACGTCGATCACACAGAAATTTGTAGAATTGTCAAAACGGTCTGACGCACGTTCGACATCCGATATTATTCTTTGTGTATTCGCACGATTACCAAATTTTGACTGATTGACTCGACTAAAATCAACGTGAGAAATTATGAATGCTTATTCAGGTAATGAAATTATTTCTTACGAAATTATGAAGCATCAAAATAAAAATTGTTAACTCGATGTCGGTGGCTGGTCGTAGATAATTACAGAGCTGCCAAAAATAGTTTTCTGAAAAACAGTGAGATAATTTTAAGTACATAAAATGACTCATTTACTCCCATTTTTTATTTTACATTTGAGAATCTTTTTCTGGCAGAGGATGAATATTCTTATTTTTCTGTCGATTTTAGCCTAAAAATATCCTTGAGTTATTCTTAATTTTATAATAAGCTTATGGCATTCCCGTTTTGCCGTTTAGTGAAAGCAATATAATTTTCTACGGTTAACTTAAGAACCATTGCCTTTTTAAGCTGTTTGTAGCTAGAGTAATGTATTAATCAGCTATTAAGCATAAATCCATTTGTTTTTTTGCAAATGACTTTAACTTTTTTAACGAAGACATTTCATTGAGATGATTTAATCATATAAAGAGAGAATAGTCAAACCCTGGTAAATATAGTCCATCCATACATTGAAAAGAAAAAAATCAAACTTTGTTGACAATTTAGTAACCATTTAATATTAGAATTTTCATAATTCATTTTGCATTTTTTTCGTAATCTCCATTTCTAATTTTAGAATATTTTTTATTTCATTTTAAGCACCTTACACAAACTCCGTCCACCATTCACGACAACAGCCCTAGATAATAACTGACGGTTTTTTTGGGTACTGTGTTGACAAAAGTTGTTGTAAACGATAAGCAGCTGACTTTTTTTCGTTCCCTCTAATTTGACAGAGTACGTGATTCAAAAATTTGGTTTAACAGAAGAAAGAGCGGAAGAAGAAAGGGAAAAGATTGAAAAGAAATTGCTCAGAAGTGCAGGGATGCACGCAGGAGCTAAAGAAAAGTACGTCAGCGAGATATGGGGTGTCTGTAAATAAACTGGAATCACTATATTTTTTAGCTCTTTTATGTCGCATAAACTGAATTCAAAAAATCATGGCCCAGTTTTGTTATGAGACTATATTTAGAAACTGAACGTTCCTGTCGTTTGTTGCAACGGGTAACAAGGATAGACAACTTTATAATGATATGTCTGCGAAAACCCACCAAAAAATGTACCGGTTAGTGCTCCCTGGTGACATTCGTATGATAGATCCCTTGTATTTCTTCAGGAGCATCTTGGGTGTAAATTCAAGGTTCTAAATAATGAATCAAGTTCGTAATAAAGAAAAAACAATGAAAAGGTTTTGCTTGTTTTCATATTAATTATCACAATGGGAGCATATGAAGAAAAGGAGGAAGAGAAGGAAGAGAAGGAAAAGGAGGAAGGGGGTAAAACGTGAGGAATAGAAGAAGATGAACTGAATGAAACGAAAGAAGAGGAACAGGAAGAAGAACAGGAGGAAGGGGCGAAAAAGGAACTGTTCGATTTGTCTTTTGGCAATGAGAAATACAGTTCAGACCATTGACTTTTTAAGCCATTTGTAGCTAGAGTAATGTATTAATCAGCCATTAAGCATAAATCTATTTATTTTTTGCCAATGACTTTAACTTTTTTAACGAAGACATTGCATTGAGATGATATTAATCATGTAAAGAGAGAATAGTCAGACCCTGGTAAATATGGTCCATCATATATTGTAAAGAAAAAAATCAAACTTTGTTGACAATCTAGTAACTATTTAATATTAGAATTTTCATAATTCATTTTGCATTTTTTTCGTAATCTCCATTTCTAATTTTAAAACATTTTAATTTTATTTTAAGCACCTTACACAAACTCCGCCCACCATTCACGACAACAGCCCCAGATAATAATTCGCGGTTTTTTCACTGTTTCCTGTGGGTACTGTGTTGAAAAAAGTTGTTGTAAACGATAAGCAGCTGACTTTTTTTTCGTTCCCTCTAATTTAACAGAGTACGTGATTCAGAAATTTGGTTTGACAGAAGAAAGAGCAGAAGAAGAAGAAAGGGAAAAGATTAAAAAGAAATTGCTCAGAAGTGCTGGGATGCACGCAGGAAATTTAAGAAAAGTAAGTCAGCGGGATATGGGGTGTCAGAAGCCCGGCTATGACCGGGTATGGGGTGATTGTAAATAAACTGGAATCACTATATTTTTTAACTCTTTTATGTCGCATAAATCAAATTCCAAAAATCATCGCCCAGTTTTGTTATGACACTATATTTAGAAACTGAACGTTCCTATCGTTTGTTGCAACGGGTAAGAAGGATAGACAACTCTATAATGATATGTCTGCGAAAACCCACCAAAAAATGTACCGGTTAGTGCTCCCTTGTGACATTTGTATGATAGATCCCTTGTATTTCTTTAGAGGCTTGGGTGTAAATTCAAGGTACTAAGTAATGAATCAAGTTCGTAATAAAGAAAAAACAATGAAAAGGTTTTAATTAAAATTAAAATAGTTACGTTTGCTTGCTTTCATGTTAATTATCACAATGGGAGCATATGACGAAAAGGAGGAAGGGGGTAAAACGTGAGGAATAGAAAGAAGATGAACTGAATGAAACGAAAAAACAGGAACAGGAAGAACAGGAGGAAGGGGCGAAAAAGGAACTGTTCGATTTGTCTTTTGACAATGAGAAATACAGTTCAGACCATTGACTTTTTAAGCCATTTGTAGCTAGAATAATCTATTAATCAGCCATTAAGCATAAATCCATTTTTTTTTTGCAAATGACTTCAACTTTTTTAACGCAGCACATTTCATTGAGATGATATTAATCATGTAAAGAGAAAGTAGTCAGACCCTTGTAAATATGGTCCATCATATATCGTAAAGAAAAAAAATCAAACTTTGTTGACAATCTAGTAACTATTTAATACTAGAATTTTCATAATTCATTTTGCATTTTTTCGTAATCTCCATTTCTAATTTTCGACCATTTTTATTTTATTTTAAGCACCTTAGACAAACTCCGCCCACCATTCACGACAAGAACCTTATATAATAATTCGCGGTTTTTTCACTGTTTCTTGTGGGTACTGTGTTGAAAAAAGTTGTTGTAAACGATAAGCAGCTGACTTTTTTTCGTTCCCTCTAATTTAACAGAGTACGTGATTCAGAAATTGGGTTTAACAGAAGAAAGAGCGGAAGAAGAAAGGGAAAAGATTGAAAAGAAATTGCTCAAAAGTGCAGGGATGCACGCAGAGAGCTAAAGAAAAGAACGTCAGCGAGATATGGGGTGTCAGAAGCCCGGCTATGGCCGGGTATGGGGTGATTGTAAATAAACTGGAATCACTATATTTTTTAGCTCTTTTGTGTCACATAAATTGAATTCAAAAATCATGGCCCAGTTTTGTTACGAGTCTATATTTAGAAACTGAACGTTCCTGTCGTTTGTTGCAACGGGTAACAAGGATAGACAACTTTACAATGATATGTCTGCGAAAACCCACCAAAAAATTTACCGGTTAGTGTTCCCTTGTGACATTTGTATGATAGATCCCTTGTATTTCTTCAGGAGCATCTTGGGTGTAAATTCAAGGTACTAAGTAATGATAGATAACACTAAATTTTTTGTAAACCAGCTTCTCAATGCTGATTAAAAACGTGAGTTGTTAAATAGAATGGAAAATTAAGGAGTGGTTCAAAAAATCAACAGCTGATGAAAGCTTTTTAAGCACTTGAGCTAAATCAAATTTCCATCAAGCCTAAAACAACTTCAATAAATTTTATTTTGAGTTCCATGAAAGTGTCATATAATTTCAGCCCAAGAACTGGCAAAAACCTTTTTCGTTCCATCTACATTTCCATTCAAATCATTTTCTCATTAAGGAGCTGACAACAGTCGGAATGTTTAGTTCCATCACAATTCCATCCACAACATTTTCTAGTAGGGCTGCCTTTTCAGATCAAAAGAATCAGCCTTTATGCTTTATGTTATTTCACAGATGTCCAACATTTTCAGTCATACGCAGCAGCAAACATCATTAGTGAACCAAGTAATTTCCTTTTCCAGCTTATTTTTTGTTTCCGTACAATATACAAAATTTGTTGTCAACAATTCATTTTTTTCAGACCACTAGTTAATTTGACTCCCACGTTGTTGCATTTAATCCTTTTACAAAACTTACCCAATAATTCTATTTCAAAGCACATGGAGCAGAGCCAGTCTTACCACTAAACATTCAATTATGAACCAAGTAATTTCCATTTCCAGCTTCTTTTCTGCTTCCATATATTATACAAATTAAATTGCCAAGGAAAAATAGAAAGATGGAGAGAAAAGAGATAATGAGGAAGTGCTGAGATGCTAAGAAAGAGATGACAGGAAACAGGTTTCTTCTCTCAAGCGCTTGGAATATAAAGAAATGACGGGCTCTGGGAACGAGAAGTACTACTTGACCCAAATTTCTGCTTAATGCTCGTGCCTAATCTTCTCGCAGGTTGAGGTTGATTGCGTTCTCTTGACGTCGAACGCGATTAAAAACAAACGACCATCGATTTTATAAAAGCAAAAGACAAATCCCATTTTTTAAATGATCTTTGTGTAAAGAATAATATTCATTTCATTTTTTTTCCAGAGCACTTGGTTAAAGGTAATGCCAAAGAATTTGAGACATCCAGCCAGAGTGAAAAATAAAAAAAAAATCTCACAAAATTGTTGAAGACAGCATACGAAAAAACTGAGGATGAAGTTGAAGTTCACAAGTTCAACTCCACAATTTGCGACTTTTCGGCAACTCTAGAAAATGCCAAAAAACATGTACAAAAAACATTAAAGTTGGCGTTCCAGGAGGCAGAGAGAGAAATGGAGGTAAGAACTCGTTAATACTTTGGGCATAAATAGTTCATGTCATACACGAGTTATAATTGTTTTTTATTTATTCATTTTTTTTTGCCATGAAAGTGTCATACAATTTCAACCCAAGAACTGACAACAACCTTTTCCGTTCCACCAATATTTCCATTCAAATCATTTTTTCATTAGATAAAAGTCGGAATTTTTAGTTCAGTTACAATTCCATCCACAAAATTTTCGAGTAGGACAGCCTTTTCAGCTCGAAAGAATCAGCCTTTCACTGACGTCCAACATTTTTCAGTCATACGCAGCAGCAAACATCATTAGTGAACCAAGTAATTCCTTTTCCAGCTTATTTTTTGTTTCCGTACAATATACAAAACTTGTTGTACGCAATTCCTTTTTTTTTCAGACCACTAGTTAAAGTTAATGCATTACGGCTCTTCGACTCATCCAGAAAGGATGAAAAGATAAAAAGGAAACATCTCGGCTTAAATTTAAAGTTGGCGTACAAGGAGGCGGAGGATGACATAAAGGTAAGAACTCGTTAATACTTTGGGCATAAATAGTTTATTTCATACACGAGCTATAAACTACAGCCAAACTCATCTTACTTTTTTCCTTTTTTTTCCATTGAGACATGTCACAAAAAGCAGGATTTTTTTTAAAAATAATTACCTGGTTTCTTGCATTGAACCTCTTTTAGAGTTTGTTGTAAACAAATTTAATTGCCAAAAGGAACGATAGGAAGATGGAAAGAAAAGAGATACATTAGAAGTGCTGAAGTGAAGAGTGAAGAGATGCTAGAAAAGAGCTGACAAAAAGAGAACGCGACAAAGTCACCCTTGCAGCTGCCTTTGGACCCCGAAAAAGTCCTCTCATTTTCTGCAATTGCTAAATGTTTTGTAAACCAGCCTCTCAATTCTGATTAACGCGAGTTGTTAAATAGACTGGAAAATTAAGGAGTAGTTAAGAAAATCAACAGCTAATGAAAGCTTTTTATACATTTAAATTTAATCAACTTTCCAAACCTAAATCACAATAATTTCATTTTGCGTTCCATGAAAGTGGTACGGGCATGTCAACAATTTCAGCCCAGTAACTGACAACAATTGTTTCCGTTATTTCGTTACAGTTTCATTCAAATAATTTTTTATTTTTTAAGGAGCTGACAAGAGTCGGAATTTTTATTTCCTTCTCAATTCCATCGACAACATTTTCCATAGAACTGCCTTTTCAGCTCAAAGGAATCAGCTTTATGTTATTTCACAGATGTTCAACATTTTTCAGTCATACGCTACAACAACCTTGTCACACAAGACACAATTTCTTGGACATGTTACTGCTTTTTTCAATATTCCTGCATGTTCATGTCTGCCCTTTTTTTCAAGCCCAAGAACTGCCAACCCTTTTCCGTTCCATCACAATTCCATCCAAAACATTTTCAAGTCAAGCTCATAACAGTTTTTTTTCAGCTCACAAGAATCTGCTTTTTATACTCCATGGCATTTCAACATTTTTTAGTCATACTCATCAACAACTTTGTCGGCCAAACAACTGACAAATTTACTAATTTAATTTCAATCTTTAAGACGCAGAAAAAAAGCAGTGTCATGTATCTAAACATCTTGAAATCAACAGCGCCTGGGTTAACAGACTTTCCATTGATACAAAACCACGATCTTGTATATGTAAGTCTTTTCTACTCTCCATTATTTTGTTCTATAAATTTTCTTGCAATTGTTTCTATTCCAACTTTGAAAAGATATTTTAAACATCACGGAACAATGCAATTCTGCAAGCCTATGATCGTTGCTAAAAGCACAACACAAAAGTCGGAATTTTTAGTTCCATCACAGTTCCATCAACAACATTTCCAGTAGAGCTGCCTTTTCAGCTCAAAAGAATCAGCCTTTTAATATACTTCATGGCAATTTACAGATGTCCAACATTTTCAGTCATACGAAGCAACAACTGACCTTGTCAAAAAATACACATATTACCAACATAATACATATCGACATATATTACCGCTTGTTCCAATATTCGTGCAAATTTATGTCTTCCTTTTTTAAGCCCAAGAACTGACAACAATCTTTTTCCTTCCATCAATATTCCATCCACAGCATTTTCAAGTACAGCTGATAACATTCTTTTTCAGGTCACAAGAATCTGCCTTTTATACTCCAAGACATTTCCACATTTCTCAGTCGTACTTGTCAACAACCTAAGTCCTTGTTGGCAAACAACTGACAAATTTACCAAATTAATTTCAATCTTTAAGACGCAGAGATTCCAATCCACTCCATTCCAATTCCATTCACAAAATTTTCCAGTAGAGCCGCCTTTTCAGCTTAAAGGAATCAACCTTTATGCTTTATGTTATTTCACAGATGTTCAACATTTTTCAGTCGTACGCAATAACAACCTTGTCACATAAGACACAATTTCTTCGACATGTTACCGCTTTTCCAATATTCCTGCATGTTCATGTCTCCCTTTTTTTAAAGCCCAAGAACTGACAACCCTTTTCCGTTCCGTCATAATTCCATCCAAAACATTTTCAAGTCAAGCTCATAACATTTTTTTCCAGCTCACAAGAAACTGCCTTTTACACTCCATGGCATTTCAACATATTTTAGTCATACTCATCAACAACCTTGTCGGCCAAACAACTGACAAATTTAGAAATTTAATTTCAATCTTTAAGACGCAGAGAAAAAGCAGTGTCATGAATCTAAAAATCTTGAAATCAACAGCGCCTGGGTCAACAGACTTTCCATTATTACTAAACCACGATGTCGTATTTGCAAGTCTTTTCTACTCTCCATTATTTTGTTCTATAAAATATCTTGCAATCCTTTCGACTTCCATTTTGACAAGATAGCTTAAACACCACTGGGCAATTCAGTTCCCTTATGCAAGTCTATGATCGTTACTAAAAGCACAGCACAAAAACGGACCCCTTTCTAAGGCAACAACGTAACAGACATTGGGGATACCGTTCTATAATTGCTTAATTGCCACTTACTTTTTGCCCTTTTGAAAAATTAGCACAACATATGTTGCTGAATCACTGTTTTATTCGCCTGGTCGAGTGACTGCTGAAAAAGCTGTACAAGGATTTTCAGAATACAAGTTAGTAGATTATCTGGCCAATAGGCTATATAGCAAAGCTCGACGTGAAGCTGACCAAGTAGAGCCCCATTACAAACAAATATTGAAACAATCGAATTTCTGTTTAACCGTTGGTAACTGAACAGCCTTTTCGGTTCCGCCACAATACCATTCAAATCTCGTTCCATTAAAGAGCTGATAATAGCCGTGGCTTTTAGTTCCACCACAATTCGATCCAAATTTCAATGTTTGTTGTTTCATTCAATCCTTTTTCACGAAATACTCCTATTTTCAAGCTCATGGAGCAGAACAAGTCTTACTTGTAACCAACGTAATGAATCATGCAATTTCCATGTCCAGCTTATGTTCAGTTTCCATACATTCTGCAGAATTTGTTGTAAACAAACTTAAATTGCCAAGGAAAAATAGAAAGATGGAGAGAATAGAGATATACATTGGAAGATCCCCAGAAGAGCAGAGATGTTAGGAAAGAGATGACAGAAAGTGTACGTAACAAGGTCACCTTTAAACTCCGTAAACATCCTATAATTTTGTGGTAAATATTTTGTAAACCAGTCTCTTAATTCTGACAAGAACCCTTTCAGTTCCATCTACATTTCCATTCAAATCATTTTTTTCATTGACGAACTGACAACAGTCGGAATTTTTACTTCCATCACAATTCCATCCACAACATTTTATTCAGTAGAACTGTCTTTTCAGCTCAAAAGAATCAGCATTTTATGCTTCATGGCATTTCACGGATGCATTTTCAGTCATACGCAACAACAATCAACCTGCAGCTTTGGTAAGACACAATTTCTTCAACATATCACCGCTTGTTCCAATATTCCTTTATGTTCATGTCTAAATATCATTATCAACTAAGAAATTTCCATATATTTCCAGCTTATTTTAGAATTTGTTATAAATTTTAAAAAAAGAGAAAATTAACGACTGGTTCAAAAAATCAACAGCTAATGAAAGTTTTTTAACCAAAGAGTTTAATCACATTTCCCTCAAAACAACTTCTAAATTAGCTCTGCATGGTGATGCCTTCCTTTCCTTGAGTTGCATTAAATTGCATTTGTCATGCGTAAAAACAATTTCAGCCCAGGAACTGACAACTGACAAAAAACTTTTCCATTCCATCACAATTCCATCCACATCATTTTCAAGTAAAGCTAACAACATTCTTTTTCAGCTCACAAGAATCTGCCTCATACTGAACCACAACCTTGTTAGCCAGAACTAACAAATTCACCGATTTTATGCATCACTTATGCATCTAAACATCTAAAAATCAATAGCACGAGCCTTTCCAGTTTTACTGCCCGAGCGCATCACTGTAACGATCTCATATACGTAGGTGATAAGATATTCCGTAGATATTGGCCTATGATCATTGTCAACGAGGCAACTGAGCTAGGAAGCCATGTTGCCTCGGCGGCAGAGTTATAATGCCGCGCAATGTAGGTAAAAACTCTCAAATTCAGCGTAGCCCACTAAAATTTGCATTTTTGACCATATTTGGGTGTAAGTAAGACCCCATATTTGGGTAGTGTCGTCATGGTCTTGTATTTACAACTCGTGGTCCGAAATTGGATGATTCAGTGAGCAGCTGTTCGTTGTCTGTTCAAGAGGAACTAACAGGTGAGCAAACTTTAATACGATTTCTGGTTTGAAAGGGCAATTAGTGCTCTGGTTTGCTTTATAAATTGCGTTTAAAGCAGCAGCTGATCAAGGAATGGGGTTTTAAGCTCAAATTTTTGTCAGAACCAGCTTGTTCTTTGCAGCTCGATTTACATTGAGGTAGCGTGTTCGCTTCTCGACTCAGAACCAGGGTTTTCAGTGTTCTCTTTTCCTTTGTGAATTTAATTTTTAGCGGTAGTTGATCAAGGCATAGGGTTATATTCTCAAAACTTTTATCAGAACCAGCGTGTTCTTCCCAGGTCGATTTACATTGAGTCAGTCCTCACGTCCCCTGAGGAATCCAACGTATTTGCGGCCTTTTTCTTTAGAATTTATTTACGTGTTTCGAGAGATTTTATCAACCAGCATGTTTTTTTGCTGCTCGATTTACATTGAGACAGCCCAAAACTCCCGTGAGTAATGCAACGACTTTGCGGACCTTTTGTTTTGAAGACTATCATCATGCCTTTCAAGAGACTCTTTGTCCTGTGACACTTGCTCATTAGATCTTTGTAATTTTATTCAAGTTTATATTTTTATACCTCTGATGAATTCCGCCCCATTCTTGCGCTTTTGACACATTTTACTTTACACCAATTTTTTCTGGTGTATATCACCACGCGAAATATTTTTCTTATCCCTGATGACGCTGTTGCTCGGAATTTAATTATTATTTTCAATTTCGGCAGTCAAAGGCCTCATTTAAACTATATTTTTCTTTCTAATGTTTATAGTTTTGATACAATGGAATTTTCCAAGAAACTTAAGTGCAAACTTGCTCATATTTACCAACAAAGCTTTAAGTCACGTTGTGATTGTTTAATAAAAGTGAAAGCCTAAAATGTGCCAAAGTTGTTGTTTTGAAATTGGGTGCCAACCTTTTCTTTTGCGGAAACCATTTTAAACCTCCAAAATTATGAAAAAAATATCGTGAAGACCTGAATAGGCACATTCCACAAAAGATAAATAAATTAGCCTCGTTGGCACTTGCCGGAAGGTACCCCTAGTTACTATGAATAAATTAGCTAACATTATCTCAGTTTTATCTTCAGTCATTTCAATTTAAACAGCACAGGAAAAATAGCTGCGTCACATTTCAATTTTCACATTTTATGATTCTAGTTTTTTTTAAATAATTTCAATTTTCTGTTGTGTAAACTTCTTAAACGGTATATTCCTTCACCAAAAACTGTAAGAAGTACAAATTCAACATTTACTTACCAATCGTCCAGTCTTGCAGGATAGTCGGGCAATCAAGCATTGTACCAATATAATGACTGAAGGGGTGCATTGCCATTTAACTGTATTCAGGAAAAATGATAATCTTTAGAAGCTTACTACATCGGTTTTTTAGATATGGAATTAATGGAAATATAAGTGAAAAAAAGCCCTGAATTGTTTTTCAGGCTTCTCTTATGTAATTGCATAAATTGTGCTCACAACTGCGAGGATCACTCTTCACTTGATTTCATTTTCCGCAGTTCATATGTATTTTCATATACATTTGTCAGAAGAAATTCTGTGTTACATCTGCTGACAAACGCTTTTGATGTTGAAAATTATGAATTCTAACTAATTTGATATGGCAATTTTACAATTTTTTTCTTGCCTATTCAGCCATCACAATGATAGTGTTTATACACTATACAGTCAGCTTGATGGACTCTTTAACAATAATTTGTTTATACTACTATCCGCAAAGGTTTGTAACTTTCAGATGTAGGTATATCAAATTAAACTAAAATACCACTGCTCTAAGCCAATCAAATCGCAGAAATTTCTCATGTAGTAATACTGAAAAAAAGAAACATGCAAAGCTTAAGAAATACATTAAACTATAATAGGTGGCTGCAGGCATTTTGAAGTTGTCTGTTGTTTTCCTTTTACAATGCAAGACATCGATATATTATGGACAAATAGGGAAAAACTTTAGACTTTAGACTGCATTTTATAGCAAGATTTATGCAAATCTACTTTTTAAAAAAAGAGGTAAATTTTAATAAGTTTTGAAAGAAAAATTGCCACACTGCATAGTGGCCTGAAATTCAAGACAATAATTTCAAATCATCAACATTGGAAAGGCATCCATGACATTAAAAAAAAACATTAAAAAAATATATAATTTTAAGTTATCCTAGAGGCAATGAAACCATTAAGCAACGAAATTTTACTTCAAGGATGAGTCCTTCATGCACAGTGTTATGTGTCATCGATTAGTTTAGAATTAGTGCTCAGAGAAAGATTTTAAAACACCTTTATTAATGAAAAAGCTACGTCTAAAAAATTCATTTTTTTGATTGAAAATTATGCCATTGAAGGCTGACAAAAGGTACCCCTTTCTGGTATATATGTCACGAAAGTTTACCTAGTTTCCAAAGAAATTTCTATAATGAATCACAGCTAGGTTTTGTTTAATTTTGGGGGGGGGGGGTGAAAAAACTCTCTATACTATTTAAAATGTGCATTTGTTTTAAGGAATTCTATAATTTCCATGAAGTAAATTACCAGTATTTCCATTCAAAATATATATTCTGGGTAAAAAAGTTTGTTTCACAAAGAAAAGCTAACAAAGTTATCCCTAAAAACAAAATCTATCCATAAAAAAACAGTGATTAAAAAAGTTTTGTTTCTGGTTAGGTGATCATGTATGGGTGTGGTTCAATGACTTTACATTTTCCTTCACTTGTCACTATGCATTAAAAATGACCACAATGCATTACAATTTTTTAGAAATTATTTACTTGAATTTTTTCAAAAGCTGAACATTTTCTCCTTCAGAAATGTCCCAGAGACTCAGGGAACAAATAGAAGATGAAAGAAAGGCCGAAAAAAGAGATGCTATGCGCTGATCAGTTATTATTTTTTATCTTATGCATTTTGCCACATAAATAAATATTACAGAAAGAAACAGAAAAAAATTACTAAGATTGCAAACTCACTGGGCAGGAAGAGCTACAATAATGATTAGTCTTGAAACTTAAGTAACTTGATAGTTCATTTGCTGTAGCAAAGAAAACGAAGATTCTGGAGATGATTCGGGAGGTTTATTTTACAATAAAAGTTCTTTGTCTTTGCTGTAATCTTATAAATTATTCTACACTCTTAAAAATCCAGTATCGATCATTCTTCATCATACTTGTCAATTTGACCTTGCCATAAGGCTAAGACATTTTAGGGAAATTATAACTCCTGCCTTTCTCATAACTTCTTTAGAGTTTTTTTAGCGTAAATTACCACAGGCACAAAATACGAATAAACACAAATAGCTGTCATGAATTATAGTTTTCTATAACAACTTTGCTCAGAGAGGAAATGTTAAAGTTGTACAAAAATGTAAAAGCACAAAACAGCACTGTAATATTGCCAATTAAACCGTTTTTCGCTTTTTAAGTATTTTTTTTCTCAAATTTAACTCTTCAAGAAAATTATAGCCTCGAGCGTTTATTATTTTCGGTTTCCCAGTAAAAAGTGTAGAAAGGTTGGGTATGGATTGATTTAAACCGATTTAGCATACATATTAGTTTGCACGTGCAAAGTCTTTTTGGGAAAACATTAACGCGCGAAGTTTCTGAAGTTTAAGAAAACGGCGATTGGCTTTCCTTCCTATTTCAAAAGCAAATTTTTAATTTTACTACCAATATTTACGCTCCACACTAATATTTGCGCTCCACTATTTCTTTTTTGCCGGTAAAAATTAATTGGGAGTTCCTTGGATTAAGTATCTCTACCAAACAGAGTTGAAAACAAACTGAACAAAACTTGAAACACGACTTCGCGCAAATACGTCGGTCAAAGAATTTTGAAGGAGGAATAAGCTATTAACCATAGTGAATTTAGCAGCACTAACTTTGTTATATTTCAAACTGCAAGAAATGCAACTTACGTTTTGAAATTTCCCAAGCCAGCAACGGTATCCTCCATGTTGTAAACTTCAAAGAGCTGGAAAATGCAAACATAATTTAGTTACACTGAGGGGCTGGAAAAATTACAAATATTTCTCACCCTACAGTCCGTTTTTAAAAAGAATTATACTTCGCGAGTTGTTGTTTTGTACGAAATGAATTGGAAATGGCACAAAATGTAAATCGCACGTGCAAGTCAAAATTGTTTTGCTGATCAAACGTACCGCGTTTTGTGTTTTTTCCGTTTTTTTCGTTCACAAATTTTATAACCCTCAAATTAAAATAAAAGTTGTATCGCAAAAGCTCGCTGTTTTTCCCTTATCTTTAAACAAAATCTTACAAAACCACTTAAGGAAAGACGAAGAAACCAGAAAAAAAATTGTTTTAGTAACACGCCATGAATTATAGTTTGAAGTTGCACGTGCATTATCACTACGGCAACAAATTCAACGCGACAGGTCAAAAACACAGCTGAAGTTTGGCTTGCGTTAAAATTACAGCGGGTTGTTTCACAAAATTCTACTTTCTTGCTCATTTGTATGCCCCACAATGTCTTAACACACAACTGCAAAACCAATGTGAATCTCTTTAGCTCTATAGTTGTAAACAACTCCACGTGTACAAAACTTGAAACATGTTTTATCACACCAGAGATTTGGCAGGAAAAGTACGTTGTTTCAGTAGCGTTTGTTCTAAACAAATTTAGGCATAATGATTTAACTCTACTGAGTTTCTTATTTTTTAGACAGGAAGAAACACAACTTACATTTTAACTTTTCCCAAGCCAACGGCGTTCACTTGAGCGTTGACTGCTCGTTCGTGAATCTTCCATTGAACTACAAAATACAAACATAATTCAGGTTATAATGACACCGGAAAATATATATATAAAAAACCTTTTACTTTACACATTGTTAATAAAAAAACTTCAGGTTGAGCCAAAACGTCTTACCTTGACCGCTGCACTTTCAAGCATCATCTCACAGCGGCGCCATCTCACAGCTAACTTCTACCTCGTTGGCGTTTTTTTGCAACTACTGTAAGAGAGAAGACTGGACACAAGTGGGTGGGAATATGGAACTTGGCGGGGTAGGGGTGATTCATTTAAATATTTACAATGGCCCAATCACCAATTGTGCTTATCCCTTCCCAAGGGCATTAGTCGGGCATTTTTCAAAGGCCCACGGTGGGGCAAACAAAGAGCGCTTACCATTTGTATGGAAAAACCGATAATTCCGGGGAGAATTCAAATGAAACGTTCATCCCGGTGGAAATTTTCCGGCAAAATAAATTAATACCTTTCGAGGTATTCCCTTTTTCCCTCTTTTAACCGAAACGACCGAAATTTTTTGTACCATTATAGTCTGGTTTGACCAATGCCAGGCTTCCTTTTGAGGGGGAGGGTGATTTGTTTTAACCCAGGGCCACACGTTATCTAGTGTTTTGCAAATGGTACAACTCTAACACATTTCTCTTTTCGCAAACGTTTTCAAGTCCAGTATCATTTATCAGAATTTTTTACCGAAATTTCCTTACAAATGGGAAGCGCTCAAGGTATTATGGAAGATATGCACATATCGAAAGCACAACACTGGGTGGTAGAGAGTCATTTAAACCCGACTTTGAGGCAGTTAAGTGGTAAAACATTTTGTCTAACAGGGCCTCCATGGAGCAGACAATAGGCAAATTTAAGGACGTATTTTCTTTGTTTATTTCTATAAAATACCGCGAAAATTCAAATTCATCCAACTTCAGGTGCCGAGGCTGGGTAGCCTGTGACTGCAGATGAAGTAGACATTCTATGCAAATTGAAAATACCTCAAACACCACATAAGCCAACTGACAGTAACTTGGTGTACATAGAAAATCTCATCGACGCAGCGACTCTTTCGGGGACCATTTAATTTTTTAGGTTGAAGTTTTATTTTTATTTCTCTTGGGACCATTGTTATACCCAAAAACAAAGGTTATGCAGAGTTTTTTGGGAGAAAACAAGATGTATTATAAGAGATATGCAAATGGTGAATCCAATCAAGACGAGTGGGAGGAAGTAAAAATCGCGCACAAAGAAGCAAGGGAAAAGATTAATTCAAGTCCCACCTTGTTTTAGGAATAACAGAAATAACTGAATTCTTTGAGCAGAGAGGCTTTTGAAAGTGTTAGAGCAAAATGGCTTCCATTTTAAATAAAAACAAAAAAAGTGAGGTCACTGTATAGCATAACCATGTACTATTCTTCGCCCTCGTTAACTTTTTACGTCTTCTGGGACACTTTCCCGTATCCCACATTGTTTGTCAGGTATCTATCCAGCCCTTCTACTATAATTCTTTTTTTTTTTTTCACTTTGAGGTGTTCCGGGGGGTTTCTGCCCCTGGGGTATTTCGAGGTGTTCCGATGGTGTTTCAGGGAGTGTTCCGGGGTAGTCAGGTACCAAGGTAAGTTGGTAAGTACAGTGGAACCTCGATTTAACAAAGGGCCAAAGGACTGGCAAAATTTGTCTCCTATAACGAGGTTTCGTTATACAGTGGAACCTCGATATAACGACCCTCCATACAACGAAGTCCTGGCTATAACGAACGAGCCCAATCGATTTTAAGACGCAAAGTTCCCTCCATAGATAAGCCCCTCCAAAAGGGCCTTTGAAAAATATAAGCCCCGGGGGTTATTTTCGGAATTTTACGGTATGTAAAGACAATCAAAACTCGCTTGAATGCTTCGTTTTTTATTGTTATACAAATAAGCAGCATAAAAGAATCTTGATACAAGATACTTTATAATCACACAATAAAACAATTAAACAGTAAGCGATGCTACTACAGATCATAAGTCGTTTTAAATTATTAGTGCGTCTGCTTTGAGTTCAAAATAGGCGCTTCGATGACCAAATTTTTTATACTAGTTGCGATTACAACTCAAGCTGTGAGTCGCTGTGAAGCTATATTTTGGGAAGCTGTTTACTGTTGCTACTTTTGTTATAAAATAGTGTTTCTAGTTAATTCTTCCGACTTTCTGTGACAGTTTTCACCACGCTTCTCGTCCCAATCTCTGAAAAGAAGAGGAAAAAAATTTCATGGAATTATAATTAATCATAAATGAAAATAAAACTCCGAAATCAAAACAAAGACCATCCATGGCTTTTTGCGGTTTCGATTTTTTAATCCTGTTGTTAAGATTCCAGGGTATAAAATTAACAGGCAAGACGCTGCGGGCTAACACACAACGGCGATAGTAAAAAAAAAGTCAGAAAAAGGCTAGAAGGGTGAACTACCTAATTGTAGTATTAAACTGGGTTAACCTCCTACCCTGGCCAGCTTTTCTCCACACAAACACTGGTGCGCTTTCCATTCAACCAAAATCTCCGGTTTCAATTTTTGGTAATTTCCGGTAGCCAATGGAACAGCATTTTCTAAAATTTCCAAAAAGAAAGCAACCTCATTTTCCTCCCGGAATTTCTAGAACTGTCGGTTGAATGGTTCGCGATCGGAAATTCATCTGTTTTAGGAATTTCAGGAAACTTTTCCGGGAAATTTCTGTACCAAGTGTTGTTGTTTCTTAAATTTTCGAAAGTTTTGGTTGAATAGGAAAGCGCCCACTGGCTCGCCCAGCTGCGTCAACTCGGGCAAGGCGAGACAATCAGAGCATGCGCGAACGCTGTTGCCTTGGACAAAGGGGTCAACAATAAACGCTCGCTCAAGTTCACTTGGCTGGGTGACCCTCTTTCCTGAACAAAGTTAACCGCTTTGCCTTAGCCAACACTAGCGCTCGCGCAAGCTCTGATTGTATCGCCTTGACCGAGTTGACCCGGATGGGCAGTCAAAGTGTTTACAAGGAGAGAAAATGACCAGAACGAGAGGAATGGATAACCCTAAAGTAAAAAAAATGACCTGGCTAGGTTAGATATTACCGGAAGCATTAAAAGACGCTTGAAAAAAATTGACGTCACAGTTATATTCTGTCAATAGTTTTACTATTATTATTATTGGAATGTACATAGTTTTTATTTTATTACTGACATATTTTTATATTTTTATATTGTAGACAGATATTTTATATTGTATCATAGTGTTTTTGTTTTCTTATTTTCGTTATTTCTGTTTGTGGCAATGCCGGTAAAATAGCGATACTTGAAATACTGTAATGAGCTAAGCGTATTAGACCACAAAGGTTACTTACTTACTTACTTACTTACTTTTAGGTGGTTTAGCCTTGTTTCTCATATAAACGGTTCGCCAGGGTCATTTATAAGGAATTTTAAGGAAGTTGGCCCTGTCCAAGTAGTACCCGGAACAAGTTTCCCCCTTATGAATAGCAAAGTTACCATTTTAAACCCTGACTACCATCGTTGTGGTTGTGAAAGCTCCCAAATATTTAGTGTAGACTAGAACTTTACATAGAGGAAACCATTATTTAAGGTTATAAAATAATGTTTTGAATGAATTTAAAATAAAATAAGCGATTCCGTCCTCTTATGATATGAATAATTATGCTGATCTCGACATCGATTTGCACAACTCTTCATATCATTATCAGCCTCATCCAATAATTGGCGTATCAACAATGTATAGAAAAGTCTCTTACCTTCCCTCTCCATTCCTTCATTTGCTTCCTTTGCACTCAGCAGGGACTAACTTTTTTATTATGTATTTCAGCTCTTCAAACTCCTTCAGCTGAATCACATTATTTGGTGATGAAGCGATGATTCTCAGTTCATTGAGGTCTGTCCCATTGCCCACTCCCACAGAAATTGTCTCAATGCCCTTGGCTTTGATTTGCTGCGAATATGGAGTCAGATCTTCACCTCGGTCTGTGTTTTTTCCATCCGTGAAGAAAATAAAGAGCTTTGTCACCTTAAAAAAGAAAGAGAAACATAAATAATGATCAGCTCAGCATCACCAACAGTGCCGGATCCAGACCTTGAGATAAGGGGGGGAGGGGGGCGGTCATCCACACCCTTAGGAAAGGGTGGGGGCGCTCTCCAAAAAATCTTCTTCGGCCCTTCGGGTCTCAGTTTGGTCCAAGAATAAGGGGGGGGGGGGGTGGGGGCGGCGCCTGGTCCCCTGGTTTCGCCACTGACCAAAACTTTATTTATTATTCTAATGGTCAGAAATACACGGTGCCCGACGAGGGACACTTTTGCAAACGCCAAGTTGTCTCTTTAGGGTTGTAAGTTGCAAGTTTTGGTATCAATAGAGAGCTTGCGCAACGACGGCGGCGACGTCAACAAGAACGGCATAAAAGAAATAGGTTTACAGCGGTTTTCCGAACAAAAATGGTACGCGACAGATACCGTACATGTATGACATTCTAACCTGAACCTATGTTGTTGCAAAATTTTGGGGGTAAACGTGGTGCATTTATGGCTGAAAATGGTGAAAATTTGTTTAGATCTTTGGATGTGGATATAAGAAATTTAGGAACGATTTCCGACCCAAATTTCTATAAATTGTACTTAGACGGATCGTGTAAAAAGAAGAATTATCATTCGATGCAAATTTTTCCCTTTTCATTGGCCGAAAACCCACCACGTGACCTGTAAATAACTGCCTACAAATAATGGTCTGCTGATGAGGAACGTCGTTCAACTGTTTGGCTGCAAATAATATTCTGCTCATGCATAAACGAAACCATGATTTTCTCCTTCTTGCGATCGCTCTTGCGTACAAAAAGGCAGATCGCTCCGCTTCATTAAAAAATAAACTTAGCGATCGAATGATAAAACAATTATTGAACTCGGTTATCGCAAAATATTGTGATTTGTCCGAGGCGAGTAGATCAGTTATTTGCCTCAGCCTTCAGTTTTGGCAAATAATTGTAAAAATTGTAAAATCCGTCGACACCACTGAAAAGATGGCCTTAAAATGAGTAAAATTGCCAAGTTTGAAAATGATTTGTTAAAAATTAATGAAGATATACCGTATTTAATCGATTAACCGCCCAGAGCGCGTATTAAATTTTTGGACATTGAGAGTGGGCGCTTATTCGACGCTGGGCGCTTATTTTTGTTCTCACCATTTTAACCAAGTGTAGTAAGTATATTTTGCAACAAAACAATAAATGATAATAACAAAATCCGAAGATGTAACAAAGCAAGGTTTCTGTAAAATACTCTGAAGAAAATTCCGTCTTATTCAAAATTTTTTTGGGTGGTGGGAGGAAGCGGGTGGGCGCTTATTTGAGTTTGAGTGGGAGTGGGAGGGAGGTCGGGTGGGGTGGGGGGGTTGCTTATTCGAGGCTGGGCGCTTAGAAACTTTTTTTGCCTTCAGGATGAGCGCTTATTCGAGATGGACGCTAATTCGAGGTTGGGCGCTTATTCGAATAAATACGGTATCCAGCTCCTCAAAGTCGCGAAATTTTACAGACGTTTGTATGGTGGGGGGGGAGGGGGGGGGGGGGCACAAACTTGCCCCCCACCAAACAAACGTCTGTAAATTTTCGCAACTCGCTCGCTAAATCATCATCATTATCATCAATCTTTATTTATACACGAAATCGTATCATTTTACATGGTCTTCCTAGGAATCGTGTTTAAAACTAGACTAAAATACTAAGACTAAAAGACTAAGGAACTATTGACTATAATGTTAAAAATACAAAAACTTACATTGTGTGAATGTACATTTGAGGTGTTGGTAAAGATCCGCCTCAGATACGATGGGGAAAGATTATTATGGATTTTATACATTGTCACAGCCAACTGTTTAAGTCTTGCATATTCTAGCCTTTCCCAGCCAAGCTCATCCAACAAAACACTTGAGCGAACGTCATAGTTAGAAAAGGTGAGAATTCTAGCAGCCCTATTCTGCAGCTTTTGAAGTTTGTCTGCTAGTCCCTTATTGATATTACCCCAAACGGCAAGACCTATCATTTCCAAAATTTGGCAATTTTACTCATTTTAAGCCGCTCTTTTCAATGGTGTCGACGTATTTTCCTTAACTGATCCATATAAAAGTTGAAAAAACCGTGAAAAGGTGTATTATTTGACGGCTTCAACCCACCTTCTCTCTCATCCCGTAACTAGCACTGAACATTCCCAGCGTTTTTTCTAAGCCTCTTCCAATATTAGTAGACGCACCCTGGGCCTGAGTCAGTTGTTCTACTCTCTCAAGAAGCTTGTCTGCCTGATAGTAATCGTCATCGTCAAAGTACACCTTTATTGAAGCTTCACTAGCGTATTCAAGTAAGGCTACGTGGGTACTTTCCTCTGAGATTGTAAAGATCCTGATAACGTCCTTTACGAAGTCCTTTGTTAAGCGGTACTCATCGTCGTCTATTGAATTTGAGCCATCAATAGCGAATCCAACGTCAAACACGATGTTTTTACCACAGGCTGAAAAAAGCATCATGAATACAATATAACAATTTTTTATCACATTCTCAGAATTAAGATGTGTATATTTTAGTCAATAGAGCTCGAAATGCTATCTCCTGGTACATTACGAACCTAAAACAGCATATTATAGCGAAATTCGTTGTATCACGTGAGTTTGGCAAATTTTGGGGTTTTTCTGTTCCGTCAATCATCTTAGCAGACCTCTTAGGAAAAAAATTTTTACTTGTACGAGTTCAAAAACGATGAACATAAATCCAGATTGTTAAGCCTAAACAACGACAGGATACCCAAAGAACAACAGGTAACCGCCGTATTACTGCTCGCCGAAAAGATCGGACATGTCATTGGCTTATACTACTACAAATACTGTTATTATTCTCTCCCCTTATGGGGCTTTACAGAAATACTGAAACAAATAAAATAAATGGAACATAACATGGTTAAAGATCCCAGCTGGTTGGAGGAAAACCAGTTGGAAATTTTACAAGCGTGACCGAGGCTCTTAACTCGGGAATACCGACTAGTGGAGTGATAAACCAGGAGGGAGACTGGAACAACAAAGAGAAAAATTGTAAATTATAGGCAGAACGTGACTGATCCTGATTTAGCTGTTTTCGGTGTGTTCTCTAAACTCATCTGATTGGGAAGATTCAAATTTCCTTGGTGAGATCGTAACACTTACCAACAATCTGGCACTGGGGTCCTGTGAAACCAATGGGACAATCGCACCGGAAGTCATTTAGTCTTTCTATACAACGTCCTGTATTTTCGCATTTCACATCCTTACATCCACATTTCTTTACATTATGGGGCTCGCGTTCAGAATCTTGATCTTTTGAAATCGAAAGGTCCAGGAGGTTCTCTCGCAAGTCTTCCTTTTCAGTTTCAAATTCCCGGATGCACCCTTTGAAACCCACTGCTACTCCAGTCCTTTGGAATCTGGGAAAGAATATTATAACATTGACCTGTGTAATCTCATGTATAAATTACCTTTTCCAAAGCCAGAAACTTTCATATCACTATTATAGTTTGTCTGCTGTCTGATGTTTGTTGTCTAATGTCAGACGTCTGATGTATGATGTCTGATGTTTGTTGTCTGATGTCTGATGTCTGGTGTATGATGATTGGTGTCTAGTGTCAGTGATGTCTGAAGTTTGTTGTATGATGTCAGACATCTGATGTCTGTCTCACGTCTGATGTCACACGGGTGATGTGAGAAGTCTGATGTATGATCTCAGACGTCTAATGTCTGATGTATCTGATGACTGATGTATGCATGATGCCTGATGTCTGGTCTTTATTGTCTGACGTCAGACATTAGACATCCGACGTCTGACATCAGACGACAGACATCACACATCAGACACCATACATCATACATCAAACATCTGACAGCAAGACAACAATCATTAGACACAAGACGTCAAACATCATACATCAATCATCAGATAGATCAGACGTCTGATGTCTGATGTATATCAGGTGTCTGATGTCTGATGTCAAACGTCTGATGTCTAATGTGTTTTGCATGATGTATGATGTCTGATGTTTGTTGTCCTATGTGAGACGTCTAATGTCTCATGTCTGATGTGAGATGTCTGATGTCTAATGTCAGCCGTGTGATTTTAGATGTCTGATGTTTGATGTCTAATGTCAGACGTCTGATATTTGATGTATGTTGTGTGATGTTTCATGTCAGACGTCTGACTTCAGATATCTGACATCAGTCATCATACAAAAGACATCAGACACCAGACGTCTGACATAAGACATCAGACATCTGATGATTGATGTATGACATCTGATGATTGATGTATGATTTCTGATGTATGATGATGTCCCACGGCTCGTATCTGATGTTTGTTGTTTGATGTCAGATGTCTGATGTATGGTGTCTGACTAAGATATCAGATGTCAGACGTCTGATGTTTGATGTCTAACGTCAGACATCTAATGTCAAACCTCTGATGTCAGATATCTGACGACAGACATCTGATGTCAGACACGTTTGATGTCTGTCGTCTGTTGTCCGATGTCAGACGTTTGATGTATGATCTCAGACATCTGATGTCTGATGTACGAAGTCTGATGTTTGTTGTCTGATGTCAGACGTCTCACATCACACGTCTCATATCAGACAACAGACATCAGACGTGTCTGACATTAGACTTCAGACATCAGATGTCTGAAATCAGACGTCTGACATCAGATATCTGACATCAGACGGCTGACAGTAGACTTCAGACACCAGATGTCTGAAATCAGACGTCTGACACCAGACATCCGATATCAGACGTCTGACATTAGACATCAGACATCTAATATCAGGTCTGACATCAGACATCAGCCATCAGACGTCTGACAAAGGGCAACAATTTCAGACATCAGACAACAAACTTCAGACATCATACGTTACGCAAAAGACATCAGACGTCTGAAATCAGACAATAGACATGAGACATCTGACATCAGACATCATGCATCCGACATCAGACGTCTGAGATCATACATCAGACGTCTAACATCACACGTGTGACATCAGATAACAGACAAGAGACATCAAACGTGTCTGAAATCACACGTCTGATTTTCTGCCCTTTGGATGGGCGCTTTTTCGAATAAATACGGTAAATATAAAACGTTTAAAGGTCGGATTCAAGTTTATGGTAATATTTTTAATTGAATTTTTTTCGACATCGTCATTTAAAGGATCTACATTATTTAATCAGTGCGACTATAAACAGTACTTACATCACATCGCCATTGAAGCTTGTTCCTCCCCCTAAATATACTACGGCTGCTTTTAAATTCAGGTTTTTCCAGGTCCCAGGTGCCACGCCCCGGAATACATTTACATAGTTGACTATTAGCGTTCCTTGCAAACCTACTCGAATGATTTCCACATAATGCCACTGATTAAAAGCCAGATTGAAATTTGTGGAAATAATTACTTTGCCTTGGCCGAGATTAAACCTAAAAACAGAGGGAAATGAATAAAAGATAAGACACTGTTGAGACACTAGACCTGTTTTAAAAAGGGTAAGAGTTAAAAGACAGTACGAATGAAACTAATAACCGTAGTTAGTTAGAGAAAAGTTTAGCTCCTTAAACCAATTTTCATTTAAAGTAAGTTAACTAGTAATTTTCTTTCTTCTTTCATTTATTTCAGCATTCGTACACCTTCTTAAAAATTCTGAAATCAGCCCTATATTCCTCGGTTCGAGGCATAGGTTTTTGAAATCTGCAAATAAATCAAGCTAATGAAGGCCGGCTAACAAAAATTTATTTTTAAACCGTGCTAACATTACCACCATCATATTAAATCTAGGTGTGAATTCTACAATTTGGGAATTGTTGAGGAAGATCTCGCGTTTTGTCCACTGCCCCCTCCCTCCCATCTTCATCAGTGAAATTAAGTGCTACGTATCAACTGCTGTTGATAGATTATGAGGCGAGCTCACCCACCCTTCCCATCGTGCGTAATGAAATAACAGGAGCCTTTTTAGCAGGTTGCGCACTCTATTACCTAAATTCCAGTTTTTCTTTCCCCTTTACCCATGGTGAGTAAGTCTTCCTTCCATTCAGAATACTTTATAAGCCCAGCATACCTACCTCTCCCCTCTTACTTTTTAAGAAAAAAACTGCGCCGTTCTGGTAGGGCATTGACATATTACCTAAATTCCAGTTTTTCTCCCCTCATGGCCAGTGAGATAAAGTCTTCCCCTGATCCAGAATACATTATAAGGCCAGTGGCCGCTTCAGGGCGGATTTGGAAACTGGCGGCAAATTCATCTTCTCTTAAAACCAGTGGTTGAAATTTTATGTAAGAATCACTTTGGACTGTACCAGCTTGAAAATATGGTACATTTGCTGAAAAGTAAACAATTAAAGAATTAATTGAACCCTACGTTTTACATGTACATGTCAGTCAGATCATTCACTTCATTTTAATTCGGGTAAGTAAGAAACAAAAATGAATCATAACGTGTGGAGTGTTAACTAGAAGAAAATATACTGAAAAAGGGGGAAGATAAATAAATATGAAATACAATTGAAATTATGAAAAGAGTGTAAGATTCTAATTCACTGACGCTTGTATCCGATATCCAGTTTACCCCTCACCCACCTCCATGTAAACAGGCCCTTAGTTTTAGTGCCTTTTTAGCTTTGCCCTAAACGCAAGCTGATTGTGCCGAGAGCTACATAACCATAACGTCATGCTTGTAAATAACCAACTGGTTTACATCCGGCCAGTAACGATTCTTAACATTGTGGGCCACAATTAAAACTACTGAACAGATTGCCCACAAGTAATCGTGCTACAGTAAACGCCTCCTAAAAAGATGCTACTTTCTGGTCTGTTTGACAAAACAGGTTCTTGTATTTTGGGTTACTTATTGGCAATGCAGGCGGGACAGAACTGGGACAACAAGGTAAACTGGGACAACCGGGACAACTAGGACTACCAGGACAACTAAGACATTCAGGACAACTAGGACTACTAGGACAACTAAGACATTCAGGACAACTAGGACTACCAGGACAACCGGGACAACCAGGACAACTAGGACTACTAGGACAACTAAGACATTCAGGACAACCCTGAAAACAGGGACATCCAAGACAACCAGGACAACCGGGACAACTAAGACATTCAGGACAACCAGGAAAACTGCGACAACCAGGACATCCAGGACAACCGGGACAACCGGGACAACCGGGACAACCGGGACAACCGGGACAACCAGGACAACCAGGACAATGAGGACAACTGGGACAACAAAGACAACCAGGACAAAAAGAAAAACCGGGACAACCAGGACAACTGGGACAATTGGGACAACCAAGAGAACCCAAACAACCAGGACAACCAAGACAACCAGGAGAACCGGGAAAACCAGGACAACCAAAACAATTGCAAAACCCAAGACAGCCAGGATAACCAGGCAACCAAGAAAAATAGACAAAAGGGAAACAGGGAAATCAGGGAAAACAAGGACACCAAGGACAACAGGGACAAAGGGACAAATGGAACAACTGGGAAAACCAGAACAACAGGGAAAACAGGGACAATAAGGAAAACAGGGACAACGGGGACAAAAGAGGCAACCAGGACAATGGCAAAACCGGGTCAACAAGGACAAGGAAGCCAACAGAGACAACCGGCACAATGAGGACAACAGGGGCAACAGGGACAACAGTGACATCAGGGACAACAGGGACAACAGTGACAACAGTGACAACAGTGACAGGGACAACAGGGACCGGGTTAACAACAGAGACAACAGGGACAACAGGAGCAACAGCGACAGGGACAGGGACAACAACAGGGGCAAAAGGGGCAAAAGGGACAACAGGGACAACAAGGACAACAGGGGCAACACTGACAACAATGAAAACAACGACACCAGTGACCACAGAGATAACAGGGACAACAGTAACAGCAAGGACGATGGTAACAATGGTAACAACAGTGACAAAAGTGACAAGAGTGATAATAGTGACAAAAGTGACAACAGGGCCATCAGGGACAACAGTGAAAACAGGGACAACCGCGACAACAGGGATAACACTTTACCAAAAAAACCTCACAATTGCATTATTACAACCCTAACAAAACTGATTACCGAATTTATGTACAGTTAAGTTCAGTATGTTCGCGTTATACGTCAATTTTCAACTCAAAAATATACTCGTTTGTTAACTGGTTATTTTATTTTTGGGTACACTGTATTAAAAAGGAAAATTTCTGTCGGGAGGTTCTTAATCTACTGTTTCTTATTGGCTGGTGTTTACTGTACACCGATAATGTCAGACTTTTTTAAGACGTCTTAATGTAGTCTTTGTCGTTGAGGTAATTTAAGAGTTACAACAAACCTCTTTTCCCGCAGCGACTACCCAGAAATCCTGGTAGGCATAGGCATTTAGCTTCATTTTCCACAAAGCAAGTTCCTCCGTGAAGGCAGGGCTCCATCATGCATAAGTCATAACTGGCGTTCATGACTGCCCTGTATTGCCCAAGAGGGTGTCCAGATAATACACCAGGATACATGAGGCCGTAGCGTTCACCGTTGATAAGAAGATTGGCTATCAAGCCGAAAAATCCAGCTATTTTACTGAAAAAAATTAACATCGAAATAAAGACATGTTACGACATGTGCCCCATAAATACACTCAAAAGTTATGCAATGCTTTCGAATTAGAAAATCGTCGAGTATGCAAAGAGTACTTTAATTCTTTTAATTAGTACACTGGGAACTTCAGGCGAGTTTGTATAGAAGAAAAATTACATTGGGATATATATTCCTCAAGACTTCTCTGTGTCTTATTTGATGTTTGCAGAGCAGTTCCTGGCAATTTTTGTTAAGCAGACCGCGACTACCCTGGTGATTACAACCTGTTGCATGACGCAGAATATTCAAAGGATTTTATGATTGGCTGTATTGGAATTGAAAGTACATGTAAAGAAATAGATATATTATAAAGTTTTTACCTTTTAGAGACAACTGCTCCACCAAGGTACATTTCCATATCTAGGTTCAACTGCGAGGCACCAGGTTTGGAGGAACCATTAACTCTCACACCATTCACCTCGAGGTAACCATTAATGCCATTTCTGTATGCGCGAAGTTTGTTCCACTCCTTAATCCTGACGCGTTGGTCATTTTCAATAAGTACTGCGCCTCTTCCTAGGTTATAACTAAAGTAAGAGGAGGAGGATAAAGAAAACAATAAGGACGTTACAGATACATTCTTGAAGGATACCTCCCAAGATCGGACAACTTTAATTGGTCCTTCGGGGGTAGCTTACGATTTTCCAGAAATATTCTCAGCTTCCCAAAATAATGAACTCTATCAACCCTAACCGTTTTCTACATTTGAAATGTGGATCTGACATGTTTTATCGATCGAAAGCATTATTTGAGTTTCTGATCAGTAAGCAAAAAAATAAAACCACCGTCACCCAACAAAAAAAGACAAAGGAATACAGGGAATAACGCAACGGATCGGAGCTCCTACGTTCAAAAATGTGGTTCATTAATGAATAATGTAAGTAGAAACCTTTTTTAAAGTTTTTGTTCGGAAAAAAGTAAAAAGAAAACTGCAGCGCCCAATGATCGAAGGCAAAAGAATTCAGGTAATAATGCAACAGGCCCCATTTTAAAATAGAACGTGATAAATTGTATTAGTAAAATCCAACTAGTGGTCTATTATCAATGCTGCGTTCTGATTGGTTGAGCTACTACTAGGCTATATGTTATAGCCCACTAGTAGCGAAAAGCGCGGGCTTTTTGGCGGCAAAAAAAGGATTAAAGTCTAGCTTTAACTAGCTAAAATTTTTTTATTCTCGATATTTTTGACCAACTAGTTGGATTTTACTAAAACAATTATTCCTCGCCCTCATGGCCTCTGAGTCAACGGTTGACTCAGAGCCCATTCGGACTCGAGGAATAATTGTTAAATAGTGAAGCCAGGTTAAAAGCATTTACCTGAATACTACCCTTTGACGTTTTAGGGTGATCTCTATGAAGTCATTATTCCTCTTTCTGCCGGACGCTCTGCTACTGAACAGGATGCCGGTACGACTGATGGGCCTAAATTCCATTTCAATGTCCGTTATGACCTTCACTTGCGTCAAAGCTTTGTACATCATATAAGAATCGCCTTTAAATCCGACAGACAAACCTAAGGGAAAAACACACGACTTTGACGAAATAATACTAAAACCTCAAACAAAAACTTTAAAACACTTTCGTAACTTTCGCTCCCCCTCCCTTTCGCAATGTTGCTAAAGCCGCTTAACTTTGCAATAACATCTCAACGTTGCAAAAAGAGAGGGGATCGAGTGCTTGGCTGTTTCAAGGACTTTTGGCGAGGATTGTAGAACAAATAGCAAACTAATGCCTTGCTTCGTGCAAGATCTGCTCTTGTAGATGGTTAACATGTTTTAACTTACCTGCACGAGGGAGCACAAAGGTAGTAAGTAAATAAATAAAAGAGAAAACGGAGAAATGTATTTCTTAATTAACAAATTAAAAAAAAAACAAAAGAACAAACAAAACCCGAGCATACCGTAATCACTTACTCGGACGACCCTATACTCAGTACGTACTTTTCAGACAGTTTTTCCTCCTCTTTAAAATTAACATCACAAGACCTTGCATTCTTGACTGAATCAAACGGTCCCATCCTTTCTGTCTACCTTTCTTACACGTCAGTAGTAAACGAAACTTGTCTTTATGCACGATAGATTGAATAAGAATTTAATAAACAATCAAAGTTCATTAAGTAACGGGTAGCCATTTGGTCAAGGTTTTACTTGCGCTCTCATCCTTTTGCTGCAATAAAAATTGGTACCTCAAACACGCTGCAATTTACTGCGAGGAGTAAAGTATTATGTACATTTGGTAGCCAGTAAATGCTACAGCTAAAACCCGTTAACTAATTTTCTGTTAATGACAGACAAGATATAAGCAAGAGCATGCTACCCAAGGAGTATAGTTAGAAAATGAAAAACCCAGAGAGTCCTGTCTCTTAAAAATCTAGCCGCGTATGAGAGCAAAACATGAAAGATATACCAAAACCAATCTCCTTCGCGCATAGATCGAAATAAAAGCCAGAATACACAGGAGAGAAGGTCTAGGATGAACCCTTTTAACACACAGTTCTAACTTGAGTTTTAGGACGAAATCCTGTGCTGCAACCATTCATATGAAACTTCTTTGGCAGTACTTTTGGGTCGTAAGTTGTTAGCATTTAACGACATGAAATTTGGAATTTTTATCAAATGTTGACCTTGACAACCTTTGGCAGTGATAAGGTGAATAGTCCACGATACCTGGGCGTGATCTGTACACCTCTCTTCCAGATCTCCTAGCGGGACGCGGGCAGTCGCCTCCGGTACACACTAAAGACAGCAGTTACGGTTACACATTGAGAGAATAATGGAAAAAGAGGGGTGAGGTTATGGCAAAATAACCGAGCTAAAGCCTAAGAAACAGAGAACTGTTTAGAAATAGAGTTTGTTCCCTGATAAGTAAGTTTGATCAAGCGTGTACAAGCCTGTCAAGCAGAGATAGATCTTAGCATACTGGAAACAGCTATTATATTTACTAACTGTGTTCAGTAAAGTTTGCTCACAAGAAAGCAAGAAACGAGATCCACTTAGACATACAAGTGTCAACAATAAGGGTTAAAAATAGGAGCAAACACTTTTTTAGGAGAAGAGCGTCTTCCGAAGACTTAATAGTCCCAAGAGAGTAAGTACACAGATAAAGAAACTCCTTTTAGAGATGAAATATGATCGCACTTCAAAATAACGACAAGGTGCGAAGAAACGCGATTACTTCTACGCACCACACTGTCCTTGCTTGACAACAGTTATGCGAGTTCGAGTTTTGCAGGACTCTACTTGCAGTGTACACTGGTTAGGATATGTGTAGCCGTCGCTGCCGCAGACAGGGTTAAAGAATAGCGGACACTGAGTCGGACAGACACACTGAAGAGAACCGTCCAACTGAGCTGAGCATTCGGCGTAGAAATCGCATTTAAGAAGAGCACAAGGAGCTGAGGAAAAGAGAAATTGAGAAGAGTGAGAAAATAATATGAAAAAATGGGGCGTACAGAGAACTTTCGCCGACACTGGAAAAATAGGGGCGTCAAAATATGACGCCTTATCGCCTTAAAAGAAAGTTCGCATTTTTGTTCTCTGATCTTCGCATTGTTGCGTTTCATACGTTGCAAGAAAGGGAAATATTTACTGTTTGCTTAAAACGATTTAAGAGAAGCTCAGAGAGCAAAGTTAGACAGTCACAAAGTACAGGATTTCAAAAAGGATCTGATTACACGTACATCTCACTCGCAGTTCTGTGCTCAAATTGTTTAAGTCATTTTCATCAACTTTGACTCTTAGCATTCAAAGGAAACGACGACGGCAAATGGAGCCCTCGTAATAATAACAAAGCTAAACCCATTACAATGAAGAATAAGCACGATAAAACATAAAGCACAAAAAGAAACTCACTACATGCTCCTCGCTGTAAGACAACAATTCCTTGACGCTTCTTACATGCGTCCGCCCGTAGGAAACACTCGTTGATGTACGTTCTGCCGTTGCTACCACAAACTGGGTCCAGAGACAAATTGCAGCTGTCGTTGCAAATGCAAACAGCTTGTCCGTTCGGTCGCTTCACACATTTTGAGTAGAAGCGACAGTTAGTTTGAGCGCAGCCCAAAACTAGAGAAAACACAGACATTCAAAAAAGATATGACAAAGACAATAACTCAAATGATTGAAATTGGCCGTAAGGATTCTCTTTTAGCAAGACGAGCAAGCAAAAGTCGAGAAAACGTAGATTTTGGTGCTTTGAAAATTCTATCCATGCGATTGGCCGTGAGCTTTGTTTAGCCGGGCTCAATCGTTATAGGAACCACGCATTGAAATTCAGTTCTTTGAGTACCATCGCTCTCCCCCACATCCAGACCCCGAGATAAAATTGGGGAGGCCTGAAGTATGGTGGATGCCAGGGACGTTCAGGCCTCTCCTGACATTAATTAAGAGTGACTGATGAAACAGGAGTCACATGTTTTCACTTGACTGGTCATATGGGAGACACCGTATCAGCCTTGTATCATGTTGGGTGGAGATTGTTAGAAAATTTCACCTCGTAAAGGTATTTAGAACGGTGGTTAATAACATGAAAGTGTGTTATAACAGGGGTATTACATTAACCTTGAAGTTTAGCTATGATGTGTAAGAATTTGTGGTGTTCAGCATTTGAACTTGAAGTTCTAAGCAGAGAGGAAGAAGAGAAACAAATCAAAGATGAGAGTTCGTACAGCATTTTCCTTCGTGCGCAAGTGATACTGTTCCGTTAGTCACACACGTGTCCAGGTCAAGAGCGCAGCGGTTTAAGTAAGTCTTTTTGTTGTTTCCACATACGGGAACATAACCCAGATGACAGCTTCGTTCGCACACGCATGACTCGGATCCATCCTCCTGGAGTTCACATTTGGCGCCAAAACGACATCGGGTGCTGGTGCACGCTGGGAAGGATTGCAAAATGAAGCACAAAGTAAAGATGTTAAGAATAGTGATGGGAACGTAAAATAAGAGAAAGGAAACTTAAAACAGACCAACGAGCGTTTTTGTGGTGAATGGTTTCACACTTAAAGCCCAGTGAGAAAAGGCAAGTACAAATTTAATATTAAATGAAACGGAAACAGAAAAAGTCAAAATGTAATGTAGGTTACTATCTTTGGGAAATTTCAACAAACCAACGAGGGTTTTTGAGGAGAATGGTTTCACACTTTAAGCCCAGTCAGAACAGTCAAGTAGAAAATGGAAAGAAAACAAAAGAAAAATGAAAATGGAAGAAAACAAAGAAACAGTAGAAATGTAAGTTACCATAAGAAACCAAAATGAAGGCGGGTTCAATCATGTTCTATAGTGTAAACCTTTAATTCTAGCCTCTGATAGTAAAAGGATCACAAGCCGATAAAATGAAAGGTAGAGAAGAAATAGCTAGATTATGAGAAGAAATAAAAGAAATTTCAGCTGCAAATTTGTAGTGAAAAAGAGGTAGAAAATCTAGTTAATAAGTTGAATAGTCCATCCAATGAACAATGATTTTGTTCACCAACTAAGATTCTCTAGCTTAATCTATTTCTGTAGTTTGGTGTTGTTCAAGTGACATTGTCTATATTTTTTAACCGTTGTTCCTTGTACCAGCGCTGAAAACTAGGATGCCCAGAGTAGCAGCTATAGAGATAAATCAAGAAAGCTGACTTACAGCATCGACCTCGCTGCGCCACTAAAATTGACGTCTTGGTGAGACAAGCCTGGCGCCTGAGAAAGCAGTGATTTATGTAGGACCTTCTATCAGTACCACAAACAGGTTTGTATCTGAAGTGACACAGAGGGCAGCTACATCGAGCTGTTATGTTTGAGACAAGCTCGCAGTGTCCACCATACTTGCACTTTCCTTTGTAACAAGGAGCTTGAAAAAAATATTCAACACACGTTAATATATGACGCTCAAGAGAGACCCAACAATTTAATTGCCCTTACATTGTTAGCAGACAGGACATGCACTCGTAAAATTAAAGTTGTTTTATCGACTTGCAAAAAAATTAGGAGTGGAATCAGTGTCAAAGTAAAGTAACATGAAACTCTTCATTTACCAAAAGAGAGGACATCATAGCCATTCACAAATTTATTTAGTCCACTATTCTGGAACCTCTTAACAAAGTTACCACTCACAAAGGAATTGGAAGAAGAGGGGAGGTGTAGGTAGGCCAAAGGAGCTGACCAAAGAAGGAGGACAATAACACATATACTGATGGCCATTTGTGACCACTTACTTCTGCAGTGTCCCTTGTGTGCGGCCGTAATAGTTTCATTACTGTCACAAGAATCATATTCCATTTCACAAGTGTTCCGGTATGTTTTTCCGTTGCTCCCACAAACGAACTCGTTTAGTTGAGGACAGGAGTTCTTGGCGCATGCACACTTAGCTGTGCCATTAGTTCCGACAATGCATCTGGAGTTTGGAGGACAACTTAAATGACCGCAAGGGTTTGTCGGATTGTCTACGACGCGGAAACAAAAGGATATGGTAATATGGTTGCAAAAGAGCAAGAAATGAGTGTAAGCCAAATTTAGCAGGAAACAAGCCATATAAAAATTGCAAAACTTCTACATGCCATTTGAAAGTATAGAATTTCTTCAGAAAAACTGGACAAAACAAAAAAGCAAAGAAATTATAACAGGTAAGAAGGTTTTCAAGGATTCATTTCTGGAAAGAATTAGTAGGTACCAAAGAAATAATTTCGTAGAAACGCGTTTAACGATCAATAGTTAGAATAGCAAAGCAAATACAAGGAGGAATAAATATTGATAACGGAGATCGTAACCATACCACATGTTCCCTTGTAGGCAACTCTTATCATCACGTTTGACTGACAAGCTTTCATTTTCAGAGCACAAAGATTAAAGTAACTCTTCTGATCTGTGCCGCACGCCGGATCAAACACGAGTGAGCATCTGGCTGGACAGATACACTTAGCAAAGGTTCCAAACCGAGGCACACACTTTGCATAAGGTGGGCACTTCTTGGAGTAACAAGGATCTGTGACGCCAAGTAAAGTTAGCGACAAAGAGCAAAAAGAAATTATGTGTCGATCAATAATGATTCCACTCTCCATCTCCTGCTCGGGACCTTGGCCTGCAGGTGGACAGCACTCTAAGCTATAATGAACATGTCACCCAAACAGTGTCCTCGTGCATAGGTAGCTTATGTCAGATTAATAGGGTAAAGCATCTGTTTGATGCTAAGACATTAGAACGGGTTATAAATACCTTAGTGTTTAGCAAGTTATACTACTGTTCTCCGGTGTGGTCTACTACTTCAAAGAAAAATATCTCGAAGCTGCAGAAAGTTCAGAATTTTGCTTGTAGAATGATCACTGGAAAGCGGAAATTTGATCATATAACACCGGCATTAAGAGAGCTAAGGTGGCTGCCCGTGACCAGGTTTCTTAAATATACACTTGGAGTTTTAGCATTTAAATGTGTTAAGGGGTTAGCCCCTAGCTACCTTTGTCATAGATTTAAGACACGTGATTGCGTTCATGACCGTAATACTAGATATAAGAATAACTTGAATATCCCAACTTATAAGTCAGCTTCTAGGCAATGCACACTTTTATACCGTGCAACGAGTTTCTGGAATTCTCTTCCATGTGAAATAAGAGGATGTGATAATTTGCCAATCTTCAAGAGACATTTAAAGGAATTTCTCAGTAGTTTTTAATTAGTGATGTGATATATTTTAACATCTATTAGAATTTTAGATTTTTACTTTTAATGTATTTAGTATTGATTGTAATTAGTTTTTAAAACCCATTTAGTGGAAAACTAATAAACACATTCACATTCACATTGACGACGACAACGATGATGATGATGACGAAGATGATGGTGATAAAGATGATAGTAATGGTAGTTATTGTGATGGAGATAATGATGGCTCTGATGGTGGTCAAGTGACGGCGATTATGACGGGGACGATATAGATGAGGACGACGATAAATATAATGGTACTGATAAAGGGTTAACAGACTAGTAATTTATATCTAACTTACTCTGTCTTACGAACAGTAGAGAAGACATACTCAAGATCTATAATGTTTCTAAAATTGCACTTTGTTAAATACCTCAGAGAAATCCAGTTACAATTAGCACTAAAAGGAATAGAAAAGCAGCAGTCTGGAACAGCAGAGTTGTAAAATCGAAACTTACTGCAGTCTCCTACGTGTTGAACAGTCACGTTAGCTTTCTGCGTACACGAGGCAAATCTCATGTGGCACTCGTTGACGTAAGTTCTTCCGTCAGTACCACACACGGGGCTGGGTTTGGACGGACAGTCATTAGAACAAACACACTTTCCCAGTGTATCATTTTTAAGCACACACTTAGAATAAAGCTGACAAGTTACTGTAGAGCATGGAGCTGGAAGCAAAAGAGAGAAATTGCAGAAAGGGAGCAACTGAGTGTGTATGACATTCAAAGAATAGAGACACTTTAGAAAATGAAAATCGAGAGAACGAAAGTTAGAAGATGAATAGACTCACTGCAATGGCCTCGATGTAAGATAGTTAAGCTACCATTTATCGCGCATGCTCTCATCTTAAAACCGCACTCGTTCGGATAAGACTGGCCATCACTGGCGCAAACAGGATCATAAATGAGAGGACAGCCCTGTATGCAAGAGCATAGCGCTTCTCCATTCTTGTCTAAAGAACATTCAGAGTGGAAAGGACACTCCTTGGTGGCGCACGGATCTTCTACGTGAAGGAAAATGGTAGAAAATGAGTTACATTTAATGTCACGAAACACCTTGTAAATGAATCAAAATAATGCGATCATAAAACAATTTTGACGGGTAAAGAAGCTCCCTTACAGACAAGAGGCGCGCATCAACAAATACAGAAACCATAACCATCTCAGTCTCTTTTTTAATTCAAAACTACGAACGTGTACTCCTGTTGCGTCGACAAAGCTTCGTCTACAATCTTCAATTTTTTTTCCTAAGCCTGTCCTCTACATAGTAATTTCATGTCGTGTTCTTAATCATTTTGTCCCAGTCATTTAAAGTGTAAATAGAACTCTAAACTAACTGGATACGTATAAGGAACAACAGATTGCAGTATCTTTTGAATAAGTAATATATCAAGCATGAGACGCAGTGTTTCATCTGGTGATGAAACACTGTGTCAAATGTTTGATATTACTTCTCAAACAAATGATTGTAGAAGGAGAAATTAAGGATGAAAAAATGAGCAGTTTTTCATCTGATTTCCAAACACTCATTAAACATTTCATTCCTTTTTCTTCATGAAATATTGATGAGTTTGAGAATGATTTATCCAGAATCAATGTCAGTTGATAGCAGTGTCCAGCCTCTGAACCGCAAGTGGAGCCTTAGTAAAAGAGCTACAAAAAGTCATATGATATTACTCGTATCATTTCCATTTTCATATCTCAAATTAGTTATCGTTTCGGTATCGTTCACTAAACAAAAAACAACTACACTAAAGAAGAGTCTACAGTTAGTGAATTTGGACCACAAAAGCCCCAAAACATGATTTTCCTATTTCAATGATATGGCCAATCTTGTGTATTATTTGAAGCATCTATTGGCC
>NC_133201.1:5260919-5320919 GCF_958299795.1 Porites lutea
GCTGTCGATGCTTGGGCACACGCACTGGGCGAGTCCTGCCTGTGTGATCTCACATCGGGCAAAGAATCTTTCACAGTTGGCGAGCAAGCATGCAACTAGAAAAGAAATGATAAGAAGGGGTAAAAGTTCGTACAAGGAAATGGGCAGATCGTGCATTTTTTAATGACAAATACCGTCAAGCGTTTCAGTTTCTACAAAAACTGTCCTCACTAAGAATTCCCCGGTACTTCTCTAAAAGGTGGCTGTCAGGGAGGAAGTTTTAATTCGATAATAAGAATAAATAGAATAATAGCCTGTCATAATTCATTAAACGTTATTGACTGCTCCGTCGCTTTCACTGAACATCCGCTGTCACCCGGATAATGATATTCAAGGAACCTATAACTTCATTATAAATTTAAATTATTTCTAGAGTAAGATCACAAATCACTGAATATATATTTTCGTACCACAATGGCCATCGTATTCAGCTTCTATATCCTTTCGCATCAGACACGCCCTTGCTTTCAGAACGCATTCATTAGGATAGTTCTGTCCATCCGTTCCGCATACAGGTTTGTCTTGACGTGAACAATCACTTTCCAGGGGGCAGACGCATTCTGGGTAACCTTTTTCGAAACCACACCTAGCGCCAAACCTGCAAGAAGCACTGGAGCAGGGCAGAACCACAAGACCTGAGAAGCACAGTGATATAAACATTCAGTACGTGGAGTTTATATATTTGATACATCCTATTTGCTTATGCCCTTTATGGTGAAGATTTCTTTCGCATTTCCTTCGAGTATTCTTACCGAAAACGTTTGTAAGACGGCCAACTCCTGACTGGCACCCTAGAGTTGGCCTCGACCGTTCGTCCGTGAAGTTTTTTGACTCGTTTATAAGGCATACAGCTCTATAAAACCCCTTTCGCTTACGTAAGGTAGGTATAACGCTTGTGTCTGTAAATAAAATCCTACGGTGCGACCATTCATATGAAATCTCCTTAAAAGATCTTTCATAAAGTGCTATGGTTTTCTTTTCAGCATTTGGTAATATAAAATTTGGAATTTTTTTTATATAATTATGACTTTAATCACTTCTGAGAATGAAAGGTTGAGAACAGTCCAATCGGTATCTGTTTAAGGGAGAGAAATTGACTGTAGACTGAAGCCACTGGAAATCATACCTCAGATAATTGCGGGCGACAAGAGGGGCCCGCAATCCTAATCTCCAGGTTGTTATTACGCATGCTTCGCATGTATGTAGCCAGCATTCGTTTGGACTTCCACTAAGAATGTATGGAATGCACAGAGCGCAATTTGATCACGCGCGTTTGAACATTCTATCACTTGCAATTTGATCAAAGGGGGTTTTGACCATCTGTCACGTAAAACTTACGTAAAGCACAGCGCGGGAGCAAAAGCATTTTAACCTTCGATCGTTGTCGCCCGCACTCCCAAACCTATGGTTATTACTACTATACGTGCAGCTATAGATCTCCACCCATCCACTTTCTTCTCGGTTCGTGAAACGACAAGTGGACGATTTCAACGAACCTCAAGTTATGACGAAAATGCTTTTAATGGGGCAGACATCAAATGAATTTTCCTTCCTTTCTTATCAACAACGACAAAATAAGGCCAACTTAAATGCGCATTGTGAATACTAACCGCATTCTCCACTAAACTGTAAAAGTGTCCTTCGTTGTGTTGCGCAGTTCTCTGCTCTCAGCGCACACTCACTAGAATACGTTCTACCGTCACTGCCGCAGACAGGCGAGGCGCTCTGGCCGCGCAGGCAATGGAGCAGAGAAGGACAAACGCATCTGGCCTGATTGTTTATACCAATGATGCAGTTTTCGTAAAGCCTACATCTTTTAAAGGAGCAAGCATCTGAAATTGTAAAATAACAAAGGTGAGCGATGCACAAAAGTGATGAAATTTGTGTATTGGTGTAAAAAAAATTTCTTGGTCGCTGAATTTTAAGGATGTTAGTAAAGCGTTTGGTTTCTTTCACATTAGGGGTTTAGCAGCAAGAACTAAGTAATAAGGAACTTTTGTCAGTTTGAAATACACTTACCACAGTTTCCTTTTCTCACTACCACGAGATCCTTTTTGGTCTTGCAGGCTTTAACTCTCATGTAACATTCACTTTTGTAAGATCTTCCATTAGAAGCACACACGGGCTCGGCGGAGGGAGGGCATTTTCGTGGACACCGGCATCTAGCGGCGTTGTTATCCACAACACAATCCTGGTACGATTTACATTCATGGAACGAGCATTCGTCTAAAGAGCAGAAGAACCATGATAATATTTCATTTTGTCTCCCTATTTGTACACGTATAGCCTGCATGGCAGCTGTCAATGGGGTGAGGAAGGAGGGAAAAAACGCAAAAGGGCCAATGAAGAGAGGATGGCCACCTGTGTTCTCCTTCCTTTTCTGGGCGTGCCACGTAGGCTAAGTTTTTGTTACAACAAAAAACTAAAGAACTATACAAAAAAGAAAACGTAGTGCAGCGAGTTCATAGATGGCCTGCGCGAATGGTGTACGGTTATGGTGATTACAAAGTTTAAGTGCATAGGAAGGTTGAGATAACAACAAAAAAACAGAACGTTAAGAACCTTAAGACAGTCAATGAATTTCGTTAAGCTGTCGCTAATACCAACTATCATTGGAGAGTTTAATAGTAATTCACTCTGAAATCAGTTAGTCGAAAAGTAACCATTAAAAAAAGGTTTTTTACTTGTTCAGCCTGTAAAAAAAGGCAATAACTCCACAACTTTTTGTTTTGCTATACAATAAGACCATTGCTCACCGCATCTTCCTTGTTTAAACGTCATGTCAGTCCCACAGGCCTCCACCTTGAACAGGCACTCGTTATCGTATGTTTTGCGGTTACTGCCGCATACGGGTTCTACATCATCCGGGCAATCTTCAGGAGACTGGCAGACGCACTGGGTAGAACCATCCGCTTGCTCCTCGCATTTCGTGTTGTTAGTGCATGCCACAAATTTACATGGTTCTGGAAAAAAAATGTCCAGACTGTATTTGTCACAAGGTCACATGATTCGCTCATAAAGTGAAGGCAACTGAAGAAAATTAGACTTCAGCTAGGTTAACTACCGTATATATTTTTCCAGGCAAACGATCCAGAAATCGTTGCACCGAAGGCTTTTACCAATTTCCCTTGCAGCCTCTGGAATGATGAATTCAGACTTCCGGTTTTTGCGCCTCTCTCATTTTTCATCGAGAAAACCTTTACCTGCTGCAATTCTTCGTAAAAGCGGACACAATTTTCGCCCATATCTTAGTATCACCCGCGTGTGCCATAAAGGTGCAGCATAACAATCAAAATTTTGCTACTGTCTTACCACAAAGACCGTCTTTTCTCTTGTCTGTATCTTGGTTGGCCTCACAAGCGATAACTTTCATGAGACACTCGCTGATGTACGTTTTCCCATCAGAGCCACACACTGGCTTCACTGAAGCTGGACAGTCCTCCTTCTTGGGACACACACAAGAGGGTGTGTCAGGGGAGTTGTGACAGACCGCGTACTTTGAGCACTTGATTAGACTGCATCCTCCGCCTGAAAGAAATGATAACCACCTGTAAATGCTGACTTAAAATTTATGAAATTATAATGCACGTAAATGATGTTTCTTCAAACAGAGCTGATTATAAGCACTTAAAAATAAACAAAATAAGAAAAAAATTACAAAAGAAAAAATAATCAAGATTAATTAACTTAAATAAAATGAAATGAATTAAATTAAAGTTACATTAAAATTAAAACTACTACTATACTTTTATTTCAAGGATCATTTCTTGGGATACAAACGCTAAGACTTAAGATCAACAACGCTCGAGGGGTGTGAAATGTCAAGACATTTTTACAGGAAAGTTAAGGTAAAAAAGACAGTTCCACCTAATAAAACTGAAAGTGAAAAAGGTCCACGGAAACTTACGACATTTTCCTTTGTTTACAACCACCAGTCCCCCACTGCCGGAAGCGGCCGAGCATGACCTGACCTTGAGAAGACACTCGTTTGGATACTCTTTTCCGTCTGAACCGCAGACCGGTGCTGGATTATAACCGCAGTCATCAACTTTTGGACATCGGCAAACAGCTTTGTTTTCCACGACTTCACAGACCTGGTTAGGTTGGCATTTCATTCCAGTGCAGGTGTCTGGCAAAGCAATTTAGAGTGTAAACCATATGAAAATTAGGAGCTATCATTTTTGCCGTTCCCTTTAAAGGAGCTGTGTCGAGAATTTTAACAAAATTCCAACACAAATGAAATAATGGCTCAAAGAACTAAAAGAAGTTTGAAATAACAAAGCAACGACAAAAGAAGGCCCGGATGGACAAACTTGAAGAAGATTAAAACAGACTGAAATTGTTAGCCTAACAGTTTTTCAAAGTTAACTTTTCTTGGTTTGTAATGTTTGGTCTAATGTTTGGGAAGTCTATTCGTTGGGCTGTGATTTTGTCGTTTGGAAGTAATTTGTTCGTTTCATTAAGTTCCATAGCCCATAAAAAAGAGTACATGGCAATATTAACAAAATGAGCCGTACAGCCGTGACACAGCAGATGATCTCTTTATACTTACCACAGCTTCCTTCCTTCTTGAGCACAAGCCCACCACCAGATCTGCAGGCTGCGGCCTTCAGCTTGCATTCATTATCGTAGGAAATACCGTCGCTACCGCAGACCTTTTCCACTGTTGATGGGCATTCATCTTCTGATGGACAGCGACATTCGTGTAAACCGTTCTGTTTTAGGAAACAATGACTGTCTCCGGGACATTTCACCAAGTCACAAATACCTAGTGATGGACGACATTAAAGCGACAAGAATACTAAATTTTCATCGTTTAACCATTGTACGTATCGGAAACTGATTTGAAAACTCATAGAGAATTAAAAAAAAAAAAACACAATGTCACTGCTAGAGATGTAAATGTGGAAGGCGCTAAAACGAGGAGTGGGATACCCAACATTATTCTGGGGGAACGTGGAGAGTTCAACTAGAGAGTTAAATGTGAATACGGTACATGCCCCTGCTGCGAGGACACTTCGATACAAATTCTTGGTTTGCGACACGTGTCGAGGCGGCCAAATGATTGGTTGATAAACCGATGGGTTCGGTTATAAAACCAGAGTTTAGCTAGTGATTGACGAAACCGTGTTCTGGGCCATTTTCAGTTTGGCTAACGACAATATCTTAACGCTGTCTTCTTATAACACTGCCAATGAGGCATATTGGGTGGACCAGAAAAACAATTTGTGTTTAGTTAAAATAACTCACTAAGGAACTTATCTAGAGTTCAGCTGCTTGCTTTAAACCGCGGTCTAAGTTAGACATCGTTCAAATAACCGACACTAGAATTTTCTTTACAGCGGAGGGAACACTTTTGTTCTCATAGCCAACATGGCCGCCTAGTTGGCGTAAGCCACAAAGCAGTAATTATTGAGTAGAATGTCTCATCTGCTCGGAACCACCTTATTAAAGTGAAGTGCATCTACTCACCACAATAACCACTCCTTTTGCGAGTGACTCTCTTTCCTGCTTTACAAGACCTCGCTCTCATAATACACTCGTTAATGTAACTCTCACCGTCCGAGCCACAAAGTAAGTCGACTAGCCATGGACAGTCCTTCTCGGATGGACACACACATACTGGTCTGTCATTCTGTACTAAGCATGTGGCATAATTGTCGCAACTGACAGTTTCACAGGAAGCTAAGACAATAGATCGTACACAACATTGTAAATAAGACTGCTGACAATGACGTTATAAACTAACGAAAGGGAAATAAACGAAAAAGGAACGATAATAATAATAATAATTATAATTATAATAATAATAATAATAATATAAACTTTATTTATATAGCGCCTATATCATGAACTGTTCTAGGCGCTTTACAAAAAATATATTAAAACGCTAAAAAAATCTAACAACTACATATATAAGTATGAAAAATGGATAAAACTCTATTTTTTAAATTAAGAAAAAGCTTGGTGAAAAAAAAAAAACGTCTTTAAGTGTTTTTTGAAAGAATCCAAGGAATCGGTATTCCTTGAAGATGCGGGTATGCTGTTCCATAATTTAGGTCCTGCAATAGAAAATCTTCGATCACCATGAGACTTTAGCTTAGACCTCGGCACTTGAAGTAACTTATTCGAGCAAGAACGCAAAGAGTAGGAGCTGCTGCAAAAACTGAGCAAATTGGATATATAACTTGGTGAAGGGACCTTTAAATTACGTGTACGTCGTTCAATAGACCATTGCCGAGTTCCAAACTCTTTCAGTTTTAAAACGAGGCTAAAAGCAAAAACCTTTCTTGTGGAAATGAGTTTTATGAAAGGAAGAATCATTTTCATATCAATAGCTTTGCACTTAGGGCGCTTTCCATTTGTCAGAACTGACCGGCCAGACCATTCCCGTCGTAATCACTTTCCAGCCAGATCAGTCAAATCCTGAATGGTATGCAAGAAGGAGATGGTTTTTGAGCGAAAACCCTTTGGGAAAAACCGATTTCCTTTGCTCACTGACTGGTCCGGCAATGGTCCGGCCGGCTAGTGGACAAATGGAAAGTGCCTTTAGCCTCACTTTGAAACCGAGGCTTGAGGTAACTCGGTAATGGCCTATTAACTCTGTTACAGTTACATGCTTGCAGATAAAGATAACCGGGACTTTTTCTCCATTTGGCTTCAAGTTCGCATGCAATGCTTTCAATGTTTCTCTATGCAACCTCGCCACCCTTTTACAATCCTTTTTCTACATTCGTTTTTGATTAGAAATATTGTGTGAACAACACCAAATGCGATATGAATCCAAGAGGCGTGACAATTTACTTCACAAGCCTTTCCATGATAACCGTGGCTTAGAAGTTAATCCAAGGATAACATTTAAGAGTGCTTCTGCAGATCTCCTAAATTCAGATGATATAAAAACTCTAGATGTATTCAGGTTGGGTCTAACTCACATCAACGTTTAGGAAATGAAGTCAGCACAATAATGGCTGGAGAACTTACTCGAGAATTTTGGAGCGATATTCAATGCTAATCGACACATAAGAAAGTACATTCCAGAAAAAAATTATTGCTTCGAGATGTTAAAATTTCGAATTTTAAGTGACTACTTACCGCATTTTTGATCAGGAACTGGACTTATTGTCTTGCCCAACTTGCAAGACTCTACCTCCATAGAACATAAGTTATCATAAAGTTTCTGAGTTGTTCCATCGCTTCCGCAGACTGGGTTCCTTACAGTTGAGCAGTCGCTTATATCTGGACAGCGGCATGCCACCGAGCCTGAACTGAATGTGCACAAAGCATTGTTGGTACAACTCTTTAGCGAACACGGAATGACGACAAGCCCTGCAAGAAAAAAGTTTTCCGTTCAATATGTAAGTAAAGAGAATGCAAAGTGGCGCCTGTGCATCCATTTTTAAAGATTGGCCTGCTTTCCCGCCTTTTTTGTGTCCGGTAAGGCTTAGTCCACTTCGTTTTGTTTTGTTGATTACTCGCGACAAAACTGAAGAGATTACTTCTAAACCAGACAAAATCACAGCTTTTAGACAAACAATTACGTTTCCCGAGCTTCACAATTTAATGTTACACACCGAAGTGTTCAGTTCGGCAGAAGGGTTTCCTAAAACCAGTACTTCTTTAATTTTTTCTTTGCCTCCAGTATTTATGTCGTTTTCACATATGACATTCTTGATATGTTAATGAACTTAATGTGATGTACTGTTAACTTACCACAACTGCCTCGTTTAATGGTCAGTCCCTTTTTCTTTTCACAAGATTCCTGTCTTGCTTTGCACTCATTTTCGTACGTTTTTCCGTCACTGCCACACACAGCTTCACCAAGACTTGGACACTGCCTAGGACACTCACACTCAGCTTTCCCTTGAGCATTAACGACACAGTTGTGGTCTTTAGGACAAGTCACCTTTGAGCATGGGGCTGGAAAAGGAAAAGAAAAAAAGAAAAAATGACACCACTGAAATTGTGCTCTAGACACGTCAAGGCTGTGCTCTAAGGAAAATTGAAGGGATCCCAGTGCTGTGAAACTGTAAAATCTAGGGTGCCCAGCATATTATTTGTATGAAAAAACTAAGATTTCCTAGTCGCCCGAGAACAAAAGTTAGGCGCCAGGGGCCATCGGGCTTTGAATATGATCAAAAAACATGACCAAATGTGAGGTGAATATAACTGTAATGGGGGTTAAAAGCAGGGGCGTCGCCAACCTATACACCTGTAGGTCCGGGCCTACAAATTTTTGGTTAGATCACTCTATCGCTTGTAGTAGATTATGCATTGATGGGGTGAGCTAAGAAGCTTAAGAGCTGAAAGTGTTGGTGAGGTCAATGAGTACTAGTCATGCGTGCAGTTTTCAGGATATGAGGAAATGAAAGTCAGCCAGGCCTACAACTAGTCGAAAAGCTGAATACACCCCTGACAAGTGCTGGGATCTTCAACATGATGTTAGTAAACCTGGTGACCTTCAACCCTACCACACCCAACTGAATTTCAAGCAAGATAAGTGCAAATGACTCTCTTTTCTTGCAAAATTGGCGTGGGAAGTGGGGAGCCTGCGAAGAGAAAAACCAAAAAACCATAACAAAAATTGTTATCAGGAGCAGAATCCTTTATAATAGTTAATTTGAAGGGTTCTTTCAGCTTTTCCAAGGTACTTTTGTCCTCCATTGTGCCAACTATTAAAGGTCTCCAATTATCAAGTTGGCAGAAATCCAATCAGATTTTCGGTTTTCCCAGCCTACACTAAAATATTTTTAAACCAATTGACCATTTTCCTAGGAAGTGATACCCTATTCTGGACCCAAACACTCTGATTTCTGTTGCAAAGCCTATCCGAGACTAAATGCCATACTCTCAGAACGGCCAATAACTATATAGCCCATATAAGGTAGTGCCCCTGGGAGCAAATGAAACGTAAAATGAAAACCATTAGAGCAATTTTCGTATGACCTTAAAATGAAAATGCGCCGACAAAACAAACACAACAAACAAAGGGAAATAGAGCGATTTGATTGGGTTATCAAACGGCTACAAACGCGCGTGGCTTTTAGTTGGTTAAGCAAACGCTCGGATGAAAAAACTTCATGCCCGAGAACATTCTAGAAATCAATCGATACCTCGCTTTGACGTCATACTGCAACACGATTGGCCAATCGAACAAAGCCTTCTCCATATTAGGGTTTTCTTTGGCGGGAAAAAGAAGAGTCCATTTTCTGATCTTTTCATCCATTGGCTGATAAAACAAATAATAGTTACCGAAACCATTTTTCAAGGTCATACGAAAAACGCTCCATATAAGTTAGCTGAGAACTTACTGCATGGGCCCCTAGCTTTAATCTCTATTCGTTTCTTTATCCTACAAGATTCTGCTTCCAAACGACATCTGTTTTCATACGTCTTGCCATCGTCTCCACAAAGTTCGCGGACGGAACTTGAACAATCCTCGGCTTTTGGACACTGACACTGCGCAGTACCAGAGCCGTCTGCAGCCACAGTACACGTACCATAATAATTCCGGCAGTCTGAGAAAGAGCAGGGACCTGGAAATAGAGATATCAATGGAGACATAAGGGACCTTACGATCCGACAACGGCGACGTCCATGAAAACGTCGCGGAAAAACAGGCTACGCATCCTTTTAAACCTTTTTACGATTATCCTAAGTCGCCAGGTACTTAAAAAAAGGGGAATCTATGTTGGAGCTGAAGAGAGAGGCCGCACCAAAGTCCAGGCCCCGGTTGTTCAAACGTTGGATAGCGCTATCCACCGGATAAATCACTATCCAGCGGATAAGTATTACGGAAATCAATTACGCTATCCGCTGGATAGTGATTTATCCAGTGGATAGCGCTATCCGACGTTTGAACAACCGGGGCCAGACAGAGATGATACAATTCATCGCCTTGCCGTTCCCGTCCTCAAAAAAGCTTAAAATTTGGTCCATTTCACGTCGTAGTCGTGCAGGAACGGCAAGGAAATGTAGAAAAAAGCATGATGCACGTGCAGAGTTGTTTCTTTGCTAACTAAACCTATTGCTTTTTGACGCTGCCGTTGTCGTCGTAGTTTCGTAAGGTCCCTATCAGGGAACGTGCGTAGCAGAAAAGCTCTGTGTTGTAGTATCTTTGGAACGACGCAGGGAAGACGAGGGAATTCATACGTTTTGCCAAACACGAAAATAGTGCCACGTTATGCGTGGTGACCAAGACGTCAAAGTTTTATTGTTGACAATTTATCTTAAAGAAAGCAGCGCTCAAGGCAGGTCAGTGAAACTGTGAAACTCAGAAAACCGTGAATCCGAGAAATATTCCTGAAATGTTATTGTGCTACAAGAAAACGCAAATCAGGTGTAAGAAAACAAAGCTGCAGGCATTAACGGCAATTATTTTACGGTTTTGGGCCTGCTTACGTGTCCTCATCTTTGTTGTGATAGATCATAACCAACAAACATTCCTAAGATATTTCAATTGGTCATGGGTTTCTGTGCTGACAATAAGCTTGATGCAAAAGATCCAAAGGTTACGTTTTTTTCGCTAAGAGATGTACAGCATTGAAGATACACCACATCCCTGCAAGAGCTAGTTTATTTTATTTCCTTAGCACCCACCACCGCCTGTCATTGCGTTGCACTAGGGCAAACCATTGAACGAAACGCTGAGAAGCGCATTATTATCACTAGTATTTAACAGAAAATCCCCTCACCGCATTCTCCACTGTGTTTCACCGTAACGTTCATTGCGTCATCACAGCTATGGGCTTTCATTTTGCATTCACTGTCGAATGTTACACCATTTGAGCTACACACCCGATCTCCAACATCCGGGCAATCATCTGCGCTTGGGCATTCACAGGCGGTTGAGCCGTTAGATTTCTTTACACACAATGCGTGATATAAACAACGTGCAGCTTTGCAAGGATCTGAAAGGTGCGAAAAAACACTCCCCACATTACTTTATTCATTACTTCACTCTAATTAAAATTGTAAAATCATCCAAAATTACTATTTTGCGTAATCGGATCCTACATTAACAGTTAGGTATTCATAATACATCCGAACTTTAATCTGTTGCCGGATTACAATTCACCAAATATCATTTAGTTACTTTTTTTTTTTTAATTTTTAACTACAGCCAATACTCTCCTTGCTGTTGTGGTTGAACCACACGAGAAGTAAGTTCATGTTAAGTATGAAAGGAAAAAGTGACGTCAAATGAGACTTAACGAGTATTCTACTTCTTTTCACAGGTAGTGTCCGAAAACCTGCGGAGATAAGTAAACGTAGCCAGATCTGGTCTCTCATTCAGTGGGGAAAAGCGGAAAGCAAATTTCATCTTCTCAGTGCTCATGCATATTTTTTTGTGTGTGTGCACATTTTCTTTCGCTTGTCCCGACTTACAGACAACTTGGAACTGGCGAGACCAAATTTCTTTTTCCCTCGGTAACCCCTTAAATACTGACGGAAAAAAGCTATGAAAAGACAGGGAACTTTGATTATGTTGGCGCGCATTTACCGTGAATAACGTTCACTTATGTCAGAAGTAATACCAGGTGACTACGGATATCGAACAACTTTGTAGCTACTTACCACAAATTCCTTTTTTATCAACAACAAGTGGCTGGCCAGTCACACATGCTTCTACTTTCAGTCTACAAGGATTAATGTAAGTCCGCTTATCACTGCCGCAGACTGGATCATAATCTCGTGGACAGTCATCCTCTTTTGGACACTGACAGATGGGTTGATTCAGTTTATTGGGCACACATCTCTTGCCGCCAGAACACGATGTGTCCCTACAAACCACTAAGAATATACGTTGGCCAATTAAAACACGTATCAAATAACAAAACAATCATTTGAGACAAAATCAATAGCAGTTTCAGTTGTATCAGAAGGTCATTTAAATTAAAACAAACAAACGAGTTAAAAATAATTAACAGACGAACAAATATAAATTTGTAGGGATCATTGGTAGAGACCTACTGTCTTTAAGAAAAATGACACAGTTAATCACGCTGTGATGACGTAGTTATTAGGGAGCTTAAGCAACTACGACAACGGCGACAACGACAACTTAAAAAAAAATAGGTTTAATGATCAAAACAATAGCTCTGCACGTGCATCACGCTTTTTAGTCCATTTCTTTGACGTCCACTGCACGACTACGACGCGAAATCTCCTAATTTGACGTTTTATGGAGGACGTAGACAAACGACGATGAATTTTCCTTCCTCTTTTTGATCCTGAATGAAATCCTTAAGAATTGAAGTCCAGGAAAAGTCACCTGCATTTGACATATTGAGCGGGTCCAAATAGACGCGATTAAGTTTTAAAGAACCGTCGTTTTTTTGCTGCCGTCGTCGTCGTCCTTGCTGAAGGGCCCTATCATTGTGGCGTCATTTACCTAATTTGTGATTCAACAATGATTAGTTGAGGAGGCCTATGCTGAAATATCATGGTCTCCATGCGGTTCTTCGTCACTTTTCTTTACGTACTTTTAATCAATCTGTAATTTCTAGTGTCGACAAACAATAATATATGAAAGAAATTGTCCTTCTATCTCGTACACGCAATTTTTAGTTTTAATTTTTCCCTTTTTTTATCATTATGAACAAGATGGTTTAATAGTTGCTTTAGTTTTAATTTTTTTCCGTTTTTACTCATTGTAAATATAATAGGATATGGTTGTAAATTTGTAAATATTTTTCAATAATGTTGTTTACATGACTGTAAAGCGCCTTGAACATAGGATAAGAGCGCTATAGAAATAAAGTTATTATTGTAATTTTTATTATTATTATTGTTTTTGAAGATAATTCAGTGGGAGTAAAAGTGGGGCTGGTGGAGTAAGTTTTTAGCATTTTGATGTCGTTGCTTCGATCTTTAAGAGTGACCATCTGAAAAAGGGTGAAATATTTTTCTAGTAGTTAAAAAAACATATGTACCGCAAGCTCCTTGATGTTTTACTCCAACAGTTGTATTGGTAGAACATGATTCTGCTTTCATAATGCACTCATTTAAGTAGGGTCTTCCATCGGTGCCACATATAAGGTCCCTCTCTTTAGGACAGTCCTTCCTCTCGATGCACTTGCACGACGATGTGCCATCTTTGTGACCAATACAGACTTGGTTATCAGGGCAACTATTTGGGTTGCAGGAACCTAACCAATAGGAACCAAGATAAGTTAAAAAAAGCTGTACCTGTACTAACTTCAATTTTCAATGTAAACATGTCCCTGTTTTATTGTCTGAAGTCCATGGTGAGCATTTTTGCAGCTCAAGTACTCAAGTACTCAAGAAGTTTTCTTTTTTTATGAAACTGCGATTCCTGTAAAAGTCCTGAGGAGATTGACCCGGCTATGGTTCACGATACTCGATCTATTTTTTATTGACATATCGACTATTTTAACTCCAACTTGCCGGCTCTAACGAAGTTCAACGACGAAATTGTTCCCTCAAATTACCAATAAGCAATCTCTACAATGCGTATGCAGTAAAGATTGGACTTAATGCTAGGTCTTTACTACAAGGAACAGCTCTTGCGCCGAAACGAAAATCATATCGGATAGGGCTTTCGCTACGGTTACTTCAAAGCGTCTTCTGTAACGGTCTCGAAAGTGATAGGTCTCTGTATTACTCGTTTCTCAGACCAGGGTCCCGTTTCTCGAAAGTCCCGGTAACCTTTAAGACTTTTCGGGCCCGGAAAGCTGTTTTATGTTTGCAGCATTTGCATTCACGATCAAAGTTTCAGTAATTTTAAAAATGATACAATGAAACTCAAAAAAACAACGATACAAAATTGACTGGTTTGTGAGCTAGGAACTGAGCTACTATTAAAATATATTTGACAGGTTTTGATTTTAAATTTGTGTTCGCGCCCAAAAAATACCGGGCTTTTTGAGAAACAGGCCCCCCACCGGAGTGTCTTTCACGACGACATAAAAGCTACCCGATAGAGTGTAGACATATCTTCTAAGGATACACAGATCACAAAACTAACCTCGTTCCCAGGGTTCTCTCGTACCCGCCCTACGGAGCCTGGTTGTAAGAACCCCCGGTTGTAACACCCCTACCTGTAACAACCCCTGGTTGTAAGACCCCTGATTGTAAGAACCCCTGGTTGTAAGACCCGTGGTTGTAAGACCCCTGGTTGTAAGAACCCTTGGTTGTAAGAACCCGTGGTTGTAAGAACCCCTGGTTCTAAGACCCCTGGTTGTAAGAACCCCTGGTTGTAAGATTCCTGGTTGTAAGAACCCCTGGTTGTAAGAGCCCTGATTGTAAGAACCCCTGGTTGTAAGACCCCTGGTTGTAAGAACCCTTGGTTGTAAGAACCCCTGGTTGTAAGACCCCTGGTTGTAAGAACCCCTGGTTGTAAGAGCCCTGATTGTAAGAACCCCTGGTTGTAAGACCCCTGGTTGTAAGAACCCTTGGTTGTAAGAACCCCTGGTTGTAAGACCCCTGGTTGTAAGAACCCCCGGTTGTAAGAACCCCTGGTTGTAAGACCCCTGGTTGTAAGAACCCTTGGTTGTAATACCCCTGGTTGTAAGATCCCCTGGTTGTAAGACCCCTGGTTGTAAGAACCCCTGGTTGTAAGACCCCTGGTTGTAAAAACCACTGGTTGTAAGAACCCTTGGTTAAAAGACCCCTGGTTGTAAGAACCCCCGGTTGGAATAACCCCTGGTTGTAATACCCCTAGTTGTAAGACCCCTGGTTGTAAAACCCCTGATTGTAAGAAACCCTGGTTGTAAGACCCCTGTTTGTAAGAACCCCTGGTTTTAAGAGCCCTGGTTGTAAGAACCCCTTGTTGTAAGAGTTCTGGTTGTAAGATCCCCTGGTTGAAAGACCCCTGGTTTTAAGAAGCCCTGGTTGTAAGACCCCTGGTTGTAAGACCCCTGGTTTTAAGAACTCCTGGTTGTAAGACCCCCTGGTTGTAAGATCCCTTGTTGTAAAAACTATGTTTCTCGCTCCGAAGGGCGGGTAGGAGAGAACCCTGGGAACGTTGATCACAAACCGCTTTAAGAGGGATTCTTAAGACGGTCTGTTAACGTTAGGCGAAAATCTCGTTTATAATCAACTGTGTTATGTTTCTCACCACAAGGTCCCACGTGAAGCTGATGTATTTGTTTATTATTGGCACAAGCGGTCGCATCTAACTGACATTTGTTGATGTATGTCTGTCCGTCTGATCCGCAAACACCATCACCCTCCTTTGGGCACTCGTCTTGTGTTCGACACTTACACGTCACTGAACCGTCAAAGTTTCCAATGCAAGCTGTGTTGTTTTTGCAATCTTTTGCCAGGTCACATGGGCCTGTTAGGATGAACGAGAAGATGATTACTTCATTTACTAACTTCACTAAAAACAATAAGATAAGAAATAAGATAAGGGAAACTACAAAAACTACGCAAATATAGGCTAGGATACTGCAGCAGCGAGCGCCAATTACCACAGGCCCAGGACACAGATCGTTAAAATATAGTGTTATTGATCGGCTATTTCTTCTTCACAAAACATGCGAAATTTTTCGCCCTTTTCTCTAGTTCAAGTAAAATAGCTCTTGCCCAGGGATTTTCCGTTGAGTGTCTTTTTCAGTTGTTATTCTGCTCAAATCAGAAAAGGAGAGACACATTTTGAATGCAGAATAATTGGATCAAATCCTTCGGGTAATTCATTTTGTTGTACCTCAAGACAATTTTCTTCAAATTGCCTCTTTATTGCCAGGCCCCAGTTGATCAAAAAGGTGGATAGTGCTATCCACCGGATAAACCCCATTTCAGTAAATAAGTTCAATGAAAAACGAACTGCTCTTCCTAGTGAACAGTGATTTACACAATGGATAGCGATATCTACCTTTTGAATAAGTGAGGTAGGTTTAGAAATGGGGAATGGGCATCTGAACGCACATTCTGTTTAGGAAGGGAATACTTCTAGGTTCTTCTGCTATACATGTAGTCTCCCTCGAAGCCGTTGTTGTCTCGTCACGCAACGCTGCTAGGGAGGAGCGTTACGCAACGAGCCAAAAACGGCTACATGTAGTAACCTAATCAGAAACACTGGGGCTAACCATATCTTGAATTGGCATTCAGTCCAGAGTGGAGCAATAATAACCCAAAGTGCTTTATGCTATTAAATAATCAGGATGAACTCCGACCACGTGGTGAGTTGTTACCTAAATCTACCATGATGCTTATAAGCCATTTCCAAGTTGTCTTAAGCCTCTGTTTCAAAGCGAGGCTAAGTGTGACGCCATTAACATGAAAATGACATTTTTGATCCCATGCGAATAAAATTTATTTTCAGAAGAAAGGCTTTGCACTTAGTCTCGTTAAGAAAGTGAGAGTTTTTGGAACTCAGAAAAGGCCAATGGTAACTTACCACAGTATCCATCCATAACAACATAGATGTCCATATCTTTTTCGCATGCCTTGGCTTTCATTACACAGTCGTTGAGGTAAGTTTTACCATCACTCCCACACACAGTGTTAACAATAGGAGCACAGTCAAGTTCATCAGGGCAGATACATTTAGCGTTTCCTTGGGAGTCAACATCGCATGTCTTCGGATCTTTGCATTTTACACTGGCGCAAGGTTCTGAAATAACATGCCAGCATATTTACTAAGACTAAGAGAAAGATGCGATGAAAGCTTATAACACGACAGCGCAAAGAAATAATCATTTAGAATACTTTTAAAGAAGAGGTCATAATATGCATTTTGCAGCTAATGGGATCAAATTATGCTCCGGAAAAGAACGATCCTCTCCAACGAAAAGCTGTGCTTGATGAGCCACTTAACTCTACGAGGCAACATATCCCTTCGTCAGATAACTGAAAATGAATCAGCCTGTGAACTATTTCACATGAGCGTCTATAGCTTAGCCAGCTACGCGGGCGTCAAGTACAGTAGAACCTCCATTTGACAATCCTCTATATAAAGAAGTCCTCGATGTAACGAACGATTTTCTTTACCCCAGTAATAGTAAAATAAATGAAAAAGAACCTCGACATATCGAAACCCCGTTATATCGAACAAATTTTGACAGTCCGTGGCTCTTCGTCTAATCAAAGTTCCACTATACTAGGCTTGCTGGTTAACATTACCTACCCAACAAAGACATATTCAAAGGTGGAGAAAATTAAACTAAGGTCGTTTGCCCATTTTCGTCCCAAAAATGCAAGATGAAGAATTGAAGAACTGGAGTCAGTAGGGGAGTAACTTTTGACCCGAGATTGGAAAAAAAAAAACAGCCGATTGTTCACAAAGAAGTTATAACTGACCACATTTTCCACTTTTCATCTAGTCAATTAATGATGGATAATACAAATGCCTCTAGAGTCAGGGGCCCGAGAGGGTGAGCACGCTTATTAATTAACTAGGTCACGTTGTTTCAAAGTATATTGATCCTAGTGAATGACTAAGAATATAAAAGGAGCTCCGCTTTTACGCTTGGCTAAATCTGTATACTACCTTACCGCATTTTCCACTTTTCTTCTCGTCAGTGGTTTCGTTATCTAAACAGTTTGCGACATCCAGAAAGCATCTATTGATGTAGGTATTATTGTCGCGGCCACATACCGGGGTGGTTGTCTGAGGACACTCCCTGACATCCTTACATACACATTTTGCCTCTCCGTCTTTCACTTCGCAGCGCGCATGCTCTTTGCACTTCTTTCCAGCACACAAACCTACGAGTGAAAATATTTCAGTCGAACCTGCTTAGCAAAAAGACAAGGTTGTGTACTTTTTTACTTGAAAGCAAAGGTAGATGGAACTCGAACCACGCCTCCTAATATATTAAATTAAATACATCGCGCAAATTGTAGGTCAGAATGTGTCAAAATGTGACTGTGTATGAAGGAACTACGGTAACTGGCAACTCAATGTGTTCTCATAGCATCACAGCATGTCCAAACGGTCAACGCCTGTTAAATTCTTAAGCCAGTAAAGTATGGGTATCAAGAAAATTTCAGCTTGTCCATGTCATTTTTCAGTCCCAGATGAGGATATCTTCCAGGCCCCAGTTGTTCAATAATTGGATGGCACTATTCATAGTTAATAGAGTGGAATGCTATAAAACCCTTCAGACCCCTTTGTTGTATGTTTTTGTACACCTGACGGTGCACAACGTTCAATAGCATTCCTGACATCATGATCGTATTGACCAATAATACTGTTCCATTAACTTATTCCATGACAATTTGCCAACACAAAACAAAGGTTTGTGCACCGTCAAGGAGCTTATTTGACGTTTGACGCCTTTCATAACCAGTCTTCTCTAATAACTATGCACTATCTACAGGATAAATCGCGATACGTATAAGTATTAGGAAGACCAATTAAGCCAGCCACTGGACAGAGACTCATCCAGTGGATAGCGCTATCCACCTTTTACCTATGGATACGAAAAAAAAAAAAAACGAAAAACAACATAGCTGGTGATGAACACTTACCACAAGGCCCAAGATTAGCAACAGTAGTCTCTTTTCCATTTATGCAAGCGTCTACTCGTAATTCACAATCATTACCATACGTCTTGCCATCACTACCGCAAACTTCATCACGAGTTGGTGGACAGTCACTCAGTTTTGGACAAACACACTCTGAATTAATGTAATCAATAGCTTTACAGCGAGAGTACTTCTGACAGACTCTCTCTCTGCAAGGGTCTGCAAGTGAAAGAACACTGCTACTTAGGTTTAATCGTGTTGTTCCTATTTAGAGGTGCAGGACATAATTCACTGAGTTAGCTTTAATGTCTGATGTCCATTTTTTTAATACTAAAGCACAGAAAAACACCATAGTCAAGAGTGAAAATTTATAATATTCAAGGGTACGCAACGACGGTTTCCTTCTAAATACATTGATAACACTTTTTAGGCTATCAAGAGTACTTTTAGATATCTAGAAATGCATTCTAAGTGGCGCCAAAAATTTGTATCTGTTCGGTCATCCTAGGGGAAACTTGAGTCTTCGAGATTACAAGGGCATGAGTATGATTGTCCTGAAAATTTTAGATGCAATTTGACGTGTTACGAAAGTGAGACAATTCTGATCTCTTTCTCCATTGCAATTTTCAGTCCGAAAATTTAAGGTTTCCTTTTCTCTTCTCTCTTGGAAAGTGAAATGTGAAAATTAAACTTCAGAAATTGGTAGGGAATTTATTAGATAAGCTTCGAAAATTGTACATGAGTGGAAGGGCCATCTAGAAAACTTTTTAGCTACCCTCAAGTAATGGGAAAATTCTAGGCGATAATTCCTTCTCCGAACAGACATTTCACAGAAAATAGTCCTTGAGTACCACTTAGTATTACTGAGAAGACTGTTTCACTTCACACTATGAGTAGATGAACATTTTGTTAGTCAAAATGAACAACTATTAAGAAAGATTGGATGAAAAAAAAAAGGTCTTTTTTTAGCTATTCATTCATGGTAGATGATTTTCTGTTTCTTTTAAATTACTGACTTGTTTGAGAACTGGAATGAAAAGAGCAGTAGACCTGCACCGTTCTAAACCTCGTATTTCACTGGTCCCCTTTAATCTGCACCTCCATTGTTTTCATGGATAGGGGCATTGTTATGTGACAATCCTTATTTTTTTCCCAGCTTATCAAAAACAATCTTTCAAATAGGTGCGGGATCGCCCGAAAAGAGAGGGACATAATAATAAGGGAAGTAATAACAGCAGTTAAGCAACATCAGAGCATTGGACTTTGAACGATTTTATCTACACTAGAATTCGAATTTACAATAATCAATTTACTGTATATTACTCTCTTATTGCCTGTTCGAAAATGAACAATATTGTTCTATAAAATCATAGAATGGTCATATAATCATATGGATTACCATTACAAGTGTCCTTTGCTAGCCTGGCGCTCAAAGATTTAAGATCATCTACTGAATTAAGTGTGTGAACGTTCGTTCCTTCCCTGGCGAGAGCAATGTGGTTAGGAGATGGCGCGTTTACACCGACAGCGATGACGAATATCTGAATGTCTCTCGATTTTAGAGAAGCGGCAAATGTCTCAAGATTTTCAGTAGTATCCCCAAAGACTACTACAATGAGTGACCTGGGTACCTGCAGTAAAATAGCACACGAAGTAAGCGGGAAACAAGTCAACGCAACTAAATTCTTAACGAGCAAACATAACAAATATGGCAAGCGTTTAGTCGCAGTTTCTAGTACTACGAAACCCTTCGATGTACAATTATCCCTTCAACTTGTATGTTTAGCCTTCTTACTCAAAAGTTGCCTCGGTTTTTCTGCAAAGCCCAAAAAAACCCATACAAGTTGTCGGGAACAAGAGAGTTTCCTGGGGAACAAGTCAATACCTCCTCATGCTCACTAGCATTGGTGGCGAGGTCTTGAGTCGGCCTCTAACGTAAAGACAAGCATTAAGCTACCTCGAGCAAGCAAAGATTGAGAGCTGCTTGCCTCGAGTAGTTATTTCTGAGGCCCCCCGTAAGACATAAGATACGGAAAAAGGAAAGAATCTCCCTTTAGTAGTGGTTGAGCATGCGTAGTGATTCATAGTTCACGTTCTTACCCGACTTCTTATTCCGGCTTTGAAGATCTCTAAAGCCTTTCGCAGCATATCTCTTAGCCTGCTCGTTGGACTTGAAGCAGGCGTCTTCCTAGGTTGTAGTAAAGACACTCTAGCTCTCAGCAAATCTGGGTCACTGTATTCTGTGAGTTCAACGTCCTTTCTTGCAGTTTCAGACACTGTGATAATTCCCACATGTGTCTTGGATTTGGAAATAGTGAAGGCACTGATCGTGGTGAGAACAAAACTCTTCTGTTCTTCAAATTCTGATCGTGTGACATTGTATGAAGAGTCCAGAGCGAAAACCACATCCATGGGATACGGACAAGCTGAAATAATAACAAAAAAGGGTTCAAAACGTGGCATACAGCAAATTGTTCTTTCTCGAAATATCTTTTATTGTAACTGTTCATCAGAAGGATACCTAAAATGTGTTTAATTCCTTAGCTGGCATCAGCTCCATCAAAAATTAACGCCATACCAATTGTAGAACATTTTAGAAGGAGCTATCCAAAGAGTAAGCACCGTTACCGGAGGCCTAAGAGTAGGAGAATAGTCTAAAGAAAATGTAATGCGTTAAGTAGCGAACTAATTACACACGTCAATTAAGTAAGTAGAACTAACTGTGCAATCTAATGAACATTCATACACCTACGAGAGGGAATTGAATTAAAGATATGAAGATTCAATTTTCAAGTTACCAAGAAGGCTGTCAAGAATGCAAAATGATAATAATGAGTAGTAAACTCCGCAATAAGAAAAGATCTAAACGAAGGTTACCTCGCAGTACTCTCTTACAACAGAAACTTCACGTGTACGTTGTTTGTTCGTACTGTGGAAAATAAAAGGCTCCAATTTTTACCAGAATTACCTGCTGGAAGAGAGCATAAAGGCTCTACCAAAATAGCGCCTCTGGTGGGCTTGCAGCGACCACACCATCCGCCACACTTGGCGGTTATCACAGCACCGTCATATAATCTACTGTAATCCTGAATCTCCAGACCATTCGGGAATCCTTGGAAGGACCAGGTCACATCGTCCCGTACCCGTAGCCTCGTCCCGCGCAAGTCAACCTTGAACGAACCCTTCCTGCATTTACTTGGGTTGACAGAGTAGCAGTCACCAGCCGTGCCGTAAGCTACATCACGACCCACTCTTGTCTGTGCAAAAGTGAAGTCGTCGCCTACAAGTTTCATGGTGTCAAGATCTAGACGCACTTTAGTGAAGTTCGTTGCGCCTTGCTCAGCGTATAATTCTGCTCGAGCAGGTCCATTACAGGCAAACCTGTTCCGCAGCCGCTCGTGGTAGATAACAGCGTAGTTATTCTCAGAACCTGATTCCAAGCTGATGAATTCCTGTGGTGCATCGGACGCCATATTGTGACAGTAAACCCGTATGGGATCATGACACCTGTCACTCACATGGATAAGATAATGACCGTCTGATGAGTACCCGGATGTTTTCACTTCAGCGCAACTGTGGTACTCTGTTTAGAAAAGTAAGTTTCAGACATGTAATGCTGTGTTTTTCAATTCTGAGGAATAAGATAAACTATATACACACTGTATAGGCCAGATTGCGCTTAATCGTTTTCCTCTACCTCCAAAAGAGAGTTATTAAGACTAAAACGTAGTTTAACGAGCTAGTTCTAGAGACTGTGGTGCGGTGAATGAAACTCTATGGTAAGTCTATTAAACAAGTAACAATGGAGGTCGGGACCTTGGTTAAATTAATAAAACTAGCGACCTCTCCCTTTAACCCCAAACAATGTTAAACTTTGAGCAAAATTGGTGAAAGTGAGACCGTTTGGGGTCACAACATTGTGGGGGGAAAGTGGATGGATGAAGGGATGAACCCAAAGCTGATCCAGAATTTCTCACTAGAAACAGAGTCGTATGAACAATAACTTGGCAGGGCTTTTCTACTGTGTCCCAAGTTCTTATGACCTCCATTGTATGTAATCAATACAATCAAATATGAATAACAAACTACCGGTATATTATTTGTTAATTGACTTCATTTTGTCCCAGCTTCATCTTGTGAAAAGAAACTTCAGACAGAGTAAATATTCGTAGGTCCTACCTAAACTCACCTTTAGTGGCTGTAAATGGCAGTTTTTCTCCCTCTTCCTCTTCTGTGCCAGGCTTCGGTATCACAACAAGATCGCCTCCTGAAGCAATTTGTTTGAACTTGTCTTTTCCGGGTTTATCCGGATCATCGGTGATGGTAACAACAATCACCTTAACTGGCTTTTCCCTTAACGTTAAGATTTCAGTCTTGATATCGGACGAGTTCTCATTAAAATCGCCCTCAGTCATAACAACAAGAATATCTTCTGCAAACGGCCGCGCGCCGCGTTTTAGTGTAAACACTTCTTCGCTAACTTTCTTCAAAGCTCCAGCAAGTGTTCCTGGTAAAGATCCTGGACCAGGGATACTCTCTGCCACAGTTTTGAAGTTATCTTTGCTATATCTGCCACTAAAATAGACCCTAACATTGGCAGGGCCATTATAATCGACAAGAGCAAGCATGGTTTTGCTTTCAGAAACTTCATACTCATCCACCATTTTCTTGAGAATTGTCACCATTCTTGCAAAATTAGCCGTGGCTTTAGGGCCAGAGGCGCCAATAACAAAGGCTAGGTCCACGGCCTTCTCTGCAAAAAATAATGCACAACAACAAATTCAATAGACCAGGATAAGTGGCGTAAGATCATGACCATTTACCTCTTGACAAGACCGCAAGCACTCATATATTTTCTTTACAGATTGCGTGGCATGACTGCGAGGCGCGGAAAACGACGGCGTCAACCTGAAAAGAGTGTGCTTACGCAACCAAGACGAAGACGGAGCAAAAACGTAACTTACAGTGTTTCAGATTCATCGCTATAATTGCAAATCGGTCAATTTGTCAAAAAAAAAATAAGTGAATCAGTTTTCAGCAGCTGAATCCTTTTGAGGAAAAGAAAAAAAAGGAAAATCGTCTTCCTGTGTTGAGGTCGTCCTTAAAGTGCGATATTATATGCCATGATGGCAAACGAATGTACGAACAACTGTGACGTTTTTTCTCATTAAACCAATTGCTTTTATGCCGTCCAGTTGCCATCGCCGTCGTGGTTAAGCGACGACTTTAATATGTTCTCACTAATGCCCTCGCTTGCACTTTACGCGTGTCACTCTAACTTTAAACATAAAAGAGTGAATGCTTACAGTCTTCTTCAAGACGTTTGTAAATATTTCTTCAAAACGTTATATAAATATTTTTTCGCTCTGTTACTGCTAATTTATTACACTGACAATACACCATGCAATTTTCTTTTCTCCGTCACAAGTAGTTAAAGAGACACCCGTTGTGAACACTTACGACAAATTCCACTTGATTTTACAGTGGTTACTGTCTTTTCCACGCAGGCCTTTGCTTTCAGAGTACACTGATTGGGATATGACACCATGTCACTTCCACAAACTGGTTTTACAGGTTCATTGGTGCAATCCTCAACACAACGGCAGTCGGCGGTGTCGTTTGGCAAAGCATAGCACTTGGCATAGTAGTCGCAGCTGACGTTTTTACAAGAATCTGCAACCCACAAAACAAAACGGGGTTTCAATTCTTCAACTTTCAGTCTAGCTTAAATAAAACCCTTTAAGCCCCGATAGTGATCCCCATTCAATTTCTCCCAACAATAACGCTGCCTGATCAAACAGACAGGTAGTGAAAATTGATGAAATGCTCACCAGAGATAGAATGTTGTGATATTAGAACAAATTCTCTCAAGCAATACCATACGAAATGTATGAAGAACAGTGTGGAGAAGACGTATGTTGATGTTGGGTCTTAAAGGGTAAAAGGGGAACAGCGTGGTCTGGAGGTCTGCGCGTCGGACTCGCAATCCGCAGGTCAAAGATTTGAGTCACGTTCTCACCATTTGCTGAATATGTTTTTCGAAGTTCAACACCTTGGTCATACAATAATGTTGCCTAGTAATTACCTCTTGCCGGTTTTTTTAAACCCATGCTACGTCTCATTTAGATTATTTGACTGGAGCGAAGGCAAAATACCTTAGCGCACTTCCGCCATAGACCAAGATTGAAAAGATAGACTTCGCTTTTAATTTAGAAATGAGAGGCTACAAAAATGTTAGTAGATCTGCAAGAAATGACGATGGCTGACTTTCAAAAGGACAATATCAATGAAAAGCAATAAGATAAACAAACTTACTACAGTGCCCAAGGTACGCCACAGCGATTTGTTTACTCAGAAGACAAGCATTACTTTGAAGAAAACACTTGCTGAAATAAGACCTTCCATCACTGCCGCACACTGGTCTGTATATCTTAGGACATGAATTGACGCACTCGCAGAAAAGAGTCCCGTCTTTCGTAAGTCGGCATGTTCCATAGAATGGGCAAGTGACTTGATAGCAAGGAGATGGGTCTTGGAATAGTTTAGAATCAGAAGAGAAGAAAACATGTTTATAGAAAAGCGAAGCACGTAAAAGCTGTATGAAAAAGGTTTACAAGAAAGAAAAGATATAAAGCTAGAAACGTAAAGTAGAACAAGTCCTCGCATGGAGATAGCCAAAATACTTAGCAACGTAAATAAGCAGGATCTAAAAATTAAGTCTTAGTAAAGGCGATTTACTGACAACAAGTCCCGGTCAAGATAATTGATCACTTAACGAGTGAGAAAACACAGCTGGTCACAAAATGTCTATTCTCGTTCAGTATGACAAGCTACTAAGAATGATAATGATAAGAATCGGTAAGAGAAGACGGGGGCGTCGCGGAAAGCGAACAAAAAAAAGACAACTTACTACAAGGTAGTTTAGAGGAAACAGTAATGTTAAGTCGCTGAAAACAGGCCTCTCGCCTTAGATAACAATCATTCCAGTATGTTCTTGAATTTGAACCGCACACAGGATGGTATAAGGCTGGACAACGGTCTGCGCAAGCGCAGCGGGCTGAACCATCTTTCTGAGCAATACACGCGGCGTAATGCGCACATTTAGTGAAATTACAAGGATCTAAACAAGAAGTAAAGGTCAGAGATAGATGAAGAAATCAGAGTATGGGAGAAATATTCCCTTCATGCTAAGTAAAGATGAGTAGAGAAAAGAAGACAGGAAGCCAGTATTTCTAAAATCAGTTGGTGTGTGAAGAACAAAGAGAGTGCAATAACTAGAGAGGCTGGAAACTGCGAGACAGTGCGATGACTCTTCCACCCCGAGTGACTATTACTTTTTTCCGGCTCAACAATTCCCCTAATAACCCCTACCTATTAAGAGTGAGTCATCACCAACAATTTGCCGTCCACACCCATGACAACAATTTGCCAATCACACCCAAAGCCGCTTCTTTACACACAAAGCACCAGAAACAAAAGATCTATGGACAAAGATTGCGACAGAGTGGTCGCTGGAAACAGACTCATCTACTGGTCATGTGCCCACCCACTGACTGAGCTAGGGAACGACTCATCGCTTCCACGTTAACTAGGTTAAAATGAGACGCGCGTCATGTACATTCCTGAGATCAGCCATGTGTGAAACACTGGTGTGTGTGGTTAACTACAGGTAACCAAAATTCAAACCGTACTTATTTCACCTTATGCGTTAGAGAGGTATTTTAAACTTACCGATCAAAACCCTGCTCATAATGTCCTTAACAAGCTTTTCAGGTTTGTCTACTTCTGGGGCTGGATCCGTTATAACTTTGTTTTCGTAAGGAGGTATTGAGATACCAACAGGATCTACCTCACGTCCAACAGCAACAGGAATCACCTGAAATTGTTCAGAGATACGTGCTTGAGTATGAGAATAATATTACGTATGAGAACGTTGTCCACTAAATTTCAATTCAGCCTCGTGTTCCTTCTGACATCTGGCAAAACATCTTCAAGGATTAGTAAACGTCGTTAAAACTTGAGATGGTGGAACCCACGCAAGCAGACAGCCTCTTCACAGACACTACCATTAAGTGGAGACTAGGTCATCGTCCTGGTCTCATGCAAACACAATATTTAACCTACCTCTCTTGAAAAGGGTTTTTGTTGTCCTGCTAGGCTATCTTATTCAACGTTCCACTGTAATTATATAAACGAGTGTAACGATGTGATTTTGATTTCGATTTCACGACATCTGAGTGCAAAGAATAAGCAGGCTGGTTATCTACTCGTGCTTGAGCTAATATCGTGTACATAGTCTAATGTGGAGGACCTAGACAACACTTTACTTTTTACAAATTTTCCGAGAATTTAGTTCCATCGTCGAAGGGTCAGGCGATCTAGTTCCGACATTTCCGTTCTGACGTGTGGACCAATTCCAATGCTGACCATTTCAGGGAAATGCCGAGTCGTGTCAATTTTAACAATGGTCACGCTGTATCGTAAACGAAAACAGCAATAAAATTTGACCCTGCCCGGCGAATGCGATCATATTCTTACTGCTTGTTAGTGGCCACATTGACAGGGTTCCAAGACATAACTACAGACTTCTTGATAACAAAACTACGAACAAATAATATAAGACCATAATAGGAACTTCTACCCACCTTTATTCCTAAATTCTCCAAGAACTTGGCATAACGTAAAACAACATTCTCGTCCCCGACGGTATTCCGGTCCACAATTACCACTAAGAATTTTCTGACATTTGGTCTCTCCCCTATATAGCCCGGCTTGAAGAGGTCTGCAACCTTTTCCAGCGCCTTAGGGAGGTCCGGCCGGCCTCCAACTCTGACAATGCTACCCAAAAGACTGTTAAACTGTTCAGTGCTATTGAAGCTCTGTGCGAACGTGATTCGAACGTAAGCTTCACTACCAAAAACCATGAGCGCATGGTGCACATAGTACATGCCATATGCCATAGTTATGTGCGTAATGGCGTTCTTCATGTAGGTGTATAGTTCGTTCGCGCTGGAACTGGTGGCGGAGATCGCGAAGGCAATGTCAATGGGATACGTGACCAGCACTGAAATTGAAAAAAATAAAGAATAAATCTTGCACATATATGACGTTTCATTCAGTGTTAATTTTATATTAGCCAATGCAAGTACAGTATATTCTCTTTTAAAAAGCAGACGACAACCCTTGTTAGCGTCCAAGAACTCTTACTACTTTCACGCACCCGCATTCCTTATGTAAACAGTCCCTTCCATCCTTACCCTTTGTAACCAAAACAATTTTTATAAACCTACGATGCATACTGGCATTGAATGAAATCATAAAACATTACATTAAGCAAAAAATTACCATGCCCAGCGCCCTCCCAGTAAATCCCCTGGGGTCCCTGAAATGTAATGAAGGAAAATGCTTACTGCTTTCTATCAGGTGAATTAAGGATTTAACTTTACCCGACTGGTACTTCATTATTCAACATGACTCGAGTAATAAACTAACCTTCTAAGTTGCAGATCTGATCGGAAATGTTTGTCGCTACAGTCATTATGCTTAATAAGGATGGCACTTGATAAGCGTAGCCTTCGCTAGACGCGATCTGTTTTACACTAGCTTCATCAACACCACTCCCTATCGCCACCACAAACACCCTCGTGTCAAGTGCCTTTAAAGTTCCGGACAGATCTGTAAGCAAAGCTTCATCATCTTCTAACTGTTCCGTTATGACAACGGCAGCCTACAAACAAAAAAGAAACGAAAAAAGCGACACACTGGCGTTAAAGGAATTCCTAGTAGAACTGTTGTTGTGTTTTACCATTGCCATGCCATTCCACATGGAATCTCCCAATAACTCTGTCTACACGACCTCGTCGTATTTACATTATTAGTCTTCAGAAAAAAATCCACCGTGGTGCACTATTTTCAACTCATGACCCTTGGATGACCACAATATCGGGATTTCATCGTACGTTGAAATATATGAAAGAAAGGTGATGCTTTTCGTCTTGCTCAGGGGTATAAAACGGAGATTTCAGCGTCGCTCAATAAGTTCGGGATGGAAAACCAATGTTTTTACTCCTTCAGGCATCGCTTAGGGTTATAAGCAATAAAAAACTCGCATAAACGCATTTAAAATTATCAAAGCTGTTATTTGATTGTCTCTTCTAGCATGGTCTCCTACATAGAAAAGGCACAGATTAATCATCTTTTAAGGTTTAAGTCACACTTTCATTAAACCTGAATCACAGACTTAATTTACCCTCGGTTAGACACGTCCTCGAAGCAGCGCCTTGATCCTTGTTCTGGGCCCCAAACGGAAATGTTTCGAATTTTCCTTCATCCATCGGCAAATCTATCAGGCCAATCATGGTGCGTACTTAAGTCCTGATACGCAGGTGGAGGCCCTGAACAAGGATTTCGGCGCTGTTTGGCAGACGGCCTTAACTAGTGTTTAGTTTCATCTGTGGCGCAGACTAACTTTCAGTGAGCATGTCCAACATTTGTCATGAAATTTGGTCACCCTCCAGGGATGAAAGGGTTAATACTTGGATTTGGGTATGGAAAGAACAGAAATGAGTTACAACAATAATCAACTTCATTCTCCTTCAGGAAGGCCACTACATTTTGGCCAGATGTTCGTTTTCAGTTTAAATCCATCTTAATAACAAGAACAAAAAATAAAAGCGCCACCTAATACTGCAGCTTACCTTTGCGACATCTGGCCTTAGGAACCCTGCAATACTAGGCAAAGATGAGTTTATGTACGAATTAAAAGAGCTAAAAGTTTCCAAGGCATCCAATGGCAAGACAAGATCATCTGATAATCCCAAAGCTACGACTCCAATACGAGTGTCATTTTCACCAAGAAGGAATTTATCGACTATAGATTGTATGAAGTTTCCTTTTATTGACAGTTCTCCTCCTTCAACGATGAACAGCAGGTCAACAGGCTTACCACAAGCTACAAAACAAAAACAAATCAACACGCTTCAATGTTTGTCTTTCCCAGACGGATACAGCAGGACTTACATTCAGGGAATACAAAGGTTACAACCATGCAGTAGCAATGCTTGGGAACTGTTACTTATCAGGCCCCGGTTGTTGAAAAGTTTGACAGTACTACTATAAATCGCTCTCCAGTGGATAGGTATTAAGAAAACCAATTACGCTATCCACTAGATAGAGATTTATCCATTGGTTAGTGTTATCCAACTTTTCAACAACGGCAGCGTGGTCAACAGGTGTTTATCAGACTTGACACGACTCACACATCCTTCTCCCGCTACCACAGTTGTGAGGACACCGAGATCGCATGCAATGACAACTTTGAGGGTGGAAAGAGGATGGAACCCCTTTTATTTGCATTATTCTCCCTTCAAAACTTTATTAGGTTACGAAAGGGTTTATATAACCTGTACAGCTGTACCTCTGCTCTCTCACGCTACCATCTACAGCGAAAGTCTAGTCACCATTTAACTACTGGTTGCACCGTGCAAAAAATGCAAAAAAATCCTAGCCTTAAAATTCACTTAAACTATATCACTTAGATGGAACTTAATTGGTCTGGGTGGGTAGCAAAGCTGTTGCTTCCAGTGGCAGGTATAACAAAAGGACTGAATCACAAGGAAGGCGGTATTTTTGTTAATACCTTCACAGACGCCATCTCTAACAAAATTTATTTTCATCTTTATCCTGCAAGATTCAGCTATCATACTGCAGTTGTTTGGATAGGTGTTCTCATCACTTGCACATACAGGACTGTAGACAGGCGGACAGTCATCGCGACAAACGCACTCAGTGGTTCCATTAGGATGGAGAATACACTTGCCGCCAAAATCACATTCTCTGGACAAGCATGGGTCTGCTAAAGCTAAAACAAAAACATTAAGCTTCTTTTTAATAATTTTACAGCAGTGTCCGCTGCGAATTGAATTTACATTCGTCTTGCTGTATGCTTGCAATGTTGTGTAAATCGTTTACCTAGAACTTAATCGCCCCAGTTTCTCGGCATTTAATACATCTTGCTAATGCCATGCTGGAGTAGTAAGAGTTGGGTATTTGGTACAAATTTGTCAATGGCTTGCTGCTGGGATTTCTAGTGCTTACGTGGATGAGGGGAGGATGGTTTACAAAAGGGAGGTACAGGCCGCGAAAACATGGCGGCGCGAAATGACTATCCTGGGGAATTGTTTGTCTTTATGGGATGTAAATAAAAATTGCCAACCAAAATGACAGTGACAGTAAGAAATAGCTGACTATGCCGCTTAGGCAAGTCGCATGTAAGGACGGCCGATATTGCAAGCCTCCTAGCCGAGTATCCTGTTAAGCCAGGGATACCCCAAAAGGACTGCACAACCTGCGAGATGCAACATAGTACGGGATCGTACCCAAATAATAAAGTTTACACTAGGCTATTCCGTTCTACGGAGTTATTTACCTAGCCCCAACATATCCCAGATGTCCTTGGCAACTTTAGTTGGATCAACATCCTTGTCAGTTACCAAGACGCTGCTATTTTTCTTGTCTGGCGTCAGAGGGCCAAGTTCATTCGGATCAGCCTCGTCACCAATGGCAACAGTAACAAACTTCACCTTGTTGCGTTCATATTCATCGACAACCTTTTCTAATTGACTTTCGGTGTTAACAGACTTCCGGTCAATCATAATCACGATGATTTTTCGAGAATCAGGCCTCGCGCCCCCGCTTGGCTGGAAAAACAACATCTTTGACGTCTGCAAGGCGTCGACAATGTTCGGTCCTCCACTGGGCGATTCCGCTCCTTGTATTACTGAAATGAGAGTATCCTTTTCTACCTTTTGGAAGGTACGTATTATGTTGGCGTCTTGTCCAAAGACCACCATGGCGTAAAGATGTTTTCTGACACCATGTTCTTCGATGATGGATTTAATCACAGATTTGATGACTTTGAAATTGTCATCACCTGTTACAGCTGTTGCACTGACAACAAACGCGATGTCTAACTTCGTAAACCTGGTTGTCTCTAAAAAAGGGAAAAAGTTAATAACATGTTAAAGACGAATTCGTAACACTCTCATAAAAAGTAGCTCGGATCAACGGATTTAACGTATTGAGGTATTCTTGGCAGTCAAGAAGGAAATTACCGACTGACTGTCAAGTCGGTAAGTTACCAGCGTCTTGTTCTTCTACGCTGAAGATGGAGACAAGTTCCTCAATTGTTCTAGCATTCAACCGATTATCGGCTTGTTTTGTTTTGTGATGATATTTAAATTTTTCCCCAAATACAGTTAAAAACGGTGTACGAACAGAAATTTCAGTCTTTTCATTAACAAAAAAAAGGTTCCCCACTTCGCATGAGCAAGGCCTTTTCGATATAAATGAAAACTACGAAGCAAAAATTTTGGCAAAAAGTTTTCATTTGAATGTCACTGCGTTGAAAAATGTAGAGCATCTCGCTGTTACTTAATTAAGGTATGGAAGTGTCAATTAGAAAAATAAAGACGTCAACAAGCACGTTAGATAAATAAAGCAAACTAGATAGTTGTTACCATCCACCAATTTGTCTTGAATCTTAATTGCAATCTTCGTCGCGTGGTCTGTGTCATTTGCCTTTATCACTTCCTCATCCGGGAATATCTTTTCTAACTCAGGAGCAGGCCTATTTCCTATCGCAACAGGAATTGTGACAATGAATCCCTTGATCAAGTCTTTTGCAGCCTTCTGTATGGCGAGCTTATCGTTTCCGGTCGAGGCATCAGTGATAACAACAAGAACCTAAGTAACCAAACAATAATAGAAGGGATATGTTTTGATGAAATCCACGGAAGGACGAGGCGAAAAAAATGTTTGAGACGAAGGCGTATAAAACATCTCAATCAACTGAAGAAGGGACAACAATAGAATGCATAGGTGTCTGAAAAGCAAATATTCCTGAACAGAGAACATGTTCTCACCTTTCGCGCATCTTTCCTCGTGGGCTCACTTTGAAGCATAGTCTTGGCCAGAACAAGGGCCTTGTCTAGAGCAGGGTCGTCGGTGTTAGATTCGATAGAGCCAATGTACTTCTGCAATTTGTTAAGATCAGCATGGTTGTCTGTAACTTGAATCTTTATAGCCGCATCCTTGCCAAAGACAATAAGCCCGTATCTGACTCTGTTGCTGAAAAATCGCTGCGTTATTTCCTTGACAACGTCTAGAATTAAGTCGAAGTTGCTGTCCCTTGGCATTGCGCTGATAGCAAAGACAAGGTCCATCTTTGGTACTTTGGGAGTAGCTTAAAAAATAAACAGCACACATCATTTGGCTTCTTCTGCTGGCAGTAGTCTCGAAAGGCATTTTTTCCACACGCTATAGAAATTAGTTTTACAAAGGTAAAAAGTAAGAATTCTTCTCCACGGGGGTTAGAGCATGGAGAAACTGCCAGGCTTAGCAGTTCAAAAACCCTTATTTCAACCCATGTTAATCGTCATCAATTTTGCCCATCTGGCCTTCATAAGTATCTTGTAACCTAATCCTTCCATTGATGTTGTAAGCGTCAGTTGTACGTCTTGGTTAATTTGCTGGCCAGTTAGCAATAATTGAATGTCGATGAATTTCGCGAAAAACGTTCAAACGGCTGAAAGTTACAGAATTGAGGCAAGTCTCAACAATTCCTTTACCTTTACTGTTTAAAACGTAATTCTAAATCAGTGGAAACTAACTCAGCAGAGAAATGAGGAGAACTACAGTACCTATAAACACTTTATCCATGACGAGTCCAGCAAGATCTTTTGGGTCGACATCTTTGGGGACATCCACAAGCACTTCTCTGTAAGGTGAAACGCCCGCGATTTCTGTCGGATCAATTTCGTCACCAATGGCAACAGGAACAACTTTAACGTCATCATATTCCAAGTCTCTAGCTTCCTTCCATACTGTTTGCTGATCTCCAATCGGTGACTTGTCGGCAATGACTACAAGAACCTTTTTAGCATCCTTACGCGCGCTAATCTGGAACAAGGTCTTAGCTTTCTGAAGAGCTTTCTCCAAAGCAGGCGTCCCTCGTTCAATCGGCATTTTTTCCAACGTGCTCAGCCAATTTTGCAGGGATGGCAAAGTCCTGTTAAAACTGATGACTACCTTAGCGCTTGAGCCATAAGCTATCACAGTGTAACGAAGGTTACCTAAAAGTTCGATCAAAGACATCTCACATTATCATTATTGGTGTAATTCGTACAAAGGGCGTAAGAGGAAACTGAAAAAGATGGATAGGGTAGCACATATGTGTTATTGACAGAACGCGAAGTCAAGATGGCTGGATATTGGCCAAGTTCATTTTTATGTCTTTTATGGACCGAGGCGAAGTCCCATCTTGCAAGCTTGGCTAGCCAATCAGAACAGAGGATTCACTTCAAGTCGCCCACTCGCGGATTCAACCATATAATAAATTGCTTTTATTAAAAGCTGAATCATTGGATAATGCAATTCTAGAGCTCTGAATGGCTTAGCCATTCATTCAGCTCTGAATGGCTTAGCCATTCATTTTGTAGGCGTTTTTAATAAAACAAATACTCCACTCGCGCTTGTTGGATATGAGATGATTATAGCTCATATCCAACGCGCACCCGTAGAATAATAGTTAATTATACAGTGGACTTTCTCTTAACGGACACCTCTGTAAAACGGACCCCAAGAGTTGGTCTCTTCCTTTCTTTACTCTCATCGTTTCATTGCCAGGTCTAGACCTTGAGATAACGGCTGGGGGGGCGGGGGGGGGGGGGGGTCATCCAGACTCTTAGATAAAGGTGCGGCCCGGTCTCCCCCCAATTTTTTTTTCAGTTTGGTCCAAAGATAAGGGGGGCGGCCCCCCGGGCCCCTTCCCTGGATCCGCCACCGCTTTTGACTCTGTATAAGACGGACATCTCTCTAAGAAGGACACTTAGTACCGGCCTCAAAGGTTGTCCGTCATAGAGAGAGTTAACTGTACACCTTTTCTGCATTCCTCTAAACAAAGGCCCGAACTTGAGGCTTGGGGTGATAAAATACAGTCATTTGAATAAAATGGCCCACACAAGCCTTAAGCTTTGTGCCAGTGTATTTTCTCACTAGAGTGGGTTTCAAAAAAGGTCTATTCATAACCCAAACGATTTGTATAAAGCTGGCAAGTTACATTGTGCAGGGCTCGTAAAAAGTCTCGTTCGGTAGTCCGGGACAAGTAGATTTTCTCGCTGGTCAAGTAACTCTTAAAGCTGACTTGCCCAAGGGTCTAGACAAGTCATCTCTGACAAAATTATTAACTAAGACGAGCAAGCTAGAGGGGGCCCCAGGCAAGCAAAATGCGAGAGCTGCTTGTCCAAAGGACAAGATTTAATTCAAGGTTTTTTCGAGCCTTGATTGTGGCTGATCAAATTAAACTAGCATAAGTTATAAATAGCTGCTGACTTTGAAAAACCCTGTGTGTTGTCAGCCTGTGTGGTGTTATGACTTAGGAGTGACTTACCTACACCATATTTCTTTATTATGGTGGTAACGGCTTCTTTTACTTTCCTGAACGTATCCTCAGCATTTAGAGCAGTGGTGCTTATGGCAAAGCCAAGGTCAACTTTTTCTGAAACACAAACATACAATGTTACGTTATGTTACAAAGTTTTCACAAAGAGGCTTCAAATACGAAGGAGAACATTGTTTGAAGTAGTAACTGACGAGTATCGCGTTGAAAAATGAAATACATAGCGACAAAAAAACTTTTGTGCCACTAGAATTGTACTTGTCATCGGAATATTGGAGGAGTATTAAAGAGCTGGAAAACTGATACCTTTGGCAGAGTTCACACTTGGTACCCGGGCACGGTGCCCGAATACGGTACTCGTTGGGCGCTAATGTGAACACACCTTTTTTTAAAGCACCCACGCTAGAATTCGGGTGCGGTACCGGTGCCCGAGTACCAGGTCTCGACCTTGTACTTGGGCACAACAGTGGGCACCGGCTCCCTGTGTGCAAACAATTTTTGTAAGTTCCTGGCAGTCCACTGCTTTGTTCTCGGTGCTAAGCTCATATTTCAAAATGTCGTCTGACGGGGCGAAATGGAGTAACCATATAGACAGTCACATATCAGGTACTCAAAGTGTGAACACAACACCATTTTGTGCCAGTACTCAGGCACTGGTTCCCGAGCACCAAGTGTGGACAGCCCCTTAGGCAGCGTTCACACTCGGTGCCCTGGGACGGTGCCCTAGTACGGTACTCGCTGGTCGCTAATGTGAAACCCCACACTAGAATTTGGGCACGGTGACAGGGCACAAAAGTGGGAACCGGATTCCCGTGTGTGCACTGTGTTATTATTGGTTCTGGGGCAGTCCACTGCTAAGCTCGTGTTTCAGAGTGAGAATTACTATGTACACAGAACCCCACACTAGAATTCGGGCACGGTGACAGGGCACAAAAGTGGGAACCGGATTCATGTGTGTGCACTGTGTTATTATTGGTTCTGGGGCAGTCCACTGCTAAGCTCGTGTTTCAGAGTGAGAATTACTATGTACACAGTTACATATCAGGTACTCGAGGTGTGTCGGTATCCAGGCACTAGTTCCCAGGTCAAGTGTGGACAGTTCCCAAGTTAACAAGCCAATTCCATAGTTTAATGATATTGATTCGAAAAAAGGTGCTGTTCCTTACCATTGAGCACCACGTCCACAAACATATTTACAACCTCCTTGGGCCTGCTTGTCTTGTCTGGCGTGATAACCTCTGTCGAAACAGGATCAAACTCGTCGCCAAGCGCTATGGCGATAACCCGAACACCGTCATCCTTCAGCTTTCTAGCGGCGAACTGAACTTCGTCTTCAGTACTGTCCGATGTTCTGTCTGTAATAACAACTAACACCCTGCTGGCGTTCGGTCGGGCATCTTCGGCAACCGCAAATAGGTACCGCACTTCTTCAAGTGCTTTATTTAGAGCCGCACTGCCAACTCCTTTCTTCACACCATCAACTATTACACCAAATTCCTCTTCAGTGTCAAAGACATTGTCGAATCTTATCTTAACCTCAGGACTGGCGCCATATGTTACGAGACTGTACCTGACACGGAAGAGCCCGAATTTTTTAACAGTTCCCATGATTATTTCTTTCACTTTTTCCAAGTTCTCATCTTGGTCCACAGCTGTTGTGCTTATGACAAATGCGAGATTAATTTCTGGCACAAAGATTGATTCTAGAGTAAAGAAGGTTTTAGGTTAGTAACTTGTGTAAATTTTTTATAACCATTTTTTCATACGTCAAGATCTGCTTCCATCTACGACATCTACAAAATGTAAAGGATAAAACAAATTCTTCAAACTATTTACCGGTATATGAATCTGATCTTTTCTGAACTTCTGATCTTTTTACTCAAAATTTGTGCGGAATGGAAATCATTCTTTTTTCACGCCTTCCAAGGCTTGGTATGACCAACCCACCATTGTAACCATTCTCTTAATGTGAGGAAAGTTTCATAGCCTAAGCAAAGAGCGTTAACATTTAACATCTCAGAGATTTCATTAAAACCGTAATAGGATACCTCCACCAAGACAAAAATAATAGTAACAAGTTAAGGTGATAAAGGTGACTTTGGCAGAAAATTCATCATTAATTTTCATAGAATTGAGACTTGTTTTAAAACAAGTATACAAAAAATAAATTTATTTTTTTTAAGCAGGTGCGGAGCAATTATCTCAATAAGACATTAAAACGAACATAACAAAGGAATATGGAAAAGTAGGCATTACCTTCTAAAACTTTCTTCATTACTTGATTAACCAAATCCTTGTCAGAGACATTAACTGGTTTTTCGATGACATCATCCTTACGAGGTGTGAGTATTTCCAGTTCTTTGCTGTCGATCTCATCTCCCAAACCAACTGGTATTACCTTGATTTTATCCTCCTCAAGAAGAGACGATTGATCGCGAACCTCAGTCTCGCTGCTGTCAGATTTCTTGTCGGTTATCACTACCAAAACCCTTTTTACTCCGGGTCGTGCATAACTGTCAAATATTTCCTTGGCCTTCTGAAGTGCAGCATCCAGCGCGGAACCAGAAGCTCTCTTGAACTGTGAAATGGAGGATTTTAAGCGTTCATCGTTCGGGAAAACATCGTTGAATTGAATCTTAACATCAGGAACAGAACCAAAGACAATGACGCTGTAGTGAATTCTCTCTTTACCATACAGGTCCACTACATCTGAAATTACACGTTTCATCTTTCCAAAAATGGCGTCTGACTGAGCAGCATTAGCACTGATGGCAAATACGAGATCAACTTCTGGTATAATGGGCAGATCTGTAACGATAAAAAAGAGAAACCAGAGGGACAAAAAATCAAAACTTGGTCCGTTGAGTAAAGGCAAGCCAAACGACCAAAAGTTACCCAGGTTTCTGTTGCACGAGACTCCTAAGAAGAAACCTAACCCCCTTCCCTAACATACTAGGAAATAAAGGTCCTAGGCAAAAGATGGCCAAGGCTACAACCTGCATCTCCACATTCTCAGTCTGACCGATAAGTTGTAAAACAACGCCATTGTGGCCTCATAACTCAAGAAGCTGAAACTAACATTCAAGAGATAAGAATATACAGAAAAAGAAAGCATGAATGCCTGTGTAGTGTTATTTAGAAATTTCTTTCCAGTAGTGACTATCAATGACGTTTATGGGCGAGAAAGTGCAACAACAAACGCCTCGTTCTTACTTTTTAGCACAGTATCCATAACCTCTTCTCCCATTTTTTCTGGGTCTTTGAAGACTGTATCGCCCTTGATAAGGTTTCCCTTGTTAGGAACAATCTTTATCAGCTCGTTAGGATCCGATTCTGTTCCCACAGCTACAGCGATCACCTTGATCATCTTATCTTCCAGGAGTTTGGCAGCCTTCTTAAGCATCCCAAGACTGTTAGAAGTTTTACTTCCAACAAAGACAACAAGAAATTTCCTAGCTCTAGGCCGAAAGGAAGCGTTATCAAAAATGTTCACTGCTTTGTCAAGAGCCTTCTCCAAGTCTGGTTGCCCAGATGGTCGACGAATGCTCATGACATATTCCTTAAGTTTCTCTAACGTGTCAAACTCTCCAAATCTCGCCACTGGGCTTGGTTCAGTACCAAATGCAATTACAGAATAGTGTATTCGGTCGTAGTCTTTGTATTTTTCGATGATACTGCTCACAGCTTCCTTCATCTTCTTGAACGTTTCATCTGCATCCGAATCCAAGGTGCTTATAGCAAAACATATATCGATTTCTGGAATACCTGGGGATGCTAAGAATAAATAATATAGCGATAAATTACAAGAAACCATGGGGGAAGTATCTCAAAGTGGGATGAATGAAGCGGGATGGTTAAAAAATCTGCAATTTCTCTAAACCTTTAAAAGTAGAAGCCATGGAAGCGGAGCTTGTACAGGTGAAGAATCATCACAGCGGCGGTTTCCTAGCCCATTTAACACCTCATCGCCGCTAAACATTCAAACCTTTGTAAACTAAAAAGACTAAGGCTACCGAGGGACAGATGAAACAAGAATTTTCACTCCTATTGATTACAGTCATAAACTGCCCTACCGGAAAATTCAGCAGCAAATGTTTCCCCAGAATTTGAACATTGGGCTATGGCATTTAACACCCGCAACACCACCCCCCCACCTCCCCTCCCGGTTGGGGACGAATGGAATTCTTCAGGGTTAAATTATAAAAATTTCGGATTTCTTTAGGGCTAGGGTAAAAATATAGAATTCTTTGGGGGTGAAGCCTTCGTTTTTAACAAAATCTTCCTCAGGGATGAACAGGGAAAAATCACATTTTCAAGAAACTCTTCAGAGTTAAACTTATATTCTTCGGGGGTAGAACCCACATTTTACGGGGTGAAAGCAATTTTTATGGAATTCTCCAAGGGTAAGAAGAAAAGGTAAGTTCTCGACAGTCGGGGGGGGGGGGGGGGTGGGTAGGGAATGCCCTATCCGATTTTGTCTCCTCCACTAACGCAAAATACTCGGGATAATATTCACTGTCCTATCGTCATCCCGGACTCCATAGAGGCACTTACTGGCTTTCATGATGATCTGGTCTGCGACGTTTTCTGGGTCATCAGTCCTCTCAGCTTTCACTACGTCATCCTCATCAAAGGTGGCATTTGAAAGTTCTTTGATATCCGCTTCACTGCCCAGTGCCACAGGGATTACCCGGATGTTGTTATTTTCCACGAGAAGTGTGGCCTGTTTAATTTCGTCTTCAGTACTTTCTGAGGTTTGGTCAGAGATAACCACCAGCACTTTTTTGGCGTTAAGACGGCTCCCTTGATATCAAAAGGTAAAGCGTATCAAATATATACCGTAAAATTCCGAAAATAAGCCCCTCCAAATATAAGCCCCCCAAACCGGTAACGCAAAAAACCCTCCGTTAAATCGCCCCTCCAAATATAAGCCCTCCGGGGGCTTGTGCTTGGAAAATTACCCTCAAATACATGTACAAAGTAAAACAAAGCAAAAACGATAAATTTACTTTCAACCATAAGGCTAGCCCAATCGATTTTGAAACGCAAATTTCCCTCCGTAGATAAGCCCCTCCGAATATAAGTCCCTCCAAAAATAAGCCCCTCAAAAAGGGCTTTTGAAAAATATAAGCCCCGGGGCTTATTTTCGGAATTTTACAGTATATCAATGCAAACAGCATAACCAAGGCCATCGACAATTCTGTTTATACGGAGAGGAACCAGATAAGTTAAACAGGTTCGTTTAGTTAACAGGTCGTTAGTATCAAGTAGAGAGTCTGTTACTAAAAAATTCCTGGTGCCAGATAGAGGAGTTCTCGCATCAAAACATCTTCGTCCGTCCCCCTGTCCTTCCTAATTCTCATCGCCATAATCAATTACGTATTTGGGATGCTTCTTTAGAACTAGTCTAGTGACGAAACGTTCATGTTGTGCTCCCTAAGGGCGGATACCCGACGATCGCAGATTATTCCTTGAAATCTAATGTTGATTAGGTTCCTTTCAATAACTTCTCTAGCCAACACTATACTTTTAATTTGCTACTCATCACATAAGACTTAAGCTGGACTCATTTACTACTACGAATCTTTCTAAGAGGAATGAATTATCAATGAATAACACAGGCAATGACTCGGAAAAAGGAAAAACCGAGATGTCAAACAGGAGTCAAACCTATGACCTTCTGCTTACTAGTAAAAATGTTCTACTGCTGAGCCACATGACACCTGTGAGAGCTTAGACGATCCAACTAGAACCTGTACCTTCTTTGAACATTTCCTCTGCTTTCTCCATTGCATCTCGTAGTGAAGCACCATTTGCCTGCATTTTGCTTGCTGCAATGGCCTGAAGAAGTCTGTTAACATCATCAGAGATAGAACTAAACTGGAAATGAACAAAAGGCTTTTGCCCAAACGTCAGCAAAGCGTACTTGATTTTTCGGATGCCATATTTTTCAATGATTTTGTAAAGGACAGTTTTCACGTAGGCCATGTTATCATCTGATTCGGTGGAAGTAGTGCTGATGGCAAACAAAAGGTCCATTTCTGGTATAAAGATCCTCTCTGTGAGAGAAGAAAAAAGAGAGAGATTTTAAAACGGTCAAAATGCGATGTTCGAATTTTGGTATGGGAAGTAGCTGAAAAAACTAACCGTAGCTCTATACGGGTACGCTAAAGGTTCAGTATAGGCAAAAGAATGATTGTATGGTAGTGATAAGGTATGGAAATATAAGGGACCGACTTAACAGATGAAGATTAAGGGTCAAAAAATCCCCTTTGTGGCTAGCCTGAGAAAACAGCCGACATTTGGCGACGCTACCACTTCCCCGCCAAATCATTTGGCGGGGAAGTGGTAGCGTCGCCAAATGTCGGCTGTTTGTTAGGCTACTCTGTGGCCAGCAGATACAAATTGATAAAATAGACAGAAAGCATTATGAAAATAAAATTAAAAAAATATAAAGGAACGTGTTAAAAAATCTTGAGCTACACTGTTGCCCGAAGGACAAACCTTTGAATACTTGATCCATGATTTCCATCTTGATGTCTGCAGTATCATTGCTTATGCCAATTCTTATCAAGGTACTCGCGTCATCAGTAAGCTTTCCAAGTTCCATTTCATCAGCTTCGTCACCAAATGCTACAGGAATAACCGTGATCCTCATCTCTTGGAGCGGCTCCATCACTTCATTTAATTCGTTATCTGTGCTGTCAGACTTTTTGTCCGAAACGACTACTAAGACTTTCCTAGCATCGGATCTTCCTTCCTTTGAGAACATTTCGAGTGATGACTTCACCGCCTAAACACAAAGATTCGTTTCAGATTGGGGAGAGTGATAATCCAGAAAATATATTGGCAATTTAACGAATAGATATCAATGTCTACTCTGACAGGAAAATAACTGCTGCATATCCACAGAAATGTTCCCATGAATAAGTGATGTCTCTGATTGGTAAAATAAGTGCTCTCCTGTGATGCGGTATGATTTTGCTACTTAAGGGACTCGTCTAATGTTCATGTCCCAAAACTAATTCACTGAGTATTTAAAGCCCGGCACTTAAGGGGAAAAAAGCTAACAAATGACCATGATATAACCAAATGCAACCATCTGGAAGCATTATAATATGGTGGATATATTTTGCGCATACAAAACACAGAAAATTTAACACTTTCAGCTTTTTTAAAGTCTCATGATCCACTTTACCTCTGCAAGATCAGCACTGTTTTTGTCAGCTGGAAAGTTATTTATGACTGCCATCAGTTTATCGTCGGTGTCATGGTAGTCACCTAAGCGCACTGTTATTTGTGGCGGTTTTCCAAAGAGCAGGACGCCATAATGGATGCGTTCACGGCCAAACTCGTCAATGATTGAGCTGATAACATCCTTGGTTTTTTGGTAGTTCTCATCTCCTCTTGTGGCTCTTGTACTGATTGCTATGATCATATCTACCTTCTGGATTGGCGGATGATCTAATGCAAGAGATGTACTGAACTTAAGTAAAAAAAATACACGGAGTCAGTCTTCTGCCTGTTTGTTCCTATTCTGACTCCTGACTTCTCTTTCTCTCCTCTCTATGACTGAATGATGTTGATTTTGTCTGAGGAACTGCGAACAGTGAACTGCGGCAAATTTTAACCCTGCTGTTTAAATTTAGAATTCTTACCAAAATGAATAATCATAAAATTGCTTAATCATCGATATTTGCTTTATTTTATCCTTGAACTTTCGCTTAAATAATAATATTATTCAAGTGCTAGCTAGAATGTAACTTTGCAATCGCGAATATTGTGAAACCGTCTGTGTTGGACAAATAGTTTGAAGTACTAACTAATTCTTCGTTACCTTTGACAATAATCTTGACAATTTTCTTTCCCAAAGCTTTAGCCCCTTCACTCTTTGAAGACTTAATCAGGTTCTTTCGGTTTGTTGTGGCTTTCTCTAGTTCATTAGGATCTGCGTCAGTGCCAATAGCTACAGAGATAACCTTAAGAAAAAAATAGGAAATGAAATCTGGCTCATGAAAAGGCCATATTGTTTCATAAATATACAAGAGTCATTATAAGAGGACTCTGATACATGCATTTTTAATGAAGCCTAGTCTGGTTTTTCTGAGCATAGATGGTAAGAAAGGTTTCATATGATCTGTGATGGTCTTAAATGTTTTCACACGTCCACGACGATTTGACGCAGACCGATCGCTTAACGTGTTCCAAACCGTCTCAGACCGTTAAAGGTTATATGAAAATATCCAACTGAACCATCCTTTATGATGCAGTCGTGACAATAGGAAATACACTCAAAATTAGAGTAAACTTCAAATTAATTATTTGGGACTAGATCGCTGTATCCCGCAACTCAAGCGTTTTTATTACTAATAGTATAATTCACTCCCATTTGTTGGATGATGCTGTTCATATGGGGTATGAATGTAGGATGTCTGGACGAGCAACTAGAAGGTCATAGGTTCGAGCCCTTTCAGGAGAAATAGTTTTTGTTTCTTCCAAGTCGTGTGTGTTACTGACCGAAAAACATAATTTCGCAATATCCTGCTAACTGCCTCAACGTAGTAAGTCCGACTCCAAGGTCATGAATGGCATTGGGGTAACAAACATCGAAACCAACCTTAATTTCTTCCTTCTCTAAAGCCTCTCCACCTTGTGTAATCTCTTCACCACCGTTACTTGATTTTGTATCCATGATAACTACCAGGAATTTCTTGGCCTCCGGTCTGTCTGATGCTTTGCTAAACACATCCTTTGCTTTTAACAAGGCTTCTTTTAGATTTGGCACTCCGGAGGGACGGCTTAATAGATCAACTTCGTCTCTTAGCTCGTCGACTGTCCGCATGTCTTGGAAGCTTATGTCCTCGGATGCCGATGAACCAAACGTGATAAACGCGTACCTAATTCTATCAGCTCCGTAATAGGTAACAATATAATCGATGGCATCTTTGATTTTCTGGAACGTTTCTGCTGCACCTGCTGCATTAGAACTGATGGCAAAGGCCAAATCAACCATTGGAATAGCTAAAAACAACAGAAATCACACATTATGCCCTAAATAAGTTGTTAAGCCAGGACACGCAGATTGACATAGTAGACGTTAATATCACTGACATTGGGGACGTGATCTTTGTTAGGTTATACTCCCATTCCAAACCTCACACAAGCCAAGAAAGGCCGCCCAAAGAAAACAGGGTACACTTCCCCTGCTCTTTTCGAACAGCTGTGTGCGTCGTTTTACATCCACGTGCATTGTGTTATTCACAGTCTACATATTTGCCAAGGGCAGGGTTTTAATCGCGTTCGCGTCTGATTTTTCTCTATTATCTAAGTTGAAAACACAGCTCCGGGAATAAAATAAATTACTTAGGTTAAGAGATTGTTTTCACAAAACGTTCTCGTGTCGTAAAAGAACGGTTGGGCCTTTCTGCAGAAAAACTGTCCCAAAATAGCCGGCCCTGAAGGAAGTTTGAAAGAAAGTGAATCCAAAGAAACCCAGGGTTAGCGCCAACTGGTCAATGAGCCACTAGTCCCAGTCCTACCTTTTCTCACTTTGTCCATGATTTTTCCGGCAACCGAATTCGTGTTGTTGGACAGGTCCACTAGGATCAAGTTTCCTGAGTGCGGTGTTATTTGAGACAGTTCATTTCTATCAGCTTCGCTTCCGAACGAAACAGGAATAACCTCTACGTCATCTTCCCACAATGACTTGGCATTGATCTTCACTTGCTTGTGATCGCTAGCAGATCGCTTGTCCATAATTACCACCAGTACCTAAAAGAGAGAAAATGATGAAAGGCAACACTGCAAAGATATTCAAGGAAGACACAGTGACCGTCAAAACAGCTCGATGCGAAAACGAGAGGGAGATGTGAGAAATACAAATTCACATAAATATGATATACAACTATCCCTCGAAGGGGAGGTGAACGGGAGATATATATCTTACGCTATGCACCTACCCAGAGGGGGGTAGTTGTTTTAGTATTTACTAAATAATTGGATAATAATCAACAGGTACCCTTTGTAATAAAGGACGTCGCTTTGTAAGAGCTTTGTTAACGTTTTAATACACAGTGATTCGGGGATTTGTCGAGTGTATTTTCTCACATTTAATAGACGGTAAGAGTTACGGGAGCCAGTCTGGACGAGCGAAAATTCTTTCCACTGAATTAGTTAACACTAAAAATGCACATTTCGAAGTTATCCCTTGCAGAAAATATCTACTCATTTTTCAATCCAACTTACCAACGACATTGGACAACAATAGAGAAGAGAAGTCATGACGTCGCAAAAAATAAATTGTGAAATTGTGGGATAGGTTTGCAAATCCAGAAATTGTAAGATATAAAAGGAAACGTTACGATCCAAGCCAATTTTAGAGAAATTTGTGAGGAGTTATCAGAGCTTAAAGGTGCTTATATCTGCCCGGAAATTTGCACTAACGAGCTCATTTTTGGCAAGGCTTGTTTTCCATCTTGTTCTTTCTGAATAAGCAATCCAATCCCATAAATTTTTGTGACGCCACACTTCTTCTCTCTATTTGAACAAAAACTCTCAAATCTTCAAACCCTCCTTACGTCAATGTCGTTAAAAATCTTATTCAAGAAAACACCGAACTGGACGATACATCTTGACGAATTTCAAATATTAAAAAGACGGAGCTCTCTGACCTTTTTAGCAGTCTCTCTCTCATCCTCCTCGAATAATTGTGCAGCTATTTGCAGAGCTTTGTCTAAGGCAGCGCCATCGGTTGCCCTGCCTGTGGCATCAATGACAGCTTTTAACTGGCTGTAACTTTCAAACGTCTGAGAGAATCGCAGCTCTACTGAAGGATCTCCTCCAAATACGATGAGGCTGTAGTGAATCCTCTCCTTACCATATTCATCCACCATCGTTTTGATGATATCCTTCATCTTCTGGAACTTTTCATTGGCATTAGACGACACCGCACTGATTGCAAAAACTAAGTTCACCACAGGTACCGATGGCAGGTCTGTGAACCCAAACAAAAATTTAAATTACGGAGCTATATTCTCCATCACCTACATTTTTTACAGTCAAAAAGAGCTTTCGGAACCCATCTGGATTCCTTCACCAGCTACCGGACGGGTTCGGATACGTTCCGAAAGCTCTTTCAAGAAACTGATGGTGATGAAGTATTTTGCTCTTTAACATCAGGTCTCAACATTCGAATCCTTCTTTCTTTCAAAAACAATAATGATAAAAAACAAACAGTCAGTTGAACTCCTATAATTGTCTTACTGGGCGCCCTGTGTTTGACGTCACCAACGCTATTGTTTTCTTGAAATTGTTTGACCTTGAAGAATTTTCTTTCGTTGGTTAGAGGGGTACTCACTCTTTAATGCCTTTCTCATGATTTCCTCTCCCAGTCGCTGTGGATCCTCATCTACAGTAGCAGTCACCATGAACTTCATATTTGTCGTAGTCTTCTCCAATTCAGATAGATTAGCTTCCAACCCAATTCCAACTGGTACGACTTTGATATTATCATCCTCAAGAGATTTGGCGGAATCCACCACCAAAATATCGACACTACTCGACTTCTTATCCATTATCAACACAAGTACCTTTTTGGCTCCAGGTCTGTGAGCAGCCTGTTTGAACATCATTTTTGCCTCAATAAAAGCTGCTTCTAAATCGGGGCCGCCAGACGGTTTAGTTATTTCCCCTAAAGCCTTTTCCAGTTCTTCAGTACCTGGCCGATCCGAGGTAAAGTTAACCTGTCTGTTGACGGAGTCCCCGAAAGTGAGTAAAGCATAACGAATGTTGCTTGTTTCGAAGCGCGATGCAATGGAGCGTATTGCTTCTTTCATGAGTTGAAACACTTTGGCTGCATCCTGTGACGAAGCGCTAATTGCAAAGCCTAGATCCAAAAGTGGAATGGATGCAGTTTCTAGAATAATGAAATAAATATGGATATAAGTATTGAAAACATATGGCTGTCTTATCCCTTTCATACCTAGAACACGACATGGCGAGTTGATTTTCTACGCTAACATATTGTTCTGTGGACAAAATTCTACGGTGTTACTACTCAAATGAACCTCTTTGACAACAGTCAAGAGTCTGTGGATAAAAAAGTATGGTGTTACCGTTGAAACGGAACTTCTTTTTGGCAAACTTTCACATGAAACCGTTTATTTAGTATGTAGTTCTAGCTCAACTTTTGAGTCTATAGATAAAATCCTATGATGTTAACATTTAAATAGAACGTCTTAAATAGAACGTTTGTTGAGTATAGTGCTACTAATTCATTAAGTAAAGTATTCCTCTCTAAGAACATGCAGCAGGAGCTTACATGGAGCTTAAAATATTTCTCCGAGATCCAGATGTGCTTAAGCAACATGATACTCTGAACAATATACCTTGAGGGAAATACAATTGTTGATTAAATATAATAATCCTGGATTAGCATTTATTAGCCTTAACACGAACCGGACACAGTTCTCTTGCAATTTTATTCTCTTACCATTTAATGCCCGGTCCATAATATCTTCAGCGATTTCCTCTGGGCTTTCATCACCAGCTGGTGTTAGCACATCACCTTCAACCAACGTGGTAGCAAGAAGCTCCGATCTGTCAGCCTGATCGATGCCAACGGGTATTACTCTAATATTAGCCTCTTCTACAACATTTACCGCATCCTCGATGTCTTTTTCACTGCCACTTGACTTGCTATCGATAACCACAACTAAGATCTTTTTCGCGTTGGGGCGACCACCGTTTTTCTCGCTAAATATCGACGGGGATTCTTTCAGCGCTTGTGCCAAGTTCGAGCTTCCTCTTACATCAGGAACTGAATCGACGTACAGCATGAACTGAGCGTTGCTATCTAGCGGCAGGTTAAACTTCAAAGTAATGTTCAGCTTTTCCCCCAAAGTGGCCATGCTGTACTGAATTTTGTTTATTCCATACGTTTCCACAATTTCTTTGATTATCTCCTTGATTTTCTTCAAATTGTCTTCAAAGTTGAGTGAGGAGGCACTTACAGCAAAACCCAGATCTATTTCTGGAATCCTTTGTTTTTCTGCGGAAAAAAAAAATCCGAATTGTGGAGGGTGGAAAACTCTTCACAGTCTGTTCCTTAAGTGAATACTCAAAGGGACAATCTAACTAGGATACATTACTAAGTCACTACTTAGTGCCTTTACACATGTATAAAATGCTCCATTAGAGATATCAAGCAAATTTATTAGGGAGCATTAACCATAATATTTTTTGCTAACTTTTGTAGACATAGCATTAAAAGTTGAAAAAATGACCCATTTTGCTTCAGGTTTTAATCCGTCTCCACCCTTGTCATCCGCGGTGAATGACGACAGGAAACAGTTTCACTACCTAAATATGGTGTTAAACAACAAAATCGGATCCTTTCTTTTTTTAATTCAACTGATGCGAAGATACATTTTAGCTTTTTCAAAGGATATCCAAAAGTGCAACAGAGCCCTTTAGCACTATTCTAGGCTCTAATACGATAAATGAGCCGAACAAAAATGAGTCATTTGAGCCCCACCATAACAACAACAGCTGACAGCATTACACATTACGCGATGAAAACTAATTTCAAATCTACAAGCCCATTTTTTCAAAGACGACTAGCGGTAATGCAGGGTTGATTCCCATGACAGTTCGAATGCTCCGTTAGAAGATAAGCTAGGAATTCAGTTCTGTTTTCAAGGCACAAAAAGTGGTCGACTAAACTAGCGATCGCCTGTTCAAGGATGACGATGAACGATAACGATTACTATACGCTCAAGACTGGAAAGTACAACACACTTTACGATTTCAACATCTCGCCTAGATATGATTTCGCCTAGAACTTGCATCGTTGCAACGTCTGGAAAACTCTTCTCGTTAAAAGTATCAATAAAGCAAGATCCCGAAGATAAGTGAAAAGTAAAACTGACTTTTAGAAGAATTACATGTACACACTAAAAAACACGTTTTCAGGGGGGAAGTCGAGCCTTCAGCATGCGCAACATCATCGATTATTCTGCATTACAGAAACACGTCGTTCACCTTTAAGCCCAGTCTGCAAAATTTTCACTGCTATTTTGTAGGGATTTTCGTCATTGTCAGTCTCTATGATATCGTCCAGCCACGGTGTTGTCTTCTGCAACTCATTCAAATCAGCACCGTCACCCACAGCCACGGGTATAACTCTGATATTCTCCATCTCCATCTCTCTTCCTTCCTTTGTGACATTACTGAGATCGCTAGACGATGTTTCGTCTGTGATCACAACTAATATCTTCTTCGCGTTGGGACGGCCTTCTTCACTAAATTCCTAGAAAAGCAAGATGCAATGTGGATAAGTGACCAGCGTCCCAGTGACGACGGCAGGCAATTCATATCCAAATGAAAAATTAATTTCGTCCAGAAGTACACAACTAACTATCAATATACCCTGTACTCTTCTACAATAGATTCTGCTCTACTTTAATGAGTCAAAGGAATCCGGTGAATCAACAGAACGTCTCTTAACGTTTTCAACGACACATGGGATGAAGGGATAACCAAAGTGAAATCCGGTAGGGAAGCGCCATAAACACGGCTTACAATTTCTTTGTAAAATCCGATTCACTTGATTAGCGATTATGTTTTGCGTGCGTGCGAGCTTGAGAGAAACTAATTACAGCAGTGAACAGCAGTGTAAAATAAATTAGTGACTGATGCACAGAAGTGGTAAGGCGTTAAATGAGCACGAGGTGATAGTCAGAGACAAATATCGTCGGCATTCACCAATGGGCAAAAAGGAAACGCTCACTTGGTCGATGAGAAGGCATAATTCATCTTCTTTATCTCACATGTAAATGGTAAGAAGTTCACCCGCCAACACATTATCCGTATATGATTTTTGATCATTAAGTAGGTAGTAATCTAAAGAAGGTTAACCTTGATTGATCTTATAGGTTGTCCCTGATATTACTTTACCTCTCTAGCCAGTTGAAGAGCCTTGGTCAGCGAGGCACCACTTGCACTTCTCATTGCACTGACAATATCTGTGAGAGCTTCATCTGAGGGAAAGCTGGTCTTGAAACTTACTTCAAGTGCTGGCTCCTCTCCATACACTATCACTGCATACAAAATGTCTCCAGTGCCGTATTTGTCAATCATTGCATTGATGATCTTTTTCATCTGCTTGTAGTTTTCGTCGCCATCTAGCTGTGCTGTAGCGCTAATTGCGAATATCATGTCAATCTCCGGAAGGTCAACAACGTCTGAAAAGAAAATGAATGATTGGTTAAGCTTTGAAATCGTTAAAGAGGGACAAGAACAGCAGTGGTTCACTGATAATCTCTCGCGAAGAAACAAGCGACAGTTGCAAACGAAGAATCAAGTGGGGCGGTCATGCAGGGCTTCCGTAAAATTTGTTGTCATTGCCTCTCACAACTATAATGGAGGATATGATAAATAATGCGGAAGTGTACATCGTGATTATCTCACTTAGAGCGACTTGCAATGTTTTACCTTTCAGGCGACCATTTGGTTCTGCCATAACAACGATTGACGGCATGGTAGTTAACTGGACTTACATGTATGAGAGGGCATGAGGCAAGCAAGTACAGAATTCGTGTCAGGTCGAACATAAAATATCATGTTTGTTATACACCTTCATGGCGGCTACTGCACTACAAAAAAGCGCACAAGTGACAACAGAGTTCAAGTTCTGTTTTGATGACAGGCACAGTAAGTTGCCACATATTTATCTTGTAAAAGTCAAACTAGCATAAATCGTAATTCAAAGCCTCATACCAGATATAACTTTATCCATTATATCCTTTGCAAGCTTGGTGGGTGTTATAGTTTTAGCTGCTTTCACAAAGTTAGTTTCCGTTGAAGTGATATTCTTCAGTGTTTCTACATCTGCCTCGGGTCCAACAGCCACCGACACTACTTTAACCTTGTCCCTCTCCAAAGGTTTCAACGCCTCCTGGATATCATCGCGCGTATCAATGGGTTTCTTGTCCATAATTACCACCAGCACTTTCTTAGCATTTGGACGAGTTGAAAATTTATCAAAGACCGCCTTCGCTGCTTCTAAAGCCTTCTGAAGGTCGGGTTCTCCAGTTTGACGAGACACGGAGCTCAAAAGTGTTCTTATCTTAAACGAAAAAAAGGTAAAAATATAATATTAATTACGATGAATGGCATCAAAGATAAAATTTAATCCTCAGCCTCAAAAGTTGCACCTGCATTACACGCCTTCATAACTCACTGTGGAGATGAAAAGATTTGTCTTTTAACCTACCGCGTTATCATCTGGGAAAGCTCGTTCAAAGTTAAGAGATGATATCGTTGTATCTCCGAAAACCAGCAATCCATAACGTAGTTTTCCTGTCTTATACTCCTGCATGATCTGTTTTATCGTGTCTTTCATTCGCTGAAACGTTGTCTCAGCATCTGCAGCAGCCGAACTGATAGCAAATGCCAAATCAATCTCGTCAAGCTTGGCGTTTTCTATAAATAGAAACAAATAGTTATCAACATAAATTATACGTAACTAGCATGCGCGTTACATTGGGAAGTGAAAGCATCCTCTTAGACGGCAGAGAAAACTTCTCGAAGTAAGTGTACTGGAGCCCTTAGAAAACATAACGCGATTATTCTAATTCGCTAAATGTGGACATGTAGGCGATTTGTTAGAGTTGAATGATGAGTTGCTGTACAGAGAACGACAGAAATGTTCCTGAAAGTGTGGTGCACGTCCAGAGTTGTCGAAGTTGCTTAAGGTGTCCTTTCGGGTAACAAGTGACAAGAAACATAAGCTTGGAACACTTACTGTCCAAGAGCCGTTTCATTACTTCCTCTGCGATCTTGGCTGGAGATGATGAATCGGTGGTGTTTATGACATCCCCTTCTATATCAGTGACGTCACCCAGCTCGCCATCAACTTCTTCTCCAAGTGCAATGCCAATTACGCGGATGTCCTTCTCGTCGAGTATCTCCGCCGCTTTCTTGACGTCATGAGCCAAGCTATCCGATTTCTTATCCGTTATCACCACCAAAACTTTCACAGCATCATCTCTGGCACCGTTTGACACTTTGAAGAGATCCCCTGCACCTTCCAAAGCTTTGTCAAGGGATGCTGTTCCAGGATTCTGTGGGATGTTCTCCACAGATTGTTTTAGCACCTCGTCAGAGTTTGCTGAGTCGCTAAAGCGAACACGGATTGTTGGAGTTGACCCAAATGTCAGGACACTGTAGGCTATTCTGTGAGATCCATACTTATCGATAAAAGTCTTGATTACTTCCTGCATTTTTCTGAAATGTTGTTTTGCGTTCGCTGCAGTTGCACTGATTGCAAATCCCAAGTCAACAACTGGAATGGCAGGATTCTCTACAATCAAATTGCAACAAAAAGAATCAATTCAATTGTAAGGAATTCACCGTCAACACAATTGAATTTTACATTGACGCAAACAAGAAAGCAATTTAGAAATATACATTAATGAACTGCAGATTTCAGATTACCCAAGAAGGGTGGATGGACGCCGTGGATTGATATACACACATAGCTGGTATATAGCACTTTTCTTTCATACCTTCAGCAACTTTGTCGACTATGTCTTTAGCAACGTTCTTTGGATCACTGGTCTCATTGGCCTGAATAACATTTGCTTTGTTTGTAGTGGTAGCTGCCATTTCATCTGGTTCTGCGTCCTTACCAAACGCCACCGGGATAACCTTAATGCCGTCTTCTTCTAACTTGCCAGCAGCCTTCTTTACATCATTGACACTACTGTCGGGTTTTTGGTCCACTACAACGATCACCACCTTCTTTGTATTTGAACGACCCCCTTCATCAAAGGCATCTTTGGCTTTCTGCAATGCAGCGTCAAGAGACACCCCGCTACTAGGCCTGGGGAGAAGCTCTATAAAACGCCTCAAGTTATCTTCGGTAAACTGTTGATTAAACCTGATCCTGATTGTGGGATCTCGACCAAAAAGTATAACACTGTAGTATACTCGCTGGACGCCGGACATTGCAATCACTTCCTGGATGATCTCCTTAATCTTTGCAAAATTTACTCCTGCATTAGGAGAGGTGGCGCTTATGACAACGGCGAGGTCCATGTCTGCTACAAATGGTAAATCTGATGACAAAAAACCGAGAACGAATTATAAAAGGAAAAGAAATATTTGCTATAGTCATGTGAGAAGAGAAGACATGAGCTTTGCAACGTCACAGTGAAGAAACAATGATGGGTTAAATTAGGTCATCAACCAGCGGTGACTAGGAAATTGTCTGATTGCTTATGGACGTGACGGGAGGAGAATGAAGAAACGTTATCTATTCCATGAAGAACACAGAAGAACGTGAATGTAAAGAAGATCATCAAAGCTAAATAATGAAACTTTTGCAGTTGCGAAAAGCCTGCCGGGATTTGAACCCTGGCCCCTCCAAACCAGTGCAGCCCTCCGGTGCAGCCCTCTGGCCAAACAAGGTAGCAAGCCAACGGAAAGCTGGTCATTAAGGTGACTCGACCCAGTTTTTTTGGGGGGGTACCCTCCTACTTTGAAGTTCTCTGGTATCCCCACCTTTACTTTTATCGTAAGTCTAACACATAGAATGGATAACATATAGATCAATCTACAATATAACATAAAATATTTGGCGATCGGAGTAAATGTCACGTGGTTATAATGCCACGCCCCTTTGAGGTCTGAGTCGAAAATCTGCTGTTGCAGGCATTTTTTCGTGAAAATCTCTCGGCTACACATAGCGCGCATTAGTGCCTTGCGCTGAACAGAGTTTCACCAAAATCGCAAAGACCCAATTCGAGAAATTCAGCGGTTTCCAAATTTAGGTCATAATTTATGCGAAAATGATAAACAAACTTTACACGGATTATATCTAATAAACTATGAGATTCATCTCTTTATTTTGGGCATTGTTATAACAGATGGGTCCTTGCAAGTCAGCAAAACAATTTAGGGCCTTGTAAATGCGCGCGATTTCGAGCAAAGCAAACATATAGAAATTATAGTTTTCGCTATTTGTTAACGCTTGTCAGCGTTTAAGAGTCTTTCTCAAGAAAAAAGCATTTTCTTAAAAATTCGTATTTTTTTTTCCTTCAAATTTTTCAGTGCCACAATTGATTAACCAACTACCCGGACTCTGAATTTCATGGTCATTGAAAAACTGTGAAATTACCTTCTATAAGCCCAAACTTGAGTAAACATTGAAGATTTTTAGCGTTTTGGCTGAGTTTGTGCTTTGGGAGTTGTCTATTGTTTCTAGTCTGTCATTATACAGCATTCTTGTTCAGCACGCGTGCAATGACCACGCTTGGCTGACTTCCGAATTCTCACCGAGATATTCCCGTCACGAGTTGGTTTAATTATTGGCTTGCAATAAACATATGAAAAAATGATATTTTTTTAATAGTAAGTAGATTTAGTGTGTAGCACTTCTAGATTTTTTTGCAAAGGCACAAGAAGCACGAGAATTGATTAAAAATTATGAGTTAAACCTGTATGTATCACGCGATGGCCTGTCTCACTGTACCAAACTGATCATATCTCGGTGAGCATTCGGAAGTCAGCCAAGCGCGGTCATTGCACGCGTGCTGAACAAGAATGCTGTATAATGACAGACTAGAAACAATAGACAACTCCCAAAGCACAAACTCAGCCAAAACGCTAAAAATCTTCAATGTTTACTCAAGTTTGGGCTTATAGAAGGTAATTTCACAGTTTTTCAATGACCATGAAATTCAGAGTCCGGGTAGTTAGTTAATCAATTGTGGCCCTGAAAAAATTTGAAGGAAAAAAAAATACGAATTTTTAAGAAAATGCTTTTTTCGTGAGAAAGACTCTTAAACGCTAACAAACGTCAACAAATAGCGAAAACTATAATTTCTATATGTTTGCTTTGCTCGAAATCGCGCGCATTTACAAGGCCCTAAATTGTTTTGCTGACTTGCAAGGACCCATCTGTTATAACGATGCCCAAAATAAAGAGATGAATCTCATAGTTTATTAGATATAATCCGTGTAAAGTTTGTTTATCATTTTCGCATAAATTATGACCTAAATTTGGAAACCGCTGAATTTCTCGAATTGGGTCTTTGCGATTTTGGTGAAACTCTGTTCAGCGCAAGGCACTAATGCGCGCTATGTGTAGCCGAGAGATTTTCACGAAAAAATGCCTGCAACAGCAGATTTTCGACTCAGACCTCAAAGGGGCGTGGCATTATAACCACGTGACATTTACTCCGATCGCCAAATATTTTATGTTATATTGTAGATTGATCTATATGTTATCCATTCTATGTGTTAGACTTACGATAAAAGTAAAGGTGGGGATACCAGAGAGCTTCAAAGTAGGAGGGTACCCCCCAAAAAAAACTGGGTCGAGTCACCTTAAATTGCTTCATAATATACCCGGGAAAGATAAAGATGAATTAATGAATATGTGAATGTCATATCTTTGAACTGCGGGGTAAAGAAATGAGTGTAAAGAAGATTATTAGGCTTTCTTTCCCCAGCTGCATAAGTTGCGTCTTCATTTCTTTATTCCGCAGTTCAATTCTATGAAAATCATACATTCACATTTTACAGTAGGATATGTTAACCAGTAGTAAGCTACAAGCTGCTAAAGAATCATTCCACAATTCCACATGCATTAACCAATGGAAGATGACACGTTTTCACTTTAAATAATAAGTATATGCCAGAAACACAAGTTGATAACATCGAAATCATAGAAATTATTACACCAAAAACACAATACGACAGCCTCTAAAATAAAGCTCATACAACCCCAATACCTTTCAAGACTTTGTCCATTATCTTTTCAGCTGTTGTATCAGGATCCATATCTCTCTTAACCTCAGTCTGGTATCCCTTATTAGAAGCAATTCGCTCAAGTTCAAGAGGATCAGCTGATGAACCAACAGCCACAGTAACAATTTTAACGTCTTCCTCTTCAAGTGGTATTAAAGCTCTTTTCACATCCTCCTCACGACTCGTGGATTTCTGGTCCGTGATCACAACTAGAACTTTCTTGACCCCTGGACGGGCTGGTTCGGATTCGAACAGTTTCTGGGCTGCTTCCAGAGCCCCCTGAAGGTTAGGATCCCCAGAAGGACGTTGAATATAGAGAATTGCAGCCTTCAAGGAGTCGATGTCGGCAGACTCTTGACCAAAACTAAGTCCCCGAACAGCCTCCCTTGCATAGACTACGAGACCAAAGCGAATACGACTGACTCCATACTCTTCAACAATAACATTTATAGTGTCTTTTATGCGCTTAAAGGTGTCCGATGCTGAGACAGCTGTAGCACTTATTAGAAATCCCAAATCAATCTCTGGAATTTGGAGATTTTCTAAACAAAATGAATAAGGGTAAGATTAGTTGTTTCCTACGCTCCTACCTGGCCGGTTATTGACATGTGCTATTTCTGAAAACTTGCAATTAAACACGTATACTTTGTTGCAAACATTGCAAAAGCAAGCTACATACATGACGTTTTTGGACGTCTTTTGTTGGCATGAATTATTTACCATCTGAAAATAACTAACCATCTGAAAACAGCTGTACAATTGCTCATGATCGCTCAAGCTGAAGCTAAACACTAAACACCTCTATTGTAAGTATTAAACGATTATTTTCCAGAGGGGAGATCTTTAAAGGCTATACACATTGCCCAGACAAGTGTATAAGAAGAGCCATTTTGTTATCTGATAACAGTGCCCAGTACTATTTCGAGCTAGAGGTACAAATCAGGAAAAATTTTTTACTTTTTTGGCGTACACCGACAGTTACGGAAAATACCCTTTTAAACGCTTACTCCGTTTAATTAAGGCTTGGAAAAGAAATTCCTCGGAGTTTAAAAACGTACCGTCAAGCATGTTATCAATAATCTTATTAGCAATATCTCTGCCCTTGTCGGTAATATTTGGCTTGATAGCGTCATCTTTAACGGGCACAATTCTTTCCACTTCCTCTTTGCTCTCGTCATCGCCAAAAGTAAGTGCAATGATTCGTATTCCTTCATCTTTCAGTTGTTCAGAGGCTTTCGTAACATCTTCAGCACTACTGTCTGACTCTCTATCGATCAGGACCACAAGAATCTTCTTGGCGTCTGTCCTGACGCCAGAGGCTGGATCAAACAACATTTGGGCTTTACTGAGAGCTCTAGCTAACACAGCACCCTTCAGTGGTTTTGGGATACCATCGATTAAGGCTCTCAAAGCACTGGAATTGTCCCATTTGTCACTGAAGTTAAGATGTACCACGGGCGGATCACCAAATGTTAACAGACTGTAGTGTACCCTTCCCTGAACCCCAAATCTGTCGATGAATTCTTTAACGGTGTCTGTCATCTTCTTGAAGTTTGCATCTGACTGGAAACCTGTAGCACTAATGACAAAAGCGATGTCCATCTTTGGAACATTAAAATCTGAAATATAGGACAAGCGAAAATTGTCCGTTAAAAATAACGATTGAACTAACCGGCGAAAAGCAATCATATGGAGGCAAAAAAAAAAACACAGAAACAACCGCAATGCAAACTCGAGGAAGCAGTTTTCTGTTGGTTGAGAACGTGGAGTGAAATTCACCTCTTGAAAATGTGGCGAGAGTCACTTAAGTTGCATTTCGCTGCAGTTATGTGAGGAGTTTAGGTGCATTTCAAAACATACCTGCTAAGGTTTTGTCCATGATCTCCTTTGCAATACCGTCAGTGTCGTTGTTGTTCAGAGCGTCGATCAAATCATCCTCATCTGCGGTTGTAACCTTGATTTCATCTGGTTGCGCTTCCGGGCCAAAGGCAACCGGTATTACCTTGATTCGGGATTCCCAGAGGCTCTCAGCGGAACTCTTGACATCTTCAATATTACTATCCGACTGTGTGTCTGTCACAAGAATCAATACTCTTTTAGCTTCGGGCCGAGGAGAAGACTCAAAAAGATTTCTGACTGCCTCTAGAGCTCTTTCAAGGTTCGATCCTCCACTGTTTTGAGTTGTGCTTAGAAGTATATTCTTGAGCTGTTCTTCGTTGACAGGTTGAGTGAACCTCACTTTAACCGTTGGCGTGTTTCCAAAAACGACAACACCGTACTGGATTTTCCCCACGCCGTACTTGTCAAGGACCCAGTTAATGATATCTTTCATTTTCATGAAGTTTTCAGCTGAGTCTAAGGCAGCGTTGGCACTGATAGCAAAGGCCAAATCCAAGTCGTCTATTTGTGGAATTACTGCAAGAAAATCAAAAAACTTATATCAACTTTCCTATTCCCATTGGACACATATATATATAGCTTTGCACACTTGGTAGTGCTTCTAAGCTATTTTTCTAAAGAATGATTGCTCGTAAACTCTACATCACCTATCAGAAAAATAGATGGACACTTCTCTATAGAAGGATAAAGAGGGAAAGTAGCTTGAAAAATAAATTAATTAATCATGAAATATAATGTCACTACCTGCACTTTACCTCCAAGCCCCTTTTCGAAGATTTAAGAAATGTCCATGTTAAAAATAATACTGAGGAGGGGAATTATTACTAGGGCACACAGATAAACATGTAATAGTCATAATATAATGATAATTACATGTACTAGACCTGTTATCTGTAGCTAGTCAGCCGTAGTGACGTTTTAATCGTGTGTAAGAAACACGTTTGTGACATAAAATACTATATTTCTTTGGCATTGAAAATGAACGCTTCAAGCGAAGGAAACGCCTTCTTTCTAAAACAACTGATTCTATTTGCGGTGTACCAACCTTCCAACACTTCTTTCATAATTTTGTCTCCCAGGTCATTAGGATCCATATCCTTGCTCGCATTCAGCGGACTACGTTTATCAGGCGTCATCTTTTCAAGCTTCCTTAGGTTTGCTTTCGGACCGACGGCAACTCCAATGACTGTAATTTCGTCCTTCCATAACACCTTAGAAGCCTCCTTGATGTCGGTGGACGTTGTCGGAGACTCACTGTCAGTTAGCACAACTAAAACTTTGTTCGTTTTGGGCCTACCAGAGTCGTTTCTAAAAACATCTTTTGCTTTTTTCAAGAGCTCTTTAAGATCCGGTAATCCGCTGGGTTGGGGCATCCTGTCGACAATTCTGATAAGCTTCTTTACATCCTGAGGGTCCTTTGTAAAAGACACCACGGATGTTTGAGAATCACCAAAGACGATAACGCTGTAACGTATTTTGTCTGGACTGTACTTGTCAACAATGCTTTTCACAGCGTCTTTTAAAAGCTTGAAGGTGTTATCTGCGTCAGAGGCGGCGGTGTTGATGGCAAAGACAATATCAATCTCAGGCGTAACTGGGTAATCTAAGAAAAACATGGCGAAAAAAATTTGTGAACTTTAATATATTGAAGAAATTTTTTTATATACAGATAGCTGCAGCTTTTCTTGACATATAGTAAATATCTGATTTGACTATATATAGATATTAATGGAAACTATTACCTGCAGTGGATATGAGTTAAATGGACCAATAGGCAGCAGTTAAGCGTAGCGGAAAATATAAAATTTTGAAAGGACCAACGTCTGGCTGAGTAAACATATTGTTCGAACAAACCAAACATTACAACTTCACGCCGATTTAAGTGGGTACTCCAAATTTTGGGGTCATCAAGTATTCATATATTCAGGCTATTATTCTTGGCATTGTCGATTACCTTCCTAAGAATCCACGAGCACAATTCCTTTGATTAAGGGGGGATATGTCTCTTTGTTTCGAATTTTGTTGCTTCATTGACTTTTTAATCCCCATTGTTACCTGATGAGTATTAAATCTATCCATCTCCAGTAATTCAATTAACATTCTGTGAGTGTATTAAAAGAAAAACAAGAGCCTGAATATCTGCCAGGCTTGATGTTCTAACAGAACAGAACAGAACAGAACATATATATATAACATGTGTCATGTTATGTTATATAACATATGTCATGTTATGTTATATAACATATGTTATGTTATGTTATATAACATATTTTATATAACATAACATGACAAAGGTCATATAACATAACATATGTTATATAACCTAACATAACATGTGTCATGTTATGTTATAT
>NC_133201.1:5325919-5343419 GCF_958299795.1 Porites lutea
TTGAGTGCGAAAGACTCTCGTTTTAAGTCCTCTCCTCGACTATCTGACTTCTTGTCGGCTATAACCACCAACACATTCTTTGCATTGGGACGAGTTTTGGCAGCAGCATTAAATAGCCTCGATGCCTCTTTAAGGACCAGAACCAATGCTGCAGAACGTCCGTTTTGGGGTATATTACCTTAAAGGAAAGACATATAAAAGAAAACATATTACATGACTTGAGAACCGCATATATCCCACATTTTTCACCTAGCGGAACAACTAGTTCAGCATCCATCAAGTCGGACAAAAAAAATTGAGCATGGAATGAAAAACAAAAACAACACGATCAGATTGCAGATCTGTCACACAAAATACAGAAAGTATGCTCAGAATTTCATCCACTTTTTTTTATTACAATTAGAGTATTAAGCTAGCCTCTTCTTAGGGGTTGGTCAAGCGTTCCTGCCTCACAAACCTCTGCTGAATCGAGCGGTAAAAAACGTAGACCAATCACAGCACACTTCCAGATCTGGGAGGTACACTTTGGACCTTGAGAAATTTCGCGCGATACTCAGCTAGAGAAAAGATCAGAAAGGTCTACAAAGGTGAAAGCCTTATACTTTCAGAACAACCTAGTTAGTTAACTCACACGCCTTCGTACTAGCTAATACTAACTTGAAGAATTTGGATTTTAAGAAAAAAAAACTTATCTTCGCCCATCAAGGATGAAAAAAAAGCTTTTAGCATTTTCCAAAAAAATTGTCCGTCTAGTCCGACCAATCCGTTCAACCCGTCCGTCTGTTTGTCTGACCAGTCTGTTCGTCCTGTCTGTCCTTCCGTTTGTCCGTCAGTGAAATACTAACTTAAAGATTTTGGTTTTCTTTAAAAAAAATCTTATTTTTGCCCATCAAAGATGAAAAAAAGCTTTTGGCATTTTCGAAAAAGTAGGTTCGTCCATCCGTACTACCTTCAAGAATTTGGATTTTTTAAAGAAACTTGTGTTCGCCCATGAAAAAAAAGCTTTTGGTATTTTCCAAAAAAATTGTCCTTCCGTTCGTCCATAAAATACTAACTCAAAGAACTTGGATTATTTTAAAAAAATCTTCATCGCCCGTGAAAGATAAAAGAAAGGATTTAAATATTGCCCGTCCGTCCGTCCATCCATCCGTCCATGAAATAATATATAGATTTAGCCGGGCTAAAAGCGAAGCTCTCATTAACTACATACTTACAAAAAAAAACAACAATAAAACGGCGATGGCAAAAACAACGACAACAAAATCAATGGATCTAATTAGCCAAAAAAATGTGTACGTGCATCACACTTTTTTGTACATTTCTTTGCCGTTGTTTTGCACGACTAAAACGTGGAACGTTTTGCAGTTACTGGTGTCTTACCTATAACTCTCTGTAAATCTTCATCAGAAGGAAGCTGTTGGTCAAATGACAATTCCGTTGTAAACGGATCCCCAAATGTGATCACACTGTAGTGAAATCGGTTGGAGCCAAACTTCTGCACGATCGCTTTGATAACGTCCTTCATCTTCTGGAAAATGGAAGGGCCATCCACTGATCTGGCACTGATAGCAAATACCAAATTCACTTCTGGAACCTTAGGGACATCTAAATAGATAAGACGACATTTTAAGCTCCAAATTAATGCTTCGTCTAGAAAGTATAATACTATGCAATCTGGGAGGGACGGTTAGACCATATTAGTCTTGCCTCCACCTAGCTTTAAATACGTAAACTCTTGAAGGCTCTTTTCAATTCAACGGAGATAGAATGGAATTAAGGGCGCCTCAAGTACCCATCAAGGTAGTTAAAGGCCGAGAATACCAGATAATAGTGGTTTAAAAAAAAGTGGAGCAGAAAAAATCCAAAAATCTATTTAGCTCCACTTATTACTTCACATGGGAAACAAAGAAAACCAATTTGAACATGTTTTAAGATTACAATCAAACATTGTCCAACTTAACGTTTGGAATATGTAGAAAATTTAGGCCGCGATTGTTGAAATGTTGATTAGTGCTATCCACGGGGTAAATCGATACTCGCTGAAGCCGTATTAGAAAAACTACTTGCAGTCTTATGGATAGAGATTTATCCACAGGATAGCACTATTTACCTTTTAAATAACTGAAGCCTGATCTCTAACTTGGAAATCGAGCCAAAAGTGTAACTTGAACCATATTTTTTTTTTACAGTGGCGGATCCAGACCTGCACATAAGGGGGGCACGGTCATCCAGACCCTCAGATAAGGGGGGGGGGGGGGCGGTCTCAAAAACGTTTTTTTCGGCTCTTCGGACCTCACTTTGGTCTAAAAATAAGGGGGGGCTCCCCTGGATCCGTCACTGCACCAGCCAAGGTTCAGGCGTGGAATAATTATTCAATACTTATCATACCTTTCAATGCCTTCCGCAAAATGATCTCAGCAGTGACTGATGGGTTGTCTCCTTCATCGAGACTGACAAGGTTTTCTTTGTTTGGAGTTATTGCGATACACTCAGCGACATCAGCCTCCTTGCCAAGGGCGACTGGGATAACCTTGGTGTTATCATTTTCTAAGGCCTTAGCCTGATTTTCTACATCATTTGGAGAACTCCCAGATTTCTTATCAGTAATAACCACTATAACTTTTTTAGCGTCTGACCGACCTTGTGTTGTTAAAAGCAATTTTGCTGCCTCAAGAGCCTTGTCTAACAATGCCCCAGAGCTCTTCTGCGCGCCATCCACTAAGCCAAGTAATGTTTTGTCGTCTACCAAAGCATCGTTGAAAGAAATCTTTATATTCGGCACATTTCCAAATGTTATGACAGCATAGTGAATACTGGATGTGCCGTAATTATCAATCATGGTCTTGATGATCTCTTTCATTTGCTGAAAGTTTTCTTGGCTCTTGAGGGCGTTAGCACTTATTGCAAAGACGAGGTCTGTTTTTGGTATGGACGGTGGATCTAAAGAAGGCAAAAAAATAAATTAATTAAACGGTTAACACCGAAAGCACTTTCTTTTCAATCTACGATTGGAACTGTACATTGCTTTGACATAAGGCTTTGTGCACTTGAATGCAACCTCTAGGAATTCAAGTAAATTTAATCAATTGTCACTGTTCTTCTGAACTTGCTTGTAAGTAAAATCGCAATCATCAATTGCAATAACAAATGGAACTTCGCATCGAAAGGTAATATTGACAACTGCCATAATTTGTTCTTGGTACCAAAAGCCGGAAATGGAATATAACCCAATGCTCACACTTACAATGACACCCTGCCTTCAATACGACTTCCACACCACTATTCTTTATGTAATCTTTACCTTGTATTATTTTTTCGAGGATTTCTTTACCGACGCTTGAGGGGTCGCCGTCCTTGTCAGTAGTAATAACATTTTTCTTGTTACTTGTGATGCTTTCCAGATGCTCGTCATCAACATTTGCTCCAACACCGACTGGTATGACCTGAATATCCTCTTCTTCTAAACCAGTAGCTGCTTTTCTAATCGCAATAGCATCATTGATTGACTTTTTATCCATAATGACCACCAGCACCTTTTTTGCACCAGGACGACGACTAGGCGCTTTATCAAACATACTCTTTGCTTCGTCTAAGGCTTTCTGTAAGTCGGGACTACCCAAGGGTGCGGGGAATGCGTCAAGAAGACTCATCAGCGTTCCTTTGTCGGGGAAGGTGTGCGAGAAAGGAATGTAGGTATTGGCTGAGTCCGCAAACAGGATGATACCGTATCTAATATTAGCAATTCCTTGGGTACTGACGATGTATTTCACGACGTCTTTCATGTTTTCGTAAGTCTCATTGGCTCTGATGTCTGTTACGCTGATTGCAAATCCAAGATCAACGTTAAGCGGCGGCATCGAATCTAAAAAATACGTTACCAGATATGCAATGAATTTAATGTTTCTTAATGCAAATGCAGATGTTAGAGGTAGTAAAATTGAAACAACTCAATTTTGTAGTCTGAGTGAGCTAACCAAAATGAGTTATTCTGACTTCTTTCCTTTAACATAATTGAAGGGGCCAACAGTTTTTAAAGGAAACATCTGAATTACAATTTAAAGCCATATATCTGCATCTCAGTATATTGATGATTTCTTCAGACCAAGCTCGTGTCTGTTTCCTCTTATTAATTGACAATGATACACATTAAACTTCCAACCATTTACCATGTGAAAATGGGAAGTCAGAATTAACATGTCATTCTGATTCAGTTGTGAAGACAGAGTCACTTGATTATGCCTTAAAGAAAAAAACATAGGACCCCTCACAACTTCAATTGTGGACATTCTCTCAGGTTGATCGTGGGGCCATTACTTTTCTAAAAGCCTTCACTTAAACGCTTACCGTTCATTGCTTTTTCCATTACTGCAACTGCAATATCTTTGGCAGTGTCAGACTCATCCGTCTCGATCACGTTGTCCTTATTCAGAGTTGTTCCCGCAGTTTCTTGTGGATCACTTTCTTTGCCGAACGTAACAGCGATAACTCGGACGCCATCTTGAGCAAGCGATTTCGCCGCAACATCCACGGCAGTCTCATCACTGTCCGAAGTCTTATCCATAGCTACCACAACAATCCTTTTAGCACCGGGTCGAGTGAGTGTTGCATTGTTAAGCAGCTCACTTGCTTTCTTCAGTGCCCTGCTCAAATCGACCCCTTCACTATTCTTTGAAATGTTCTGCAGCTTTGCTCTAATTCCCTTGGAGTCGATTTGCTCTCCAAAATCTAGCTCTACATCTGGATACTTTCCGAATGTGATGATACTGTACCGCACAGACGATGAGCCGTGGGTATTTAGAATCTCAGCAATCACTGATTTCATTTTAATGAAGTTATCATCTGACTTCAAAGCTGTAGCACTGAGGGCAAATAAAAGATCTAGCTTCTCCACCTTGACAGGAATATCTAGGTGAAGAAAACAAAAGGAGATTCGCAGAGGTCACAGCCATTTTCAAAGCACTTAGAGAATTTTTTATCTGTTATTGAGACTGTTTCTATTAAAAAAAAAAAAACGAAGATCGCAACCCAAGGTCAAGCCCGAACCTCAAACCCGGACCTTTCGCATCCTAATTTCTCCCCCTCGCCAGTACACTACCACACCGACCTCTGGCACATTAACTACCAACTGTCTTTCTTAACTGATACATCAATACACTTTACCAAGCCCTTTCCATAACTTTTTAAGGTTAATTCAACTAGGACTTCAATGTCGTTCTTTTTAAGACCATTCAAAAACGTATCGTTTGCGCTATTGTAACTTCATCCAGGAATATATTCCATCTATCACGACTAAAGGTTTGGTTACGAATGGTGACATCGACCGTTAAAAAAGGCAACGATCGTTTACGAAAGTGAAATAGGCGTCGGAGCTCTCATAACCCGCCGCACCATGTCTTACGTAGGTCTTGTAGCAAAATTGAAAATGCAAAATTAAGTTTTACACAGCAAAGAGTATGATCACGTTACCGAACTCCTAATGTCTTACTTTGTCTAGTGGTTACCTTCAAGTACTTTAATCATGATCCTCTCGGCAGCTTTCTCTGGGTTCTCATCTTCTCCCATTTCCACCAGATAATCTTTGTCAGACGTGAGTTCGGTCAGTTCCTTAGCGCTTGCGTCTTTTCCGATCGCCACAGGTACAACTTTCACACTGGATTCTTTCAGTTCTTTTGCCTTAACCTTCGAGTCGGCCCGATCGCCAGACTGCTTCTGATCCATAATGACGACCAAAACCTTTTTGGCGTCGGGTCTAGCGGTGTTTTCAAACAGCATCCGCGCATCATCAAGCGCTTTATCCAAAGCTGCACCGCTTGGTGTAGAGGCGCTGTCAACCCTTTTCTTTAAAAGCTCAGAACTTAAGAGTTCACTCTCTGTGAAGCTAACTATTCTTGAGGGAAGACTGCCAAACAAAATAAGGCTGTAACGGATGTCACTTTTTCCATAGCGATCGATGACTGCTTTGATCGTGTCTTTTATCTGTTGCAAGTTTTCTTCAGCGTCTACAGAACCAACACTTATTGCAAAGGCCAGGTCAAGCTTTGGTATCTTTGGAAATTCTAAAAATAAAGAACATTGTTTGACTATGCAAATATCCAAAAACCCATAAATGCTACGAAGAAATTTATCTTGGTCAACTCACAAAGATTCATTGCATAAGCTAGTGTATTTCTGAGACAAAAGCCAGGTAGATGCCAAAAGTGGACTCATTTTCATTGGGAGAGAGGATGATCGCCCCCTTCAACCGATCGCGCTTGCACAACAAGTGGAAAAGAAAGTGAGAAAACTGGTATAAGAAAACACCAAACGGTATTCAACTTTTGTGTAACTGATATTATCATGAATTGTACCTTTTTGCTCATCTCTAGTACAGAAAAGAATCCCTTTTATAAAGAAGGTAAGGAATAGGTACTACTATGCTCGATTAACTTCCCAAAATATCAAGCAACACACTTAGAAGGCCGAGTAAGCCGATGTGGCAGAAAATTCCCAGCCACAAGACTTTGAGGGTCAATTGATAACAGAACTGTGCCAAATGGTCATTGAACACGCATGAAGGTATTACTTTTTTTGTATTTCTAATGAAAGAAACAGTTTAAGCACAAATTTACCATCATGTAATTTGGTACTATTGGTAGTCTCTCACTCACCTTTCAAGACCTTATCAGTAATTTTTTTTGGCCAAGTCCTAGGCTCGGGAACTGGACAAACTGCAATCTCGGGTTTGTATGTGACCAAGACTTCTATTTCATCTACATCAACTTCAGGGCCGACAATAGCTGGGACAATCGTGACGTTATTCGCCTTAAGCGGTTTTGCAGCTTCGACGATTTCCCCACGCCCATTTGTTGACTTTTTGTCTATGAAAATGACGAGTACTTTTCTGCTGCCAGGTCTGGAAGACGCTTTCTCAAACAAGTTCTGAGCCTCTTTTAAGACTCTCTCTATGTCTGGGTCACCATCTGGGCGACTTAGCTGCTGTATTATTGTACGTAATTGATCCTTGTCACGGTAGGCACCGAAATTAAGATCAACAGAGGAATTGCTGCCAAATGTGACCACTGCGAAGCGCATTTTCTCTGTACCGTATTGCTTGATGATTGAATCCACTGCGTCTTTCATCTTGTCAAACGTGTCGTCTGCATCCACAGCTGCAGCGCTCAACGCAAACAGGATATCAATCTCAGGGATATCTGGAGTATCTTAAGCACAAACAGTACAAACTCTGTTAGAAACTGTGAGTGGGTAGCGATAATTGTTGCCATTAAGGCTGTCTACTGTAACCTATTGGAAAGTCTAAGATGTCACAACGGAAACGACAACGAGAACGTACAAAAAGCGATAAGTTTAATTAGCAAAAAAAAACACTGCACTTAAATCATGCTTTGTGCTACATTTCTCTGCCCTCAATGAACGACTACAACTAGAACTTGCCTAATTTCACTTTCATTTTTTATGGACTAACACATTTTACTGGAATTCAACTCCAGGAGGGTTGTCCTCTACACTTTAAAAAGAGAGCGAGTTGGAAGAATAGTTTCAAAGAACGCAAATTCATCTTTCCAAATGGCGTTACTGCCACCATCACCGTCTTGGTATCTTGACTTAAGCCTCGAATAACATAATACTGCACAGTAGCTAATCGACATGATCACTGACGTCCACGAAGGTATGAGATTTTCCAAGACAGGGTTAACCAGTAGTCACAATCACAATCGCACATGTTTATGCCATCAAAAGACCAATATGTTCCTGCATATCACCAGGTCCAAAAACCACTTGGCAAGGAATTCATAATAGTATCGCATTTCACGTGCCTTATTCTTCGAGAACGAATCGTAATGTCCAACATATTAAACAAATGACAGATAAGTGTTTGAACATCAATTGGTTTTAAGTTAAGCATTTAGCGCGAACGTCGCTTACACTGTGACTTACACCGAATCGTACGATACAACTCTCTTTAAATTTAATTGACTTTATTATCATCAATTATCCAATGCACTATGGCGTGTTACCCTGAAGCTATGCAATTTACTAAAATTCCTCACCTTTGTCAATAATAATGATTATCTCTTTAGCCACTGTATCTGGATTGTCGGTTGTATTTGTGAGGATGGAGGTTGGGCTTACAACATCCACTTCTGGTTTATCAACCTCGTTGCCCACACCCACTATAACCACTCTAACACCGTCATCTTCTAAGAGCCTGGATGAGGCCTTGATGTCATCTGTCTTGCTATTTGATTTTTTGTCTACAATGACAACAAGTATGTTTTTCGCAGTTGGTCTTTTCATGGCTGCATCCTTAAAGAGATCTCTGGCTTTGTCCAATGCTTTATCGAGAGACGCTAGGCCACGTTTATGGTCGATTAAATTAATGGCTCTTTTTCGATCTTCGATTGTTATTTGGTAAGTGAAGTTCAAGTGAACAACAGGAGCTTCTCCAAAGGTTAGAACACTGTAGTAAACGCCAGCTGACGGGTAATTGTCAATAAAAGATTTAATGATGTCCTGCATTTGTTTAAATGTTCTGTCCGAGTCCTCTGAATTAGCACTGATTGCAAAACCAAGATTGACCTCAACTAATAGCGCAGGCTCTGAAAACAAAAAAACAGACAAAAAGCAGTCATTCCTCTCAAAGATGGAGTTAATGATAGGGGGATAACGTGTCGGTCTTGTGTAGGTGTCCGGCGAATAGAATCAGAACGCGATCAAAAAACGAAAGGGCCGTACCGTACAGTAGGCGTCCGTTTTAGAGAGATTAACTGTATAGATTTATACCTAATCAGGGAACTTAAAGCTTTCATTTCAAAAATTTCAGTTACGACTCAAGCAGAGTTTTCTATGTCCAGCAACTAACACCTTTCTGACCACGGCCCTCCTCCTGAACGACTAATACATGTACCTTTAATAGCCTTCTTTATTTGTTCATCAATGGTGTTTTTAACATCTTTGGGGGCATCTGTTGGTTCTACTAGTTCAATGCGATCTTCATCGTCGGTTGCTGGTTTAAGGTTTTCCTTTGTTACTTCACTTCCGATGATAACTGGGATAACAGTAACTCCTCTCCTTACAAGCGTTCGAGCATTTCTCTGCAAAGAAAATTAAAACAAACAAATAAACAAACAAGCAAACAAACAATCAAACAAATAAGGTCTGCAAGATCTACATTGCACTGCAGCAAGCGTCATTATAGTATTGTTTATTCCTTGGGTAAAAGGGAAAGATTGTTACAGAGCAAAGCCGTCAACAAGGGTATATGTTAACAGAAGATTACAAAACACGCCCTCACATTCGCGGTTTATGCCAAAGAAGTCATTCTGACTTCACGCAACAATCTCATATGGGAAGTTTTTATTTCCTTAAACTTTCGCTAGTATGTTTAGATCATGGATTCCTTTTAGCTTTATTGAAGGTTCGTCATTTTACTTTCACAGTGACTCCAATAGAGTCAATAGAGGCAGGTCTAGTAGTGTCAATGAGCTTAGTATTTGTCATCTCTTGCAAGCCACAACGGTCAATCAGAAAACAAAATAGGCCTATTTTTGTTCGAAAACTGCGGGTTCTATTTGGCTTTTGACGTTTGGGCTCATCTGATTATCTTGCACCCAACTGACTACTCCTCTTGAAAGAAGCGGCCCTGCTGAAAAGTTCTAATCAACAAAAATTCTGCCCGTGCTGAAAACAACTAAATACATTCACCTACCCGTACAAAGTTTGGATCACTTATTGATTTTTTGTCCATGATCACTATGAGGATTTTTGTGGCCTCATCGCGCGTTGAATTGGCAAACAATGTTTCCGCCATTTCTAACGCTGCTTCTAAATTTGGAGAACTTGACGTTGACGTTAACTTTTCTTCGACAGCTGTCTGGAGGTCAGCGGTGTCTGTAATTTGATCTGTAAAAGGAATCCTTAAATCTGCTGATGAACCAAATACGATAAACCCATAATGCACTCGGTCAGCGCCGTAAGATTCAACCATCATCTGGACTGTTTTCTTCACTAGTTTTAGGTTGTCTTCTGTGGCACCTGGGGCAACACTGACGGCAAAGCCAAGGTCTAATTGTGGGCCCTTAGGGTCTGTGTAGATGGAATGTAGAAAGCATTAGCTGGCGGCACTATCAAACCTGAAACACCTTAAAGGAGCTTAATCAATAATGTGGTCGAAGAACTTTAGAGGATCTCTTAAAAGACAGTTGATCCAGAACGTTTGTGGACAAAGCGAACTTGATAAAAGACCAAAACGAATTGCGACACTTATTAGCATTTTACCCGATGGACGCTCCAGGAGACTCTTGACCTAGATAAAGGAGATATTGTAGGAACAAATTTAGTTCGAGGGAGGTAAGGCCTGAAACCTTTGTTAGTAAACGTTGGAGACTGCAATTGGCGCTACGACTTCGTTGATGGAAAGCATTTTCTCTTGATCTTCAAGAAACAAATGTGATTCTGATATGCGTTTAGACACGTACTCATGCCTGATTGATTCTGAATCAGACCTTGGAAGCGGAAGAGGCTTTTAAACCCAACTGTGCGTTTAATCAGCCCAAGAGGAACTCTCTGAGAAAAAGGTCTACCTTAATGGTAATGCAGCCTCACTCAAATGGTTACGGGTTGAGCATAAAAAGTGGAACAAGTGTTAACGAAAACAGCTGTAAAAAAGTTCACTGATTTACCTGTCAAAACTAGCACCATAATTTTACCGGCCAATTCTCTTGGATCCTCATCAGATGTTGTCTCTGTAACATTATGAGAAGTGAATTTTTCTAGTTCCTTGGGATCAGCTTCATCGCCAATCACAACACTTATAAGTATGATGTCTTGCTGTGTAAGGCGCTCAGCTTCGGCCTTGATGTCCTCTTGACTGGCGTCAGACGCTCGATCAGATATAACCACAAGAACCCTCCGGGCACCGGGTCTTCCACTGTTTTTGAACATTTTTATTCCTTCCTTGATAGCGCCGGGTATGTCTGGGTTTCCAAACTTTGGAATCAGCTTACTGATGGCTGTTTGAAGATTACTGTCAAGATTTTGCTGGATTGGCAGAGCTTCTGTGTCTTGCCCAAATACAATTACACCCACTCGAATGACATCCATAGAGTAAGTGTCAAGAACTGAAGTAATTGTGTCTTGCATCTGTTGGAAGTTTTCTAGCCATTTCTGGGAGGTGGCAGAGATTGCGAAGACGATGTCAGTGTCAGGAATACGTTGCTGTTTTACAGCTGTGGAAAACCATAGTGTACTATAAGAATAACTGTCAATATCCGAAAACCGTGAACACCTAAAATATTCAGCAATGGTTGTTTGCGTTGTAGCCAAACAAAATAAAGATCAGGACAAAAAAAACCCACAAACTACATCTCCTGATCGGCTATTTCCTTGCAACGCAATAACATTCCAGAACAAGAAAAGTTTCTGGTGTTGACGGTTTGGCGAGTTTCACAGTAACAGAAACTAATCGACAACCCAAAGATAGTTCAGCGACCCTGAGGCTTAAGGAAACTGAATTGTGGTATGGAATTGCTCAAGAGATGGTCCTAAGTTTATCAACGTTCATATTTCTGTTTGAACAGGTACATACTTTTGTATCAAAATCTATCAGCAAACCGTAGATGCCAGTAGTCATTTTTCAAGAAGAAAACTAGTGGATGCATTGGCTGTTACCATGTTCCCATGGTAACAGCATCACGAATACCACCAAATAGCAATGGTCGGCAGTAAGTGTGGAGCAACTTACCAGAGAAACTCATCCCCATGATTTTCTTGGCAAGTTCTTCAGGAGTGATATTCGTGGATTCCTTGATAACAGCGTCTTTACGGTTGGTTATTTTACTTAATTCTGTTGGATCTGCTTCATCACCAATCGCCACAGGAATAATAACAACATCCTCTCCATACAATTCCTTGGCGGCTTGCAGTTTTTTCGTGTCATCAGTATCCCCAACAGACTTCTTATCAACCAATATCACAAGTATTCTCTTGACGCCAGGTCTAACAAAAAACGATAACAAACGAAACAGAAATGAGAAAATCGCAGTTCTGAGTGTCAGAACCACGGTTGACACATTCCATTTAAAACGGCGGTTTCACCGCAGAGAACTATTTACCAACGACATTTGTCGTGAATGACTATATATGATGTAGATAGCTTCTTTAAAAAACGGGCCGAAGTTTCCTAGTACTGACGTAATTTGCATGTTTTATGTTCTGAATAATCTAGAAGAAATTCTGCCACAATTCTGGGATCAATTTAGTTTTCTGGGAAACTGCCCACCTACCCCTCCCCTAAGCTAACCTTAACACTTACTTCTTACTTAGGGGGAGCGGTAGGTGGGCAGTTTCCCAGATAACTAATTGATCCCAATTTTGGATGCTTTTGACCAAAAACTCAACATTCGCCAACACGCTACCCCGCTAAGGGGAACAACGCTAAATAGTCTGGCACAAGTTGTTTTTACTCGTAGGTAACGTCACGTAAAATGCCGTTTATCAACAAACCCAATATAAGAAAATCTATTACCTTTCAGGCAAGTCAAGATATATCTTTTTAGCTTCCTTCAAGGCCACATCAATTCTTGGGCTCCCGCTTGGCTGGCGAATGCTTCTTACGAGGGAGATCAGGGTTTTTTCGTCTTGGTTTTGACCCGCGACATTTATGACTGGTTGGACTTGATTTCCAAACGCAACAGCTAAATAGCGCAGCTTGAGAGTGCCGTAAGTATTGATGATCTCTGCTATGGTGTTCTTCATTAGTGTCGATGTAACGCTTGAATCCTTGCCAGTTGCGCTAAACGCAAAGAAGAGTTCGATTTCTGGAGTAGGGTTAAGGCCTGAAATGGAGAAAATGGAAATGGAAAATGGAAAAAAGCCAACGTTGCTAAGAAGAACACCTTAGCAAAAGATCCTGCGCCCACAACGTAGAGATAGAGAATCTATTGTATCTTACAACTATTGTTATCATTTAGTATATACTAAAACAGTGGATAGTGTTTTTCGCGCGCTCTGATTGGCTACTCAAAGTCGGGATGTCCAGTGCTATTAACTGATTCATCTCCAGCTTCTCCGAGCGAGCAACGCCAAACTTGCGTAAGTTAGGAGCCAGTGGTTAATATGTACCGGGCCGCAAAGCGATCGACTGATAAATTTCTTTGTGATCTAACTTAATTAGAATAGATCACAGCGACAGAATTAAATGTAAGTAAATGTTGGTCGAATCACGAAGTTAGCCTGCGCCACAGACGAAACCAAACTCTGGTCAAGTCCGTCAGCGAAACACCGCCGAAATCCATGTTCTGGGAACCCAGCTCAGCCGTGTACCAGGATTTGAGTACGCGCCATGATTAGCCCGTCAAAAACCCATTGTGAATTTGGCAATCAGGATGGAAGGAAAATTAAAACGCCCTTCCGTTAATTCGTTGAATCTGTTTAGGACCCAGAACAAGGATCTCGCCGCTGCTTCGCAGACGTCACTAATCGTGGTTAAGTTACGTCTGCGTCGAAGGCTACCATGAAGTGTGCGTCGTATTTATAGTTTCTTCACCAACTACATTCACTTTTATATACATTAAGATAACACTGCAATTAAAACTCGGGAGCATTCACTTGAACGGTGATTGACAATTCCTTAGTCAGTCTAGAAATTTAACAAGGGCGGTTAATACACTGTAGAAATCTCAGATGTCCATACCTCCTTTCAACACTTCCCCGATCTTTTTCACGACGTTCTTGGCATCCTTACCACCAGTGGCTGGAATGACACTCTTTTTATTCGGTGTGATTTTCCCGACCGTTTCAGGAACAGAACTCATGTTCAAGAGAACAACAATAATCTGTATCCCTTGATCTTCCAACGCCTTTGCCGTCCCACCAGCAGCAATCCCTTCAGCATCTCCAGTTGGCTCTTTGTCCGTGTAGATAACCACTGCCTTTTTGCTGCTTTTTCGGCTATTCGCGAGAAGTTTCTCTGCTGCCTTAAGTGCCAGATCAAGCCTAGAATTGACACCAATCCTTGGAGTGATATCCTCGATGATGGTTTTAACTTGGCTCTCTGAAGAAAAGTTGGTTTGGAAATTACTTATAAGTTTCACTGCTGAGTCGAAAGTGAGAAAGCTGTATTTTGTTTCGCTAACGGGATGCTTGTCCAAAAGCTCCAGGCTTATTTTCTTGAACCCTGGAAGGTTCTGTGCACCAACAGAAACAGCGATGACGAAATCGTGCTTTCCTCTTTTTTCATCTATAAAGTAGAAGAACAGTAATAATAAAAATAATTGACCAAACTGAATTTATGAAGCGATTTATGAATTCGACATGCTCAAAGCCATGTTAGCCGTAATCCTGGGTCAACCATAGAGCATGCAAGTTGTCTCAGTAACTTAACCTGATTTTTAGGATTTGCACTCTTACGAGAAAACATGGCCCCTCATATTTGGCTGCTAGTTGTTAATTTGTCTAATAACCATATGTCGGCGCAATTAGTACGGGTAACAGCATGATTTGTAGTGATATTTGGCATAAATACCGCGAGTGATATTTCGAAATTGTTATATGTAATTTTGAAATATCACAAGTGGTATTTATGCCAAATATCACTACAAATCATGCTATTATTTGTTTACACTACTACGCGCAAAGGGTTTGCAATTTTCACATGTAGGTATTTCAAATTAAGCTGAAATACCACTGCTCTCAGCCAATCAAATTTCAGAAATTTCTCGTGTAGTAGTGTAAAAGAAGTAGTCTTTTTTAAAATATCATTTTATCATTTACCTTCAAACACTTTGTTCATAATCCTGGTTTTTAAATCTATCACGTATATATCAGTAGACGCATTCACCATGTTTGCCTTCTCAGGTGTCATTTCTTCGAGTTCAGCATGGTCAACTTCATCACCGATAGCTACTGGAATAACCTTTATTTCGTCCTCTTCCAAACGCTTTGCGCCACGTCTCAAACGAATGTGATTCTGATATGCGTTTAGATACGTACTCATGCCTGATTGATTCTGAATCAGACCTTGGAAGCGGAAGAGGCTTTTAAACCCAACTGTGCGTTTAATCAGCCCAAGAGGAACTCTCTGAGAAAAAGGTCTACCTTAATGGTAATGCAGCTTCACTTAAATGGTTACGGGTTGAGTATATAAAGTGGAACAAGTGTTAACGAAAACAGCTGTAAAAAAGTTCACTGATTTACCTGTCAAAACTAGCACCATAATTTTACCGGCCAATTCTCTTGGATCCTCATCAGATGTTGTCTCTGTAACATTATGAGAAGTGAATTTTTCTAGTTCCTTGGGATCAGCTTCATCGCCAATCACAACACTTATAAGTATGATGTCTTGCTGTGTAAGGCGCTCAGCTTCGGCCTTGATGTCCTCTTGACTGGCGTCAGACGCTCGATCAGATATAACCACAAGAACCCTCCGGGCACCGGGTCTTCCACTGTTTTTGAACATTTTTATTCCTTCCTTGATAGCGCCGGGTATGTCTGGGTTTCCAAACTTTGGAATCAGCTTACTGATGGCTGTTTGAAGATTACTGTCAAGATTTTGCTGGATTGGCAGAGCTTCTGTGTCTTGCCCAAATACAATTACACCCACTCGAATGACATCCATAGAGTAAGTGTCAAGAACTGAAGTAATTGTGTCTTGCATCTGTTGGAAGTTTTCTAGCCATTTCTGGGAGGTGGCAGAGATTGCGAAGACGATGTCAGTGTCAGGAATACGTTGCTGTTTTACAGCTGTGGAAAACCATAGTGTACTATAAGAATAACTGTCAATATCCGAAAACCGTGAACACCTAAAATATTCAGCAATGGTTGTTTGCGTTGTAGCCAAACAAAATAAAGATCAGGACAAAAAAAACCCACAAACTACATCTCCTGATCGGCTATTTCCTTGCAACGCAATAACATTCCAGAACAAGAAAAGTTTCTGGTGTTGACGGTTTGGCGAGTTTCACAGTAACAGAAACTAATCGACAACCCAAAGATAGTTCAGCGACCCTGAGGCTTAAGGAAACTGAATTGTGGCATGGAATTGCTCAAGAGATGGTCCTAAACAGGTACATACTTTTGTATCAAAATCTATCAGCAAACCGTAGATGCCAGTAGTCATTGTTCAAGAAGAAAACTAGTGGATGCATTGGCTGTTACCATGTTCCCATGGTAACAGCATCACGAATACCACCAAATAGCAATGGTCGGCAGTAAGTGTGGAGCAACTTACCAGAGAAACTCATCCCCATGATTTTCTTGGCAAGTTCTTCAGGAGTGATATTCGTGGATTCCTTGATAACAGCGTCTTTACGGTTGGTTATTTTACTTAATTCTGTTGGATCTGCTTCATCACCAATCGCCACAGGAATAATAACAACATCCTCTCCATACAATTCCTTGGCGGCTTGCAGTTTTTTCGTGTCATCAGTATCCCCAACAGACTCCTTATCAACCAATATCACAAGTATTCTCTTGACGCCAGGTCTAACAAAAAACGATAACAAACGAAACAGAAATGTGAAAATCGCATTTGATTCACGTCGACTGATAAAGGGAAAATGGCAACTGAGTGTCAGAACCACAGTTGACACATTCCATTTAAAACGGCGGTTTCACCGCAGAGAACTATTTACCAACGACATTTGTCGTGAATGACTATGTATGATGTAGATAGCTTCTTTAAAAAACGGGCCGAAGTTTCCTAGTACTGACGTAATTTGCATGTTTTATGTTCTGAATAATCTAGAAGAAATTCTGCCACAATTCTGGGATCAATTTAGGTTTCTGGGAAACTGCCCACCTACCCCTCCCCTAAGCTAACCTTAACACTTACTTCTTACTTAGGGGAGCGGTAGGTGGGCAGTTTCCCAGATAACTAATTGATCCCAATTTTGCATGCTTTTGACCAAAAACTCAACATTCGCCAACACGCTACCCCGCTAAGGGGAACAACGCTAAACAGTCTGGCACAAGTTGTTTTTACTCGTAGGTAACGTCACGTAAAATGCCGTTTATCAACAAACCCAATATAAGAAAATGTATTACCTTTCAGGCAAGTCAAGATACATCTTTTTAGCTTCCTTCAAGGCCACATCAATTCTTGGGCTCCCGCTTGGCTGGCGAATGCTTCTTACGAGGGAGATCAGGGTTTTTTCGTCTTGGTTTTGATCCGCGACATTTATGACTGGTTGGACTTGATTTCCAAACGCAATAGCTAAATAGCGCAGCTTGAGAGTGCCGTAAGTATTGATGATCTCTGCTATGGTGTTCTTCATTAGTGTCGATGTAACGCTTGAATCCTTGCCAGTTGCGCTAAACGCAAAGAAGAGTTCGATTTCTGGAGTAGGGTTAAGGCCTGAAATGGAGAAAATGGAAATGGAAAATGGAAAAAAGCCAACGTTGCTAGGAAGAACACCTTTACAAAAGATCCTGCGCCCACAACGTAGAGATAGAGAATCTATTGTATCTTACAACTATTGTTATCATTTAGTATATACTAAAACAG
>NC_133201.1:5348419-5473419 GCF_958299795.1 Porites lutea
CCTTTTCCTTGTAAGAAGTTGTCTCTTTCAGCTGCGGAATATTCACTTCAGCACCTATTCCAACTGAGACTACCTCGATCTCATCTTCTTCGAGTTCTCTAGCCTTCATCTTGATTTCCCATGACTTGCTGTCTGACTGGTCATCAGTAATGATCACCAGAACTTTCTTCACGTGTGGACGCGCACCAACAAACACTACCTTGGCCAATGACATCGCCTCCGTTAAGTCGGGTGTTCCACTGTTCCGGATTAGGTTGTCAATTCGTTTCCTCAAGTCGTTGAGATCCGTAATTACTTCGTCGAAATTAAGTCTGACAGATGCCATGTCTCCATAAACGATCACTGCAGGACGTATGCTTCCAACTCCATGCTTTTCAAAGATGAACTTAATTATTTCCTTCATGACAGTGAATGTCCCCTGGGCATCACTAGCAGTGGCGCTAATTGCAAAGACCACATCGACATCTTGAATTGGTTTTGCTGAAAATCAATGTTCAAACAAACGAATATAGTCAACAGTTAGGGTTTCAGTAAAGGTAAAAATTACTCAAAAGTACAAAATTATGAAAAGAATAGATTGTAGAGAAAGAATGAGGCAGCATCGGTGTTGGAATGAAACGAAACTGGGTTTTATGAACTGAAGTCACAAAGTAATTATTACTTCGAATGTTGAATGAAGGAGGCGGTGGTTTTAGAATCTTCAAAAGGCTTCACAATAGTTGCCATCAACTCCCGTATCTTTGTTTTTGGTACTAACCCTGTCTAATTTTCTCCATTAAGCTTTCCCTGATCCTTTCTGGTTCATCAGTGTTTGAACTGTTAATAGTGCTCTCACTAGAACCAGAAGCAATTGCCAGCTCACTAGGATCCGCTTGGTTGCCAAGGGCCACAGCAAATATGCGAATATCTTTATCAGTGAGAGACTCAACTGCGAGCTTGACTTTGGTCGGCCAACTCCCTGACTTGACATCAGTGATTATAACCAACACTTTTTTGGCATCCGGACGACCAGGGATTAGCAGCTTCTCACCAAGTTCAAGAGCCTTTGCAAGATCAGGATTACCAGGTGGTATGCGGATACTGTCGACTCGTTGTTTCACATCATGTTTCGAGCTGTCCACCAAAGTGAGTTCTACGCTGGGTTTCGAGCCATATGCAATGATACCATAGTTCAGTCTATGCATAGCATACTTGTCAATAAATGACTTTATCACGTCTTTAACTTGTTGCAGGTTTGCAGTTGCATCACTGGAGCGAGAGGAGATGACAAATCCCAAGTCAACATCAGGAACATTCGGTTCTTTGACAACTAAAAGGAAAGTATAGTGAACACACTGTTAATCATAAACGACTTAGTTGAATGACTTGCGCAAAGTATCGTCTAAAACTTACGAGTTTCTTCTGACACTGTTACAGTCTACCCTCTCTCGGACGGACACTTAAGACTGGTACTAACTGTCCGCCTTAAAGCGAGATATTTCAGTTTAAGAAAGGCACGAAGAAACTCTTGGTACCCGTTTTAGAGAGGTGTCTAATGTATTCCGCAGTGGTGTCCGGAAAAGCTTAGTTTCCATATCATCGTCCGGATCGCTTCGATCGCTTCAATTTCACAGATTGGGACGATCGAGACTATCTGTTTTTTGACGTTAATTCTGTCCAGTCGATTACGATCGTCCCACTGGTCCAGATCGTGCCGCGTGGCATAAGAGGTATTTTCATATGATCTACTTGATCCTTTGAACATATTTAACATGACAAGGGCGATCAAGACAACCTGGGTGATGATGTAGAAACCAGACTTAAGAGAGAGTCGGAAGTACTCTTGTGTTACAGACTATTCAATCAGACTCTGTAAAAGCAAGAAACCCAACAATACGATAATTTATAAATAATTACAACGCCAAGTAATACAAGAATTCTAAGAAATCCCTCAAACGGACTTCGATTCTTTTGTTTATCCCAGCAGCCAAAAATTCCCCATAATAACAGTAAAATCATAAATTTTAGGAAGAGTTGTAGATAATGATAATGTACGATAATGTACGTAAAACAGATAAAAATTCACTCACGTTCCTTCATTTTATCGGCAATCTCTTCGGCTGTTTTCTTGGGGTCTCCTGTGCTAGGCACCTTCACCGTTGTATTCTTAAGAGTAGTAATAAGCTGAAGCTCTTCCTCGTTCGACTTTTCACCTATAGCCACAGGAACAATCCAAAGCTCTTGTTCAATTAACGGCTTAGAAGCCTCTATGAGATCAACCCTTTCATTTGGTGACTTGTTATCGACGAAAACTACCAGAAATTTCTTAGCATAGGGTCTTGCACCAGCTTTCTCAAAGAGCGATTTTACTTCAGGAAACAAGTTTACTAGATTGGGTTTACCGGCACTGAGAGTGGCACTTTCTATGATCTTCTTTAGATCCTCCGGTGACTGTTTCTCTGCAAAAGGCGCTAATATAGTTGGGCGTTCCCCAAAGGTCATTATACAATAACGTATATTTGTTGTACCGTAACTGTCTATAAAATACGCGATAGAATCCCGGATGAGCTTGATCGTCGTTGAGGCGTCTTGAGAAGTCGCACTGATTGAAAAACCAACATCAATGCTTATTCCCTTCAGAGGGTCTAATAAAGAAAACAAAATTTATTAGTTTCTTATTTTGGAATTCAACGGATACCGAGACACGTTTTATCATTTCAAAAAGATAGCAAATAGCCTGACGTAGCCCTTTTAAGAAAAGCAGTCTGATGGACAGACTGGAATTTATGATGATGTGGCGATGGAAGATAAAAACACGAAAAATAGTTTTATCAACTGAGATGATAAAGTCCATTTGCCACTAGCGTTTCGCTTTGTCCAAGTTTAACTTTCGAATAGTCAGCTTTTTTCGGTGACAATGTTACTTTATCGACTCAGGTGATAAATCTTCAAATGTTTTCTATTCCACTCCTCTTAACCGAAGTTTTTATGAACAGGAGTTTGTTAAGAAGCCTCCTCTAGACGCCTTAATGTGTTTAAAAGACATCAAACGTATTTGCAACCAGAAGTGAAGTACATATAAGTTTAATAGTTGTTTCTATTGGCAAAGCTTTTAGAGAGTCCATAAGCTTCATCATTTTTACCATACACGGTGATTACGTACCAAGATCTTTACTCGACCCCTCGTATTTTTCCTTATAGTAGTAGTAATAGTTTCTTTACCCATTGAGCACTTAGGAGTTCTTTTTGTAAAAGAACTTGTTGAAACGTGTCCGTGCGTTCCACATCGAATTGGAATTTGAAAGTGTTGGTTTTTAAAAGAGGGGAAAACTGGAGTACCGGGAGAAAAACCTCTCGCAGCGAGGGAGAGAACCAACAATACATTCAACCCACATATGACTTCGACGCAGTAGGCTTGTCAAGGACAAGCCCACTGATACTGATACCAAAGTAGTACACTACCTGTTTTCTCAATGATTTTATTACCAACGCCCTCTGGTTCCTCTGTTGTAGTTGTGTTAATAACATTTCCAGGGTTCGACGTGATGTTCTGCAAGTTATTGGGATACGCCTCGCTTCCAACGCCAACTGTGATGATGTTAACACCCTTTTCTCTCAACTCCATAGCAGTCTTTAAGGCATCAACGTCTGAACCACTAGATCGCTTGTCCACCATTACAACAAGAACCTTCTGAGCATCGTAGCGGACTCCGTCTCCCTCAAAAAGGATTACCGCTGCATCTAGCGCCTTATCAAGAGCAGGTCCACCAGTTTCCGATGGTAGGAAGTTGATGAGAGGTAAAAGGGTCCCTGAAGAGCTGCCATTAAAAGGCAGCTTAATGCTGGCTTCGTAATGGAACGTTATTAGCCCATACTGAATCCTATCTGTGCTATACTTATTAGCGATGCTTTTGATAATGTCTTTCATGTGCTGAAAGGTATTAATAGCATCACTTGAGGCGGCACCAATAGCGAATCCAAGGTCAACTTTACCAACCCTCGTCGGCTCTGAAAATTATTAACGGATATATTAACCAGGGATTTGATCTCATTAAGTTTCATTCAAATGATTTACTTAGCAATCAAAATAACGAGTGCCACAATGGAGGACAAAAATCCTTGGAACGGTTATGGAAAACCTTCCTTTCACATCCTTAACTTATCAAATGTTCAGATGTAGCATAATATTAACCACTTGGATACCGCGACTGGCCCTCCCCTTCCCCCTCCGAACAATGTTGGGATGAAGAAACACTTTTAGGACAGGGTAAACAAACAGGGGAGCACAAACTACAACATTGCTTGCGGGAGAGGGGGAAAGGGGAAAAAATTAAGGCAGATCGTGTTAATTGTCCTAAGAATTTTGTCCTCCATTGTAATTACCAATGATTTTACCAAAGCTTTATCATAACTTGGTGTTCAAATCTGAACGCGGAATTACGTACAATTCTAAAATGACTAGTGAAAATCGATAGAAAAAATTAGTACAAACGAAACTGGAACCGGCATTGCTTCGACGTTAGCCACTTTATGACAGCTGTTGCCTCTTTCAAACAGAGAGTTGGTATTGGGCAATCACCTAGGGGATAAGCCATCCGTTATTCTACAAAATCAAATGTCGTTTACCTTTGAAGGCCCTAATAATTATTTCACGTGCCAAAATCCATGGCTCTTTGTCTTTCATTGCCTGAATGAGATCATCTTTGAAAGGAGTGATTTTCATGAGCTGATTTGTATCTGCTTCACTTCCAATAGCCACCGGTATCACGCGAACTTTCCACTCATCTAGAAGTTTGGCACCTCTCTGGATCGCCTCATCACTAGATGTCGACTGTTTATCAGTCAAAACTACCATCACCTGTTTTACCCCAGGACGAGCAGCCGGAGTTTGGAAAACCTTCAAACCTTCTTCCAGTGTTTTTTCAAGATCAGGATCACGACTCTGCCTTGGAAGCCTTTCGATGGATGCTCTTAAGTCTTTGATGCTTCCAAAGGAGGGATCTCCGAGCTGGATAACGGTGGATCCATGCACACTGACAGCATATTTGACGTTGCCATTCCCGAACTTGAAGTCGTTCAGGATCGTTCGGATAGTGTCTTTCATAAGAGTGAAAGTTTCGTCCGCATGTATTGAATTTGCACTAATAGCAAACACAATATCCATTTTAGGAATAACAGGCTCCACTGTGAAAAAAGTATAGACGATATAATCAGTGTTTAAAACTTGCATTATCAAATTTTTAAAATTGGGAAATGGAATAGTGTACCAAATAGCCTGCGTAGCAAGCGTTTCTGTACGGTTTAGGCGAAAAGAACGAGGAACGAGAGTCAAAGACCGCGAGGAAAGTGGCGCAAGTAAAAGAGCGGGGACGGGGTGGGGAAGAAAGGAAGGAAACGCTTGCAGACAAACCCCGGGATTTTGAAAACCACCCACTTGGTCTGTCACGCCTGAGTTCGCGAACCGACATTTGATGCTGTCATCAACTGTCATAATTGACCAATAAAATGTTTGGCCTTCCGTGGAGCGGAAATGAACTTTAGAGGACGCGTTTGTGAAACCAAAATAATTTTTTTTTGTATTTTGGAGCGCGTGGACGGCGTTCATGGTGAAATCTCAATGAATCCGAACGATCAATGCAAGCTTTGTACATTTGTCTTCTTAATCCGTCTAAAAGGAAGGACCGCGAGGGTGAATGAAGTTTTAAAGTTTTAGCTCTAAACCTCCAGAAAGTTGGATTTGAAGTGGTAAAATGTGACAAGCATTCAAGTCTAGACCAGCTAGACAGAACGGCTTACCGTTCTCGCCTACCCTCTTTCACTTTTTGGCTCTCGTTTCATTTCTCGCGCGGTCAAAACCGAAAGTCCCCTTCCTCGGTCTTTCTTTGCTCCGAAACCAAACGGAAACGCTTGCTACGCAGGCTATGTACCAAATAAAACTTATTTTGTTTAGGATTGGATTTAAGGTGGCTCGACCCAGTATTTTTATCGGCACACCCTCCACCTTTGAATCTCTCAGACTTAATCAAATCGATCTGTATTGCAAAACGATTATGATACATGGATTACACTTAGACTAAACTTGATTATGGTATATTTTTTTGGACGATAGGAATAAATGTAACGCTTGCTTGCCCTCTGAAATCGTTCCGAAATATGGTAATGCTGTTGAATGGGAGAAAACAATAGTGAATAGATTTCAGAGGGCAACCAAGCGCGGGAAATTCTGGCGTGCTGCATGGAGATTTGATGTTGTGCTGAACTCTACACAATAGGAAGTCCCAGAGCAAAAACTTAGCCAGATATATGACATCGCTGCGATATTAACTCACTTTTGCGCACATGTTAGACAACTTTAGAAGTTTTCAATCGACACATAATTCGGGGATTTAATAGTACAATGATCAATTAATGTACTGGAAAAGTTTTAAAAATAATCTATCGACGAATTTTGTTTTAATCGCTGTTTTCGTGAAAGTAGCCTTAGAAATTACAAAAGAGCTCACCATTGCGTTTTGCCCTGATTCATACGTTTTCATGTGTTTCTAAATCGAGCAAGTCTACTTGCGTTCAGTGGCTTCTAGAGTGTGTAAGGGTCATTTGCAAAACGAATGAGTGATAAAACATTTTCGGAAACACCCAAAAAGTAGCAAATTTGTCTGCATTAAATCCAGTCTGCAGTGTATGCATAATTTATACCTTTTTATAGAAATTCCGAGATATCTCGAAATTCCTCTTATAGATTTTTGTGAAACTTCGCAGAGCAGAAAACATTTATCCAAAGAATACGTAGCGTAAAGGATTTCGAAAGAAATGCCGAACAGGGCTGAAATTCGATTTAGAGCTAAAACCATTGTGACCAGATTTGTACTGAATTTGGATTATATTGGTGCCTTATTTCGAATCAACAAATTCGTCTCTGCTTAGAAAATGTGCTCTTTGGAATTTTGACGGAAAATGCTTGCCTTTTACTTCAATTGCTGAACTATTTTATAATTATTGGAAAACTCTATTTGTGGGACTGTAGGAGTAAGCAAATCCTTCCAAACATTTATGGATTTAAGGTGAAGATGATCGCTAAATACGAAACAGAAAAAAAATCAGCAACAAAGATTTCTTTAAAAGAAAATGGATACTCACGCCTTATTTAAGTTAACTGTCTTAACTCAGTATTATTTCATTGCCCAGTTGTACTTTTTTCTAATTTCTCTTAGCCCTATAGTAATTCAACGATTAATTTTGCTTTACTCTGTTTAAGTCTATTGTTAAAATAAACCTTAATTTGAACTGCACTTGAATTCTTTTGTTTTACGCTTATCACCAGGGCAACAACTAAAATACAGAAAATGCAGTCATTAAAATGTTCACACCCTAGTACGTGGGGTACACTTGGGTGATTCCGATGAAACCAACAGCAAGTGCCATTCAAAAAGACGGTTTGGACAAAAAAGAGGAAAAATATGACGCCTATAGAAAACGACCTACTGCAAATTATTATTATTTTTAATTACACTCAACTTATACTAATTTTCACCTCTTTAAGACATTTTACAAAGAGATTTGAACGTGTAAATAAATTAGATGGGTGCTTCTATTAAAACGTAATTCAGACTTAGAAAACGACCTCAGAAAGGAGTTCACACTAAATGTACGTATTAAGTGCACTTCAGGTGCATTTAAGAGCCCTAATAAAAACTGGCCTATAAGTAGGAATTTCTTGAATAAGAAGAAAGGGTCATATGAGAAGGGGAAGCCGTCTTTGAGGCAGAGAGATTTTTAGAAACAGAGATACATTATAAATTTAAATTTGACTTGTAATAAGCCCAAACGGTATATACAGTTTCCCGTCATTTATGCCAAATGAGTTTTATGAATATCTTCTATACCCGTAACGCACCTTCGTGTATGTATGCACCGTCGTGTATGTTTAAATCATCAATGTTAGAGGAATTGCTGAATTGGACCTCGTTTGTACTGGTGTACGCAAAGATAAATGTTTACATTATATAAAATAACCCACCTATCAAAACTTTATCCATAATAAGATCTTTAAGAGAACTCGGCTCAACACTCTTTTTCTCTTCGATCACGTTGTCCGTGGAAGTGATTATCTCTAACTCTTTTGGGTCGGCCTCCCTTCCTATGGACACAGCAACAATTTTGATAGTTTTGTCTTGCAGCTTCTCCACTGCCTTTCTCACTTGAGAAGGCTCTTTTCCTGACGCTACATCTGTTATTACAATCAGCACTTTCTTAGTATGGGGACGAATACCAGCTGCAGAGAATAACCTTTCTGCTTCTTTAAGCATTTCGTCCAGGGCAGCACCACCTTTTGTCTTTATAACGATATTAAGGTAGTTAATCAGTTCATCCACGTTAGTGTTATTGCTGAACTCGATCTTGATAGTCGCGGTGTCCCCAAATACGATTAAACCATATCTAATTTTGTCAATTCCATATTCCGTGATGACTTCTTCGATCGTGTCCTTCATAAGCTGGAATGTTTCATCAGCATATAATGACCCCGCTGCAATAGCAAATCCAAGATCGATCTCTGGCGTAGGAAGCTTTCCTGTCAAAAGAAAGAAAAATGTTAGTTTCATAAAGACTGGATCCCTGGTCACCTTTTGGGAAGTGTTCGATTGACTGCATATAATTTTTACCGATTTATTAGAAAATCCGAAAAGGAATTCCAAACCTGTTCTCGTTGACGGTGGTCTTTTTTCTTCTAATTAAGCCTGATCGCTTTTGTCAAAATAGTGTTTCAAAATCCTTTTCCGTATTTCAGAAAAACGGAAATAAAAGAAAGCCAATAAGGAATATCTCGGCGTTAAAATCCGTTTTTGCATTTCACGTTTTATCGTACATTGTAAATCCGAAATCCGGATTTCAAAATCTTTATTCAGATTTCCATATGCAACATCACGTAATCTAAGATAAGGTTACCTTTTGCAATCTCTTCCACTATCTCTTTCCCAACTTCTTTAGCGGCCCTTTTGTTGTCAGTCTCGATGGCTTTGCCCCCTGATGATATCGCTTTGGTCTCATTAACATCAACTTCCTTCCCGACAGCCACTGCGATGACACGAATTCCAGCTATTTCTAAAGGCCTTACCGCTTCTCGGATGTACTCTCGGCTTTCACCAGATGATCTGTCTGTGATTATGACCAACAGCTGAATTTTTACGCACAAAGAAAAATGAAAAGGAAGTTAAGTGTGCATTTTCTGTAGGATACGTCTACATGGGTTGAGTATATCAATTTCCTTAAAAAACATAACCAAGAGAACAGAACCAGCGCGCATCAGACATCGTACATCAGACGCTAGACAAATGACATCAGAAATCTAAAGTCCAATGTCCGATGTCTCCTTTTTTATGTCCAATGTTCGATGTCCGATGTCTTAGTCTGATGTCTGCTGTCCAATGTCTGATGTCCTTTGTCTGATGTCTGATATCTTATGCCTGATGTCCCATGTCTAATGCCTCATATCCGATGTCTGATGCCGTATGACTGACATGTCCACAATCAGACGTCTGACATCAGATATTTGATATGAGACGGCCGACATTAGACATCAGACGTCTAAAATTAGACGTCTGGCACGAGACATCTGACATCAGACATCTGACATAGGACAACGAACATCAGACGTCTGACATGAGACTTCTGACACGAGACATCTGACATCAGACGTCTGCCATTATACATTGGACGTCTGACATCAGACGTCTGAATGCGAAAACGAACATCAAACGTCCGCAATCAGACGTCTGACATCAGATATTTGAAAAGAGACGGCTGACATTAGACATCAGACATCTGACGTTATACATTAGACGTCCAACATCAGACGTCTGAATAGGACAAGGAACATTAGACGTCCGCAATCAGACGTCTGACATCAGATATTTGATATAAGACGGCCGACATTTGTCATCAGACGTCTAAAAGCAGACGTCTGACACGAGACACCTGACATCAGACGTCTGAAATCAGACGTCTGACATCAAACATCTGACCTCACACTTCTGATATTATACATTAGATGTCTGATATCAGACATGAGACGTCTGACATCAGATTTTTTTTACATCAGACATCTGACATTAGACGTCTGCCATAAGTAATAGGATGTTTGTTGTCGGATGTCAGAAGTCTGATGTCTGATGTTTGTTGTCCTATGTCAGACGTCTGAAGTCAGACGTCTGACATGAAACATCACACAATGTACATCGACATCAGACGTCTGAAATGAGATGTCTGACATCACAAATCTGACATCAGACGTGTGACATAAGATATCAGACATCAGATCACTGACATTTGACATCAGACATCAGACATCATACACCAGACAACATCAGACATCACACACCAGAAAGATGTCTGATGTCTGTTCCCTGGTATATAATGTCAATGTCTGATGTACGATGTCTGATGAATGATGTCTGAAGTCTGCAGTCTGATGTCTGATGTATTATGTCTGAAATCTGCAGTCTGATGTATGATCTCTGGTGTATGGTGTGATGTCTGATGTTTGGTGTCTGATGTGCAATATCTGATGTCTGTATGTATGATATGTGATGTATGATGTCTTCTGTCAGATTTCTGATGTCCGATGTCTGATTTGCGATATCTGATGTCTGATGTGCGATGTCTTATGTCTGCTATCTTTCTTCTAATGTCATATGTCCAATGTCTACTGTCTTATGTCTTATTTCTGATGTGTAATTTTAATGTCCTATGTCTATTTCGGAACCTGATGTCTGATGTCTAATGTCTGATTTCTGTGGTTTCTGTGCCTGATGTCTGATGCCCTATGTTTGATGTCTGATGTCATATGTCCGATGTCTGATGTCTTATGCCTGATGTCCAATGTCTAATATTATATGTCGGATGTCATATGTCCCATGCCATAAGTGCGATGTCTGATGTCCTATGACTGATGTTTGATGCCTGATCTCTGGTGTCAAATGTTCGATGTCTGATGTCTGGTGTCCTATGTGTGATGTCCTGTGTCTGATGTCTGATGTCCGACGTCTGATTTCCTGTCTGACGTCTGATGTCATGTCTGATTTCCAATGTGCGATGTCTGAGGTGCGAGATCTGATGTCTAATACCTGATGTCCTATATCTGATGCCCTATGTCTGATACCTGATGTCCTATATCTGATGCCCTATGTCTGATCTCTGCTGTCTGATGTCTAATGTCTGATGTCCTATGTTTGATGTCTGATGTCTTACGTCCGATGTCCTATGTCTAATGTCTGATGTCTAATGTTCCATGTCTGACGTCCTTTGTCTGACGTCCGATATCCTATGTCTGATGTCCGACGTCTGATGTCTTATGTCCTATGAGGTCGTATGTCTAATGTCTGATGTCCTCTGTCTCGTGCCCTCCGCTCAAACGTAAACGGCGTTTTCAGGGTCCAAAAATGCAGATTTTCGAAAACGGTCTCAAGAATTGGGTTTTTTGAAATACCAACTTACAGTTTTCGTGAGGAGGGACAAAAACGGAGGTTTTGGAATTCCATAGCATCGCATTCTATGTTTCAGAGTTCTCGTGTGGATGGGCAAAAAAGGACTGGAATAAGCTACGCGTGGACACGTATTTTACCGAAAACGTTGAAAAATCTTTATTTTCAAAGATGTCCAGACACGTGAAAACGAGGTCACCGTGTAAGCTACCTACCTTAGCTGCATAAGGCCTTAGAAAAGGACTCATAAGCTGTTCTTTCGCCTCTTCTAGCGCCTTATCAAAAGATGGAGACCCAGTTACACCAGGAATGCTGTCAATAGCTTTTACCAAATCAGCATCCGACTTGAAAATGTCACCAAACGTAACTTCCGGTGAGACTGAATCCCCGAAAACTATGACGCTGTACTGAAGTTTCCGTGTGCCATATGTGGTGATAATTGATTTGATAATATCCTTGATGAATTCGTGGGTTTCCTGAGCTTCAGTCCCTGTAGCGGATATTGCAAACGCCACGTTTGTTTCTGGCAGCTGAAGAGTACCATCTGTCAACGAATTAAAGACAAAAGCAGGTTGAATATGATCATTTGGTTGAATGTAGTTCATAAAAGTGCTCATGACGGGGTGGACATTTTGATAAACGTTGTGGTATCCCTCATCAGATTTAAATTTGTTTATCACCACTTAATGGTTTAGCTGTCTAGCTGACCTGACGTGTCAGTGAAATCGCGATGTTTGTGGTCGAAAATATACGAATAGTAATTTAACCTATAAACAATTATCCCATCTCATCCTCAAACCTCCCTACACTGTGCAAAAACGTATTTACACCACCACTACCACCAAGCCTCTCTCGCAAAACGAGAGTGAATGCGAAAACTTTCATATAAAAATAATGTTCTCTTTTAATTCAAATGAACTAATTTTCATGTAAGGGTTCTACATTTGGCGTCATGTTGAAAGTGAAAAGAGAGGTTTTTGAAACTCGGAAATGACCTGCTTCCAACACAAAATGGACTCACTTATAACTCTCTCCATGATTTCTTCACCAAGGTCTGTTGGATCCTCATCTTTGTTAGTCTCTATGATGTTTCCCTTAGGAGCAACAAATTTGAAATTCGTAGGATCAACCTCGTCGCCAATCACCACAGGGATGATTTTGACTGCCATCTTCTCCAAGGGTTTAGTCGCTCCAACAATTTCCTCTTCGTCAACAAGGGAGTTCTTATCAGTCATGACCACCAAAATTCTATCTGCGTCCTTACGGTCACCAGCCTCAAAGAACATGTTTTTAGCTGCTTCTAAAGCCCTATCTAAGGCAGAAAGTCCAACTGACGGCACGATAACTGCTAATTCCGCCTTCATTCCTGCAGCATCTGTTTCGTTTTTAAGGTCAACCACGATGTTCACATCGTCACCGTATTCAAGAAGGCCAAAGCGAATGTTGCTCGAATCATACCTTTGGAGTAACGACTTAACGGTATCAGTCATCAGTTGGAATGTTTCGTCTTTATCTGGGCTGGTAGATGACAAAGCAAACACCAGGTCCAGCTTGGGAACGTTCAATGGACGATCTGTAAAATAAATACAGTCCAAGAAACATTTTTTAAAATAGGGAGTTTAAGCAAAGAGATTTAGAGCGACGCTCGTCTACCGGAAGTGGACTTTCCACAAATTCTCAAGCAAAGGTATTGCTTCCGGTTGACGTTCGTCGCTCGAAAACGTCTTTCTGAAGCTCGCTAAAGACAACTTACAGTAACCATACTGGCATATAAAATACTTTCAGACTCTTTTGAGAGTCACACTGAGCACCAATGAACTAAAATCAAAGGGATCCCGAGCCCCAGTGCCATGGAAGAACCAGTGGGTCTATTCCAGGGAAAGGAAGAAAGGGTAAGATATAAAATTCCCCACAACTTCTATTGTGGCTTTAATAAAGGTGTATCGCTTGATCTAAATAATCTTAAACGCCAATAAGAAATTCCACTTTTCCTACTTCATTTGATAGTCAGAGTATATACATTTTACAGAAAAATTCACATAACCAGCCACATCACATAACATGCCTGATGATTCTGGTGGTAAGAGATAATAGGGGTAATAAGAGAAATATCACGAAGACCTTTACTACCATCGAAACGTTTGACTTTAAACTAAGGGATCTTATTAGTTAACTCTCTCCGTTCGCTTACAGTTAACCGACACTAAAGGTGGCTGAACACAGTTTTGCGGGTGGTCAGCAGTAACTTGCGTGACGGTATGTGTTTTAAATTAGACAAACAAACTTAGCGGTGAAAAAAGCAATGGTACACAGAACACGATTTCTCAAAATCTTCTCATAACAGTTTTTCGATATTTGGCAGAATTTTCACTTTTATCGTATTTTAAACAATGAGAACTTTAAAATGTACATTTTTGTGACAAATTTAATAATAACAGTACAATTACATTACTGATTAACGAAAAACCCGTCTGTTAAAATTTTGTCAAATAAGTTTCAAATAGTAATGATTAATTATAGTAAGCTGTGTGCAAGTTTATAGGAAAATGTAATGAGCGAATTTTATGTAAACTGAGCAAAAAATGAACTTTTAAGGTTGTATTCAATAGTTTATGTTGCCATAGAAACTACGAAAACGTCACATTTTACCTGTCAATTAAAATTTTTCATCAGTATATTTTTCACTTGCCAAGTCTCAGCTTGTGAGCTGCAACCTTCCTCTTGCCATGATTTGGTAAATGACATACTCACAAACTGCCAAAACTGTGTTCAACCACCTTAACGGACACCTATAAGAAACAACCCTCCCAAAATCTGGAAGCCAAACGTTGGTCCGTTTCGTTTTTACAGTCACTGTTTGACTTTTTATAGCTCGGACACAACTATTACAAGGACTTTAACTGCCGGTCTATCTCATAGAGAGTTGATAACAATAACTTACGAAAGAAAGTGCCCCCTTTTAACCCAGCGAAGAATGCTACGATAAAAGATCAGCGATTCTTTGAGCATAACTATCCAAACGTAAACATTATCTGTTATAATGATTACCAAGTTTTATCCGTCTGGACGAACCTGGACAAACATAGTGTGGTTTGTTTGGTTACGCATCCAGACGAACTACCTTTCGAAGTGCGTCGTTCAAGACGTATTACGAAGAATGGTTCGTGTAGACGCATAATGGCACTAATGTGTGCCCGTATTTAGAGTAGAAATGCATAACAAGGCGAACTACAAATGCTTGCCCAAGCTCTTTCAGACGGATAATGCCACTTTAGTTAAAACGGCCATAGGCGCATTATCCACATGAAAGCATGCTTGCTCTTCTAGGTTACTAACTTAACTGGTTAGGGGCCCATGACGTTACGTCAAAATACCTGTTAGCACCAACTCCATTACTTGTTCAAAAAGTTTGGTGGGTGTTGTAGACCCTGGGACAGCCACAACGTCTCTGCTATCTGTCGCCGCGTTTTTCAACCTTCCTGCATCTGCTTTGTCTCCAACTGCCACAGCAATGACACGAACGTTTGTCTTACTCAGAGTACTGACCAATGCCGTTATCTGGTCTTGATCAAGTTTTGCTGATACATTGTCAGTCATAACAACGAGGACTTTTCTGGCATTCGGCCGCGTGAGGCTTGCGTTAAACGCTTCCAATGCCATTTTCAGCGCTTTGTCCAAAGCTGGGTCTCCTGCCCGTGGACCAAGCGATTTAAATATCGCCTCCAGCTGAGCAGGGTCTGTTATACCAGAATCAAAGCGTAGCTCAAGCCTCGTCTGTGATCCAAACACGATAACGCTGTAGCGGATTTTCCCAACACCATAATTTTCCAAAACCTCGTTGATGGTCTCTTTCATCAAAGTGAAGGTGTCGTTAGAATCAACTACTGTGGCGCTGATGGCGAAGCAGAGATCAATTTCTGGTGGCTCCAACACGGCTTAAAATAAGAAAGAAAAAGACCAATAAATATTTTACATCACATGATAAAGGCGTGTAATAAGCCTGTGAACAGGATTGCTTCACGTCTGCTCGCACTTACTATAGTCTCATCTTCTTCCTCGCTACCACTAGGCAGACATAAACTGCATTATCTGCTCTAGCGAAGACATTTAGTGCGCAAATTTCAAAACTCTGAGCAAAAATTTAAAAAAAACAAAATCGAATATTTCGTTCGAGTCGCTCGAACTTCATCAGCGACGCTGATGACAATTCTGAAAGTAGAGTGAGCAATCTCTAGTTGGGTAGCTGAGGCATCTGGAATCTCCCATGGTCGACTTATATGTATAAGTCGGCCATCGAATATAGGGAATGATCTAAAACACTATTTAGCGTGCAACGCAGGATATAATTGTTAAGAATGACAACACAACAAACGGAAAAACAATTCTACGTTTCAACCATTTGGAAATATTGATCTAACCATTTGAATAATATTTTCATTGTCATAATTTATTTCTAGGCAAGAGAGAATTTAAATAAGGATTGTTGTTGTTAACCTTGCAGAAAATTGTACAGTGGCAAGGATGAGAAAGTCTAGTGTTCTCACCTGCTAAAACATTCTTCATCACTTTTTCGGCCAATTCTTTAGGTTTGACGTCTCTTGGTACCTCAAAATCAGTTTGAGGGTTGTCCACTAATGCAAATTCAAGAACAAGGGCTCCTTGCTCTTCGATTGCTTTGACTGCTTTCTCAACTTCTCGAGGCTTGTCTGGCACAACACCGTCTGTGATGACGACTAGGATTGTTTTGGCTGTCGGACGGACACCTGAATCCTTTATGATCTGCATTGCCTCTTCCAAGGCTTTCACAGTGTCTGGGCGGCCTGAGATTCTCTGCAACCTATCGATAATGTACCTCAAGCTTTCTCTGGAGGGCATGTTTGATTTGAAGTCAAAAATGGGTTTGGCATCATCACCGTAGACGATGACACTATAATGCAACTTGTTCATTCCGTACGTGTCGGAGATAATCTTAACGGCACTCCTCATACGCTGAAAGATGTCATCTGCATTTCTAGTCGTGGCTGTTAGAGCAAACACCAGATCGATTTCTGGAACTTTAGGACGTTCTAAAAAAGTCAGACATAAGTGTTGCGAGTTTAAAAAATAATAGAGAATTGTATTCAGTAACAAAACGATTTGTAGCAGACAACAATGGTTAGTTCGACCTATAGCAGATTAGCAATGTTCCAGTGACACAGCTGTAAATCACTTAAACGAGAACAAGCGTTGACACGGCACCAAAAGTCGGTTTTCAGGATCACTTTTACTGGAATTGAAGATGCAAAGTTGGACTAAAAAAGGTAGCAAAGCAAACTTAAGGTCATCAAAGATGTGCCAATGCAGAAATTTACCCCACGTTTGATAAGGATGGTCTACGCTTGATTCGCGATTAAACAACGTACACAAAGACAACCTTTAAAAGCTGTGATGATTTATCACCTAATTGCTAAAAAGGCGTTAATACGTTTAGCTAGTGGGAACATGAAAATCTTTTACAAAACGAGGGAAGTAAAGTCAGGTTTGGTCACTTCTTATCTTAAGTTGAAAATTCGAATCTGGGAAGCAAGCGTGAGTTCCACATTTGGGCCTTACTTAAAACTGGATTTTGCTACAATCAGTTAAACAGCAAAACTACAAGACAAACGAAAAAAATATTGTTAAAGTTATCATCTCAAACTAGGTAAACTATTTTCTGTGAGTTAACAAGAAGACACGTCCTACCTTTTAGTATCTTTAACATGATGTCTTCCCGAAATTGTTCAACGTCATCGATAGCAGACGTATTAATGACATCACTGATATTTGGCGTGAGCTCCTGCAGTTCTTTTATATCAACTTCACCGCCAATTCCCACTGGAATCACCGTAACGTCCATTTCTTCAAGCGCCTTTACCTCAGGTACAACATCAGAAAGAGAGGAAGTAGACTTTTTATCTGCGATCAGAACAAACACTTTCTGCGCACTTTCCCGAGCACTCGACGATTTAAACACCTTCCTAGCAATCCTCAAGGCTTCATCCAAAGCGAGGCCTCCTAATTGGCGATCGAGGCTTGTGATCATGCTTTTAAGCTGCTCGCTTGTGGTGTAGTTTTCAAAGTAAATGATAGTGTCATCAGTTGTTCCGGCAAGGATAGTGAAGTGTATGCCTTTTGTACCGTAAGTATCGATGAAAGAAGTAATGGTTTCTTTAATTTTCTGGAAAACTTTATCGGCATTTGAAGAAAATGTGTTCACTGCAATCACCAGATCGATTTCTGGTACCACTGGTGGAGCTGGAAAAAAAGCGCGTTCAACGGGAAGGTTGAGTTATCATGACACAAAAAGGATATGTGAGTGAAAAAAAATATGGGCATTAAAATAAAAGAGGAGATGGGGGAGCTTAAGCAAACAGAACACTGACCACCCGTACGTCAGGAAAAGCAAACGGCATTTTGGTCCTTCGCCAAACGAAACACTTCTATCTGGCGCAAGAAACCCGCAGTACAACGTTAGCGGGCCAAAGCACTGGAAGGGATAAAATGTTACTTTTGACGTCTGGGAAATCTGTGTTCTCGATTCTTTAGGCTCTTATTTGCAAGAAGACTCCTCTGAGTCTAAACTTGGGCCTCTACAAGTCGACCTTCCCCCGAACCTGCCTCCAGCCCACAAAATCATGCGTATTGCATTTAAGTTAACGGCCTAATGAGAGATCTGGCTCTTTTTACATCAATTTGCCGATTCAGAGATTTCTTGACCTATCGATCGACCCATTCATAGATTAGATTAGTCTACTGAACAACAATATACTGGTCCAATAATCTACCCGTTTCTCGTGGTGTTCCAGGAGCAGTTCGGGTGCACGAGCCACACGATTGTTTACAAACTCATCGCTGCATCTGGCGTAGTAGTGACCCTTCAGTCATCGAATATCCTAGAAAGAGGGCTGAAGGGTTAAGGTCTTGCTAATGAAAGCAACAAGATCCTCACCTGGTTTGAAAACCTTTTCCATTAACAGCTTGGTCAGCTCCACCGGATCTTTATTCACGGGTGCTCTTATGACATTATCATTATCGCCAGCAACTTTCACCATCTCGTCTGGATCAACAGCTGCGCCAATCCCCACAGTGATGACTTTGACCTTCAGTTTTGTCAACTCCTTATTAGCCACCTTGATCTCTTCCTCGAGCGAATCTCCCTTGGCGTCCGTCAGCACCACCAGTACCCTAGTAGCATTCGGACGAACTCCTCGACCCTGAAACGCTTTTGCCGCTGCCTCCAGGGCGACATGAGGCGATGACGGTGGAAGTGTGCTAAGGGGCATGTACTTCACCATGTCCTGTAGAGTGCTTAGATCAACCGGAGCATTTGTAAAGCTAAACTTGGTAGCAGCTTCTGAACCGTAAAGAATATAGCAGTGCCTTATGTCCTGTGTTCCGTAGTCTTTAATGATCTTCACAATCACATCTTTCATCATCTGAAATGTCTTTGTCGACTGTGCCGAAGTTGCACTTAAAGCGAATGCAAGGTCAACCGGTGGATTTCTTTGCGTTTCTAAAATATGTCAAGAAGAAATAAGAAGTTACTCTTGGTTATAGTGCCATATTCGAGTTCCGGTGTTCCCAGGTTCGAGTGTAACTAAGCCAACTGTTTCTGTAACGCCGAATGTTTAATTGCTTGGCCTTCTAAATAGCCACCTGAGTAGTATAGGGCGCACCGAATTATCCCCTTTTTTGGGGGGAATCTCATTAAGGTGGGGGGAATAAATTAACGCCAATGACGTCATAACCTTTTGTCTTGATCTCACGAATAAAATGCGCAGGAATCTCATAAAGATGAGGTCATGTGCTATTTTTAGATGGATGATGTCATGGTTGGTATAACCGGTTTGACAGGTTTTAGTTATTTTCGGAAGATGATGTCATATGTATTCCGGGGTACTATGATGTCATAGTTGTTTTGATTGGTTGACCAGAATTAAAAAGACGCTCATTGGCTGTCTTGTTTGACGAAGCTTTCTGGTTGGTTGCCGTATTTTTATGACTCTGTAATTAATGACATTCAAAACAAGCTTTGTTTGTAGAAGTAATAAAATTTGTTTATGACTAAATTGTGAGTCAGTGTGTGTTTGTCTCTGTCTTAGTCAAAATGGGGCTTTCTCTGTCTTTGCAGTATTCCGGGTTACTATGATGTCATAGTTGTTTTGATTGGTTGACTAGAATTAGAAAGACGCTTATTGGCTGTCTCGTTTGACGAAGCATTCTGGTTGGTTGCCGTATTTTTTTATTGTTTGAACGGCATAAAAGCCTGCTCACTGCCAACCGCATACTAATTTGGATTCCCTGCATACTAATTAAGTGCCGTCCTCCATATATAATGAAGTGGATAGGTTTACTAATGAGCGTCACTCTACTACAATAGGAACAATAGGCTTGCCTAGACTTGCCCGGGCTCTTTTAACCCTGATTGTAGAATGTATTCTATCTTCCAAATAAAAGCGCGCTCTCTGTTCAGCATATTACCCTTGCAATCGCTTTGCTAAGGAAACAAGTTCGCTTGCCTAACTAAAAATTCGGTTATAAACAAAACTCAGACGCAAGAAAAAAATGGAGCTCAAACTCTTTATTTCAATCTACTGCAAACAGTGTTCTCTCAATAAAATTACTTTATCTTGATGTCTTGTTACACGCTCTGTTAACCAGTAGTAATTTGCATCTGACTCATGCCTCTTTTGTGTTCTCGCAAATTAAACAATCATGCTTAAGTCCTCTAACAAAAAGATAAGGTACCGTTTCATACACAATTGTTAGGTCTATTGAAAAAAAAAAATATTCCACTGCAAAGTGCATCGACAACGCTTTAATTAATTTGTTATTGGTCTATCGAGCATTCGTTTGGTTCTTTTCTAGGATAAAGTCATCAATAAAACACACTTAAAGTTTGGTTGTTTACAGTTTTTATTGAAGTGCAACAATACAATGATCCAGGAAATGAAAAACTCTGTAACATTCATAGTAATGTCTAGTCTTCATCTTGTGGAATGGGCTGCTTTTCGTACAATCGATTGAGTAAGAATTTTCGTTTATCGATCGCTAGTTCTGTCGATTCCAACCAATCAAATCCTTCTGTGTCTTTAAGCTCTTTTTGAGTTTCCATCACTTTTTTGAAGGTGGGTCTTTTTCCATTGCACGCATCCACTGTAAATTCTCTAAGAGTACTTTTCTTAGCTCTTTTCTGTAAACAGGAAGAAGAGCGTTCTCGGCTTTCACGCGGGCCACATTTTCTGAATCTTCGTCCTCTTCGTACTCATTGATCAATGCGTTGAGCTGGGTCTCATGGCGTTTCTCGGCTTCACCAAGAATGCGTGACCAAGGCTCTAAGTTTTCCGTTTCTTCTTCTTGGGAAGACTCAGTTCCTTGGCTAGAGACTTCGCTTTCTTGTGAGAAATCGCTTTCTTCGCTGTCTTCATATTTTCCAGCACCTTGTTGAAGGTATTATAAGGTATAGCCTGTGCTCGTCATCTTTGGTTTGAACCGCAAACTAAACTTCAAAGAGCAACGCGCTTCTTTTATAGAAAATTGGTGAAGGCGGGGCTACTAAGCGTTCTCCTTCGTAAATAATAATCGATCTTACATCGACCCCTCATCGACCCCTCATCGACCCCACATCGACCCTACATCGATCCCACATCGACCCCACATCGACCCCACATCAACCCCACATCGACCCCACATCGACCCTACATCGACCCCACATCGACCCCACATCGACCTAATATTACACCACGATTGACAAGAATTGGATTAGAACTAATGATGACTCATCAAATTTGATTAGCGAAGCTATATAAACAGGAAAATAACTTATTTCCTTTAGTATGTTGGAGGTTCTCGTGTGGTAAAGATGCCGTATAAATTCAAGAGAGATTGCCCGGTATGTGGTAAGCCAGAGTTACTCTCTTTGAGTGATCACCTGCGTCAAGTGCATCGATAAAAGAGCCACGAAAGAAAGCAATGGCTAAAAGCAGCAGTATTTTCGGGATCTAAGAAAAGTCTGGGTATAACACAAGGAGCGTCCCGACGTTTTACACAATTATTGCACACAGAAAAGGAAAGAAGTAGAGAACGAAAACGAACTATTGCAGCTGTCAAAGAAACGGAAAAACCTCAGCATTGTATAGTCAAGAGGCCCAAATTCACTAACGATGTGTCCCTGGAAACCAAGGCATATCCAGAATTTATGTTTCGACATAAATTTTCACTTCTCGTGGTGGGCCCCACTCAGTGTGGTAAAACATTTTTCGTTGAAAAAATTCTCACAACGAATCGTATTCTTTACGAGAGCAAGAAACCGAGGCGAATATGGTGGTACTACAGTCAGTGGCAGGATACCTACAAAGTGATGCAGTCATCTATCGGAAAGGAAATTCAGTTTTTTCGTGGCCTTCCAGAGTTTAAAGAAGATCTTCGGGAAATTGACCCAAAGTTTAACAATGTACTGGTGTTTGATGATCTTATGGCCCAAGCAACAGATAGTCCTCTCGTTTCCCTTCTGTTTACCCAAGGCCGGCATAGAAATGCTAGTGTGATACTGCTGCTACAAAATATGTTTCCAAAGGGAAAATTTAACACGGACATCAGCCGGAATGCTCACTACATGGCTCTTTTCCGAAGTCCTAGCGATCGAAAACGAATCGGTATCATTGCAGAACGAATGTTTGACAAAAATCGCCCGCGATTCATGTCAGCTTATTTTCAAGAAACGGAAAGAGCGTTTGGTTATATCTTCGTTGACAATCGCCCAGACACGCCGAGTGATAAGCAAGTATTGAGTGACATTTTCGGCTCTTGTCGTCGATATCCGACTATTAACAGGTCCGCAAAATCGGTCGAAACCGTCAAAACGACCAGTTACAAGGAAAATATTGCCTGCGAAGCTAGATCAGCAGTAAAATCGCCTCCTGTAGTCAAATCTTCCCCGCCAATCGTAAAAAGGTCACGGCCATTTCCTTTTGATACAGTCTGGTCTGAAGCAGCCTATCCCGTTGTACAAAATTATATGCAAGGAGCGCCCCGATGCCAAACCCTACCAAAAGACTTTGGGATCACGGAAATGTACCGCATTGCCAGACATCTTTATGATCCGTATCTTCCATCGTACTCGTATGGAAATTACTGGCCCGTGAAAATAAGACACTATTGCAATGGAAAATCGAAATGGATTTATTTACACAAGGACGATCCCAGCGTAAGATCTTTCCTAGAAAAGAACCAAACGAATGCTCGATAGACCAATAACAAATTAATTAAACGGTTGTCGATGCACTTTGCAGTGGAATATTTTATTTTTCAATAGACCTAACAATTGTGTATGAAACGGTACCTTATCTTTTTGTTAGAGGACTTAAGCATGATTGTTTAATTGGCGAGAACACAAAAGAGGCATGAGTCAGATGCAAATTACTACTGGTTAACAGAGCGTGTAACAAGACATCAAGATAAAGTAGATTGAAATAAAGAGTTTGAGCTCCATTTTTTGCGTCTGAGTTTTGTTTATAACCGAATTTTTAGTTAGGCAAGCGAACTTGTTTCCTTAGCAAAGCGATTGCAAGAGTAATATGCTGAACGGAGAGCGCGCTTTTATTTGGAAGATAGAATACATTCTACAATCAGGGTTAAAAGAGCCCGGGCAAGTCTAGGCAAGCCTATTGTTCCTATTGTAGTAGAGTGACGCTCATTCGTAAACCTATCCACCTCATTATATATGGAGGACGGCACTTAATTAGTATGCAGGGAATCCAAATTAGTATGCGGTTGGCAGTGAGCAGGCTTTTATGCCGTTCAAACAATAAAAAAATACGGCAACCAACCAGAATGCTTCGTCAAACGAGACAGCCAATGAGCGTCTTTCTAATTCCGGTCAACCAATCAAAACAACTATGACATCATAGTACCCCGGAATACATATGACATCATCTTCCGAAAATAACTAAAACCTGTCAAACCGGTTATACCAACTATGACATCATCCATGTAAAAATAGCACATGATCTTATCTTTATGAGATTCCTGCGCATTTTATTCGTGAGATCAAGACAAAAGGTTATGACGTCATTGGCGTTAATTTATTCCCCCCCACCTTAATGAGATTCCCCCCCAAAAAAGGGGATAATTCGGTGCGCTCTATACTACTCACCTGTTTTGCCTGACATCTATTTTTATTCATCCTAGTAAGATTTTAATAAGAAGTCCTTAATTTGCACAAGAAAGCACAATCCACCGGGATTGTGGAAGTTGTAGTCACAAGACACCATCTTACAAACAGACCATAATGGGCCGAAGCACGAACCAAAACTGAAAACTACGTATGTGTTTTGGTAGTTGCGAAATTCGTATTTCATGGATGACTTATTTCATGGATGGTTTAACTTAGGAAAAAGGAAAGACAGGAGCAAAAATGCACGTTATCATACGAGTCATACCGTTTACTTTCGCCATGATCTTTTCCATTAGATCCTTGGGGTCTTCTTTCACGGTGACAGATATTACTTTTTCTTTATCCCCTGTTGCTTTTTCAAGCTCTTCGATATTAACTTGGTTTCCAATGCCAACAGGAATAACCACTATCCTAGAATCCAACAGCGCCTTGGCAGCTTCCAAGATTTCATCTTTACTGGCTCCGGATCTCTTGTCGGTGAGTACAACGAGCACGTGTGTAGCATCCTTACGAACGCCGCTGTCTGTAAATGCTTCCTTACCAGCCGCTAAAGCCGCCGGGAGGTTTGAGCTTCCCGCGTGTGGAAGAAGAGCCTTGATGGCTGCTTTCAGATCTGTAAGGCTAGGATACTTCTCACTGAATTTTATGTTCACGTTAGCGGAGTCAGCGTAAGGGATGAAACTGTATCGTAAACTGCCTGTGCCGTACTTGTCAACGATTAACTCGATGGTGTCCTTCATCAGTTTGTATGTTATATTGGCTGAGACTCCCGTGGCACTGAGCGCAAAGGCGATATCGATTGGTGCGAACTTGGCTGATAATGCAAACAAAGAGAGAAACCGTCATTTCATTCAGAAGATAGAAAAAATAGTTTAACGAAACGAATTTAGTAATAGGAAGCAATAATTTTATAAGGAGAAGTTAAGCTGAGAGAGATTGGATTTTCTTTGTCCAATTTACAAAAGTTAAAGGGACTATGTCACGAGGATACTGCTGTTTTAAGTCAATACTGTACTAAAGCTATTAGTAAGTATCTTAACCCACTCACACAATTTATGACGAAAGATATCAAACAAATTTCATAACGGAACACTTCCCATAATGATATTTTTACGTGATTTTTGCGGGCAGAGCATTTTAAAAACTTGAAACCACCATAGCAACACACGACAATGCCTAAATATAGTCTTAGGTAACAAAACTGGATAATCATTCTCGGAATTTAATTGATGCGGAGACAAGTTTAAGCTTTTTAAAAAGATAGAAAATAGCGTGACCGAGCCCCTTTAAGTCCAATCAAATTGTAATGGTCGACATAAGATTCCTGGAAACTGCCCACAGACGCCCTTCCATAAACGATCACTTTGCCACCTTTTTCAGGTTTCTAACTTACGTCTTACAACATGTTCCATTATCTGTTTTCCTAATGTCTGCGGGTCTTCATCTCTTGGTGCCTCAATGACAAATCGTTCAGGATTGGTAGCCTCCAGTTCGGAAGGATTCGTTTCGTTGCCGACGGCAACTGGTACCACCTTGATTCCCGTGTCGTGCAAAGGCTCGGCAGCTTTCGCGATATCTGATAAGCTCATTCCAAGACGTTTGTCGGTGATGACGACCAACACCTGAAAAAGATTATTAAATTATTTTTATTTTCAAATATGCCCAACGATTTTTGCTTGCTTTCTCCTTAGGGTGGAGGTTTCACTCTCAAAAATTCGTCGTCGTGTGTTGGAAATCCTATGGTGTGACCGTTTAGATGAAATCACTTTGGCACTACTTTTACAGAGTTCTATTTGCTCTTCAACATTGAAAAACATAAATTTGGAAATTTTGGTCAGATTTGATTTTGGGGCCTTGTTTGAGCTAAAACAATATTTGTACATTCACCTTCCTTGCATTGGGTCTCACGCCGGCAGATTGAAACGCCTTTGTAGCCTCCTCCAGAGCTTTGTCCAGATCAGGCTCTCCACTTCGCCTAGACAGACCCCGTACGAGCTGTATCAGTACATTTGGAGTGGAAACCTTTCTACCAAAGTTAAGCTCTGTAACCGCATCAGCACCGAACAAGATAACAGAGTACTGAAGTTTGTCCGTTCCATATTTGCCGATTATCCATTTGATTGTGTCTTTCATGAGTCTAAATGTTTGCCTGTTGTTAACGGAGTTGGCGCTGATTGCAAACGCGACGTCTATCTCAGCTTGTACTGGCGGTGGATCTGTAAGGAACATACTTTTATACTAAGAAGACATTAAGAACTCATATAGGATATCATTGTCTGATATAGATAACTGTTACTCAGAACTAAAAGACTAGGCTGGCAATAAAGCTTCACAGCAAAGAAAAAGATTGCACTAATTTCGAGGTAAGGTTCCTCTTGAATGATTAAAGTTTATGATTTATCAACGGATAAAACCACGCTGTACAGCACAATAAACAGCAGAGCAGAAGGTTCTTGCCATAATCTACAACAAGAGAAAATTTTGTTTTGTCTACAAGCAGGGTTTTCCAGACTCGAAGAACCAAAATCCCCTTATACACGACAACAAACTGCGCCACAGGAAAGTAATTCTCAGTGGCTTTGTTAAATTAGAATCTGACAAGAAAAAACCATCTTGTTTTAAAAATAATAATAGTAATAATTGAGCGTGAAATTGTTTAACGCGACGTTACTGACAAACCTGTTAGGATGAGGGTCAATATCTCTGATGACAACTTGTCGGGGTTTTCATCGACTGTTACATCAATAACGTTGCCTGTGTGAGGTGTAATATAACCAAGTTCAAAGGCATCAGACTCTATAGCAACACCAATGACCTCTACGTCTTTGCTCTCCAGTTTGCTTGCAGCAGATCTAAGAACGTTTTCATCTAATCCTGAGCTCGTATCTGTGAATACTACAAGAACTTTCTTTGCACTTTCTCGCACATCATTGCCTTCGAATAACAGTTCGGTCGCTCCCAAAGCTTGATCGAGGACTGGAGGGGTTAAGATGGCTAAAAAAACATGTAACATGTTAATGCATTGCACTGGTACAAGAATTTTAATGACAACGGTCAAACCCATACTAAGTAGTCACCCCCGGGGTGTTTTCACTCACGTGACATGCACCTATGCAAATTTATCGCAACAAAAGAAAGGCTTTGCATAATAAAATGTTCAACTCCCACAGGTCTGGTTTGGAACACCAACATGGCCGTCGTGACGTCATGCAATAACGCTCATGTGATAACGGTCACCGCGAGGGGATACCCTACTGACCGCGTAATACATTTTGACCTTTCACTACAGATTCCACTAGCCTAAATATAAATAGAGTACTAAAGTGATGACGTCATAAAAATGAAATTTCTGAAATTATGGGATTTGTCAGGATATTCTGAAAGAACAGTGTCCAAGAGGCCTACTTGCCAGAAATGAGTATTTCGCGGTAAATTGTCTCTGAGATCGTAGCCCAGTTATACTCAGAAAACTCCATACAAACCCTTCTAATTTTTTTTTGGGTCGACCCAAAAAAAAATTAGAAGGGTTTGTATGGAGTTTTGTAAGCATAACTGGGCTACGATCTCAGAGACAATTTGCCCCCAAATGCCCATTTTTGGCAAGTAGGCCTCTTGACATTGTTCTTTCAGAATATCGTGACAACTCCCATAATTTCAGAAATTTCATTTTTATGACGTCACACTTTAGTACTCTATCACGAAAAGGTTATAAAACATGAAGTAAAATCCATTACAAGACGAAATAACCTCTTTCTGTGCCTTAAAATAGAAACTGAATAAGAGACCATTGCGCTTATGTATCTGGTGCAATGGTAACAGAATGGGCTTGTAATAGAGGTAAAGGCAATTAAAAAAGCTCCCTGGTACTCCCTAAAGGTTGACTGCGGCCGCTAAAAGAGGACAGATTTACAGTAATTAAGTCAAACGATTTGCCAGCTTTTTAACGTCCTTACAGGTTTGACTATGTTTATCACCAAAGCGACACACAGGAGTTAAATCAAACAAAATGAAGATCAAAATAAACGAACTGATTGTGCAACAAATTCTCCCCATCAGTACCGATGGTAAGGTATGGAGAATAGTGTAGAGAAAAAGTATGTTAATTTTAGGGTTCAAACAGTGAAACCATCTACCTCTAGGCTTTGGAAGAATGTTAATGCTTTTCTTAATATCCTCTTTAGTGACCGCTCTTGACGGGAAACCCAGCATTGGGACAGCCTGTGTTCCATATATGACGACACTGTAATGGATCTTTGAGGTGCCATACTTGTCAACAATGGATTTGATAGTATCTTTCATCAAGGTAAAGGTCTTATTTAACTGGCCGGACACTGCACACATGGCAATCACCAGGTCTACCTCTTCTATTGGCGTCAGTACGGCTACAAAACAAGGAAGAAAATAAGGGAGGAGTTCAACATCAAATTTTTCTTTGAAGTGGTAAACCAGTAAAACCTCGATAGACTAAACCCCATTATGTGACGAACTCCCGGTACAACGAATGATATTCTGTGCTCAAGAAAGGGCGTTTCTGAGCGATGCATGGCCACTATACGTTATACGTGAGGCCTTTTTCCTCTCTATATGACTTAACGCTAAGAAATTTGTATTGGTGTCTTTCCTCGTATTGGGACGATATGCTCGAAAACAAACCGCCCAAGAATGCAAAACGCTCATTTCCAATTGCCGTCCACCGTTCAAAAATCTTTTGCTTAAGCTTGGGGAAGGCTAATATGTTCCTTACAGAACTGTAACGCTTAGCAACACCTGCCTAACTTTACAGTTAGATAGCCATTCAAGTTGTCTAAATCTTACGCTGAAAAGCTTTCTCCATGATCTTGTTCCCTAGGTTCGCAGGATCAACATTAGTGGGCGTTTTGATGACATCGCCTTTCTTCTGGGTCATTTTTCCGAGTTGAGTGACATCCGGGGTTTCCCCTATGCCGACAGCAATGACGTGAATTGCTTTATGTTCTAAGGAGTTAGCCGCAGCTCTTATTTCTTCCGTAGTTGAACTTGAACGATCATCTGTTATCACCACAACAACCTGTAGAGTAACAGATAGAAGCATGAGTCCAAAACTTGGAGCGTTCAACTGCTATGTATTACTATCACGGCGTTTTCGCAAACAGGTTGATATTGCCACGAAATTGAACGACCTTGCTGAGCAGGTTCGGTACGTACACTTATCAGCAAATCTGACGTTGTAACAATGCAAACCGAACAAAATGAAGTCTATGGGTTAAGACAAAAAAGCAATATTTCCCTCCTACCATCTAGAACGGTGGTGAAACTCTGATTAGTGCTTACGATCGGTTGGAACATACACACCCCATACTCACCTTTAACGCATTTGATCTAACTCCCGAGCCTTCAAATACATTCCTAGCCGCATCAAGCACTTCATCAAAAACGGGCCTTCCTTGACTTATCGGTAAACTTTGCACTAACTTCTTCAAATCTTCTGGGGATGGATCTGATCTGCCAAATCTCTGGAGAGTAATAGCGTCTGTGCCGTAAGAGATCATACCATACCTATACCATAAAATAAACAAATAATGACTTCTTGGTGGCAACTCTAAAGTGGAATTTCCTCTTCCATGTCCAAGATCGCTCTGATCGTAGTGAAACGTTGGGTTCTCTTGTGGGAGAGAAACCTGGAAACCCTAACACAAGCTTCTCACTTCTACCCTTTACGCCCTGATCTACACTTAAAAATTCTCCACATTTATGTCCATACATTTCTAAAAGAAATCGTTGAGAGGGTTCGCTTTGAAGATCAGACTCATGGCATAATCGAATTGAATGTCTTGCATCGATAAGTCAGAATTGCCGTCTTGTTTGTAGCAAGTTAAAGTAGATACAATAAGGAAAGGATATTCTTATCACATGTTTCTAATATCCATGGTATTTAACAGTAGTCATTTCACGTGTGATAATGTCAAAAGAGCATGTTACACATATGCCGCAAATAATTAGTTAAATACTAAATCAAGCTGTTAAACGTGTGTAGTGGTGAGCTCTGAATACGGTGAGCAAACTGCTCACAAACAGAGTTTTCAAATTAAAGTTTTCGAATTAATGTCAGCAGCTCCACCAAAGATTACGCTTGGAATGACGTCAACTAAATCAGGAAAATCGTGTGAAAGGGCCATGGCGCGTGTCTTCACACGTGCAGCATAAGAAAGAAACCAAGATATACCTTATGTTGCCCACACCATAAGTGTTGATGATATAAATCAAAGTGTCCTTCATGGTGCGAAGAGTTTCTGAAGCGTTTCTTGTAGTGGCACTTACAGCAAACAAAAGGTCCACTTCTGGCGCGAAGGGAACTTTAGAAAAAATGCAAATAAAGTTAAATAACGTTTTTTTAATTATACCACCCTGCTCAATTCAACAAATTTTGGCAAACTGCACTAGAGTTTTTAAAATTTGTAAGGACCAAATCCATTTTTAAAATTCTTTGTTGCGCGTGTGCGTAGATATATACCAGAAAACGCGATGTTACTTTGCGTATTATCACTATTGATTCTTGACGTTTTCGTTGTCTTGAGCGTCGAAAAAGATCTCTTACATACCTTTAAGGATTTTTGTCATTATTGTTTCACCAAGTTTGTCTGGTACAAACTTCTTTGGCGCTTCAATTAAATTGCTTCCTTGTGTTGTAGTGTTCGCCAGTTGATTCACATCCGCCTCCTTCCCGACAGCCACTGGTATGACCTTAATGTCGTTATCATGCAAACCTTTTGCTGCATCAGTGATAGAGGGTAATGGAACATCAGACTTCTTGTCCATAATAACGACAAGAACCCTCCTCGCGGCGGGCCGAGCTCCTGTCTCGTTAAACAATTTAAGTGACTCTCTCAAAGCTTTCTCGAGGTCCGGATCTAAAAATGAAAATACCTAGGTGTTAAAAACACCACATATTTCAAGATTGCCCACGTGTTTGTGCTTTTACGGAAATAATGCAGCCCTACTAAAAAGGCTTTATGTATTCTTACTTTATCTAATGCCGCAAAGCTACGGTCAAACCAACTGAAAACGGACACCAAATACACAGAGCTAAGTGTTCGCATTACACAGAAACGGAAAACGTCAAACCTCCTCAATACAAATACCAAAGGGACAGAGTGTCCACTTTACGGAAGTTTCTGTATTGCAGACGAACCTCTTTAATAAAGACGTAAAAAAGATAGTGTCCTGTATTACCGTCAAACCTCCTTAATACAGCCACCAAAGGGATTTAGTGTCCACATTACACAGGTGTCTGCGTTATAGTCAAACCTCCTTAATACAGCCACCAAAGGGACAGTGTCCACATTATACAGGTGTCTGTGTTACAGTCAAACCTCCTTAATACAGCCACCAAAGGGACAGAGTGTCCACATTACACAGGTGTCTGTGTTACAGTCAAACCTCCTTAATACAGCCACCAAAGAGATTCAGTGGCCACATTACACAGGTGTCTGCGTTATAGTCAAACCTCCTTAATACAGCCACCAAAGGGACAGTGTCCACATTATACAGGTGTCTGTGTTACAGTCAAACCTCCTTAATACAGCCACCAAAGGGACAGAGTGTCCACATTACACAGGTGTCTGTGTTACAGTCAAACCTCCTTAATACAGCCACCAAAGAGATTCAGTGTCCACATTACACAGGTGTCTGCGTTATAGTCAAACCTCCTTAATACAGCCACCAAAGGGATTCAGTGTCCACATTACACAGGTGTCTGTGTTACAGTCAAACCTCCTCAATACAGACACCAAAGGGACAGAGTGTCCACATTACACAGGTGTCTGTGTTACTGTCAAAACTCCTTAATACAGCCACCAAAGGGACTGAGTGTCCACATTACACAGGTTTCTGTGTTACAGTCAAACCTCCTCAATACGACCACCAAAGGGACAGAGTGTCCACATTATAGAGGTGTCTCTTTTACAGACAAACCTCGTCAATACAGACACCAAAGGGACAGAGTGTCCACATTACACAGGTGTCTGTGTTACAGTCAAACCTCCTTAAAACAGACACCAAAGAAACAGAACCAAGTGTCCACATCACAGAGGTGTCTGTATTGCAGACAAATATCCTTAAGACCAACGAAAAAAGGACAGTGTCCATATTACACAGGTGTCTGTGTTACAGTCAAACCTCCTTAATAAAGATGCCAAATGGACAGAGTGTCCACATTACAGAGGTGTCTGTTTTACTGTCAAACCTCCTTAATATGGCCACCAAAGGGACAGAGTGTCCACATTATAGAGGTGTCTGTGTTACAGCCAAACCTCCTTAATACAGCCACCAAAGGGACTGACTGTCCACATTATAGAGGTGCCTGTGTTACAGTCAAACCTCCTTAATACAGACACGAAAGGGATTGACTTTGAGTGTCCACATTACACAGGTGTCTGTTTTACAGTCAAACCTCCTTAAAACAGACACCAAAGAAACAGAGCCAAGTGTCCACATAACAGAGGCGTCTGTATTGCAGACAAATACCCTTAAGACCAACGAAAAAAGGGCAGAATGTCCATACTACACAGGTGTCTGTGTTACAGTGAAACCTCCTTTATAAAGACGCCAAAGGGATTGAGTGTCCACACTACGGAAAATACGACACCAAATGGACAGTGTCCGAATTACGAAGGTTTCCTTATTACAGACGAACCTCCTTAATACAGACACACCAAAGGGACAAATTGTCCAAATTACAGAGGTGTCTGCCTTAAACACGAACCTCGTTAATACGGACATCAAAGACACAGAATGTCCAAATTATAGAGGTGTCTGTATTACAGTCAAAAGGGGACCAGTAGGAACTGTGTTAAGGTCACTTAGGACCAAAAGATGGATCCCTAATATACAGGTGTCCATAAAGAGAGAATCAACTGCACTTGCTACGATATCTCTACCTTAAGGTTAAATCCATTGATTGTTAAACTAGTTACTATTTTCTTTACAAGCGAGAAAATATACTTTCCTCATAACAGTCTTGAAAAAAGAAAGTGTTAAAATATCGACAAAACTTTAAAGATGAACATAGTTTTAAATTCTATTAGAATCGACATCTAACCTGTAGAGCTTCGCGGGACAGCGTTTAAAAGACTTATCAAGTCATCTTGGGAGATCATTTCACGACTGAATCCTCGGCCACGACTTGGCATTGTGCCAAAGACCAGCAGACCATAATGGATCTTCTCCGTTCCATACTTGTTCACAATGTACTTTATTGTATCTTTGATACGAAGGAACGTGTCATCTGCATCAGACGCAGTTGCACTGATAGCAAAGGCAAGATCGATCTCTGGCACCGAAGGCTGATCTATAATCAAACAGAAAAGAAAGGACAACGTAAAGGGGTTATGTCATGGTTAGCCTGCCCCACAGACGAAATTAAACTCTGGTTAAGTCCGTTTGCAAAACAGCGCCAAAATCCTTGCTCTGGGTCCCCACCTGTGTACCACGATTTGAGTACGTGCCATGATTGGGTGTTGTTGGGAGTTGTTGCGCAAAGTTTGAAATCGGCCAGACTTAATAGCCAGCCAACAATATCAGGATTTATTGCGTCCGTTTGTACGTATCTTTACGTTTTTGTTTCGCTAGTACGGTCAAAGTACGATCAAGTAATTTTGAACATTTTGACCGGTCAGAAGGAGAGAGACGAGTGACGGAGCTAAAAATTTCTTTGGCTGGTCACCACGACAGGCAACGATCCCAAATTATTTAACCTCGGTCTGATATGTTTTGTCCAAAGTAAAACAAAGCACGATCGGATTTTGGTCATTTCTTGACAACCTAGGCGTTTGACTTGACAAGTAGGCCCAATTATATCAAGTAGCCATTCACTTCACATCTTGACTATCGAAAGCCAAAGATCCACACTGTAACAAAACCGAGTAAGGTCAGGGATTTGGCGTCATTTATTTCGTGTCCCTTTGTGTTTTTTATAAGTCGCAGTTACCTCGTATCTTTTCAATGATCTTCTCTCCAACAACACTCGGACTGTCCTTTCTATCAGCTTCAATCAGGGTTTTCTTGTTTGTTGTTGTGTACTTAAGCTCGTCAGGATCCGCCTCCTCACCAACCACAACAGGAATGACCTAAAAACACACAACCAAACATCGTTTAATGACTACAGTCGAACCTCTACTAACGGCCACCTCTCTACAACGGCCATTTTGTTTTGTTGGGGGGTGGGTGGGGGGACTGTCCATAGAGGGGTACAACTGTATGACGTACTTTTATAATTATTTATTTACTACAAATTTACTTGCATAATTGTAAAAAATAATACAAAAAGGGTGCAAACAGAGAACTAGACCCCTCTTCAGTAAAGATAAATTTAATCAAAAAAGTGCCGCCCCGGCCTCGAATAAGGGTAAGGCAAGGCGACATCTTCCCAGCAACAACGCAGTGCTGTTTGATTTTTAAGTTTTGACAATGCTTATTGATATGACTGATAAGGAACTAGAGACCTCAAAGACTGTTTTTTTACGATTCTTTAGCGGTTTTAATTCGTATTTACAAAACGAACGAACATCGTTTGACGATTTCCATGCTGGTTTTCAGCCAGCGCAAGCACGTTACAGCAGATAATGTTTCGTCAATAGATCAGTACCACTGAAAAGTAGTTAGTGAGTAGTAACATGCGACCTGTGAAGTTAAAATGTAACCCGCCGATGGTTACGTTATTCGTTTCCGCGTATCATCTTGATTTTCGTGTGTGAAAACGCACCCGTTATTAAAATTTCTAACTTTAGCTGAGGTCGCGCGTTTTTGAAAAACTCAGTTAAGTTCTTTTAGAAGACAATTCTCTAACACATGCACAATTACACACTGCGTTAAAGTCACCTTAATATCTTTGTCTGAGATTTGCTTGGCAGCTGTCTTGACATCCTTTTCACTAGATCCTGATTTTCTGTCTGTCATTATCACAAGGACCTAAATTGTGAAAAAGGAAAAGACAGCACTTTTTCAGGGTTGTACCTGGAAGAAAAGCATAAGTTTTCGGCACTTCTCTTGATTGTGCCAGTATAATAATCTTCTCTTTACCACCACATGGAGCATGATGTTTAAATAGCAAACAGCGTACACAGATAAATGTATCAAGAATCATACAGTCATATCGTTTACAATATGATTTAAGTAATAACATCTTAACAAAACCGGAAAGCTTTAAAGGAATTTGTTTGCATAAACACCTTCAAATGGAAGAGATAGCGAGGGAGAGACGTAACTGTTGCCATCTGCGCGCTTAATGGCGCATGCAATTCATTCTTTACAAAATATTTTTGTTCAAAAAATTTTTCGCTAAATAAGAAGTTTTCCGTCTCAATATGGATTGTAGGAGTTTATTAAGTCATCTTAAGTAATCTTAAGTCATCTCATCATAGAAAATATATTGGATATTATCAAACTCTTTGCTTTAATTTGCACCAATTTTCCAGTCCTTAGATGACCTTTGTGATTAAAGGCTGACCTATTTGTCAATTCATAATATTATAACCTTACCTTGCGAGTTAACGGTCTCCTGTTAACGCTTACAAACATTTTTACTGCCTCTTCCAGGGCTTTTGCCAAGTCTGGGGTGCCTGTGCTGGCAGGAAGCTTATCTATCGCTGTCTTCAGTTCTTCAGCAGATGGCGACGTGTCCTCAAAGCTGATCTCTTTTGTCACAACGTCGCCGTAAACTAAAACACTGTAGTGAATCTTCTTTGTGCCGTATGTGTCAATGATGTAGCTGATCGTTTCTTTCATTAGCTTGAAAGTTTCGTTCTTAAAACCACTCGTGGAGCTAAGGGCAAATCCAAGGTCAATTTCTGGAACGGGTGGTACAGCTACAAAGACAAAAAGTGAGATAAAATGATTTAAAAATCGATAACATCACAAACCTGCTCTATCCTCGCGCCAACGGATGCAACATTGTTGGGAGTTGTTGTAGCTAAAAGCTTGACCGGTTTCAAACTTTGCGCAGCAATTCCCAACAACACGCAACAACATGCAACAAGGTGTGAAAACGGATGCAACAAGTAACATCCATCAATGTTGGCAGTTGTTGCCCAATAATGTTGCGTTCGTTTGCACGGAGCTTTTAATTTTTTGTATGTAACTTCGTTTCGACTTCTTTGAAGCATCAAACACAGCGTTAACAGCCATTGCATAGTAGGCAATTTCAGAGCTGCCACAAGCCTCTGTTTCAAAGCGAGGCTAAGTGCAAACTATTGTTATGAAAACTGATTTTTATAGACCTTTGTCACATGGCGGCCATTTTGTGCCAAGAGATTAAAAAGGGTTTGTATTTGCACGGCTAGCCTGGCACTGAGAACGAGGCTGGCCATGCAAATACAAAGCTTTTTTAATCTCCTGGGACCAAATGGCCGCCGAGTGACAAGGGTCTCTTCTCAAGCATTAAAACTGATTTTCACAAGAAAGGTTTTGCACTTACACTCGTCTTAAAAGTGAGGTTTTATGGAACTCGGAAATGGCCTGTTCATGGTTTGGCTCATATTTCATTTTCCGTGATAGAAGAGTAAAATAGAAGAAAACTACCTTAGTAGATTATAAGCTACTCATTTCTCACGTCTGACTTTACGATATAAAATTTCCTTTAAAATATAAATTGCCTAGTTTTATCTAATTACCTTTTTGTATTTTCTCCATGATCTTTTTCGACAAATCACCTGGTTTGCTTGTATCCGGTGGTTCTAGGATGTTTCCTTTGTCTGGAGTCAATTTTTTCAGCTCTTTCCCATCGACCTGACCACCAATAGCTATTGGAATTACAATTATCCCAGCATCCTCTAGGGACTTAGCGGCGTTTTGTACATCAGCTAAGCTGGAACCGGACTTGTTGTCAATGAACACTACAAGAACCTGACAGAAAAACACGAGTAACAGCAGTTAAATGCCACTCAACACGAAAAGACAACAAAACCGAGTCTTCTTATATATATGACAGAGTGAAGATTCTGCTGTTGAGGCATAAATTGTTATTATTATTTTTTTGTCATATATAGTTATGTTCCTCTGTAAGCGGTCAAGAGTAATGGTCTCAGCCGTGTACAAACACGACACCTTGTTACCGCCAAACAGGAGGGGAGAATGGGGTAGAAGGGGTATTTCTGACCTCTTCTCTTGAAAATCCGTCCCTTCTCTCCTGTAACGACTCGAACCGACTCATTGGCTATTTACGGCACGGGTGCCTCACTACAACTTATTAAGTCCTTGGGCGTGGGTATGTAAATTTTCCTACCTTTCGAGCACGTGATCTACTGCCTTCAAACAACTTTCTTGCTTCTTCCAAAACTTTATCCAAAGCCACCACTCCTCGCTGCCTGGGGATTCCATCCACTAAGTTCTTAAGAGCCTCCAAGTTCAATGGCTGACTTTGAAAATCAAGCCACTTTCTTGGCGTCTGGCCGTACGCAATAAGGGCGTAGTTAATCCTTGACATGCCGTACATGTCAGCAAAGTCAGTGATCGTGTCTTTCATCAGCTTGAAGTTTGTATCAGGATCTCCACTTGTAGCACTCAAAGCAAACGCCAGGTCCAAGATGGGAACGTCTTGGATTTCTTAAAAGTAAAAAGCATTTCGACCACTGTATTCAAAATGGCTGGCAATAATGTCGAAGCTCACAGCTAAAACTTGTCGAAGGTGATCGACACGTGCATACGAGAAGCTTGCGAACACAGTCGCCTATCATCGCTCTACGCCGCAGGCGGGAAAAGTTCCAGCAATGGGAAAAGGCGGGCTTTTTAGAGTAACAGCCTAGGAAATACCTATGGGCCGGGTTGTTCAAAGCTGGATTAAGATAAGCAAGGGTTGTGCGAAATATCCGCTGCGACAAGGTTGTTGTAGGCGAAAGTTGGTCTTCCTATCTTTTAAACTGTCACGCATACAATCATGAACGCATAATTATAACACAAAAATCATTCTACTTACCTTTGAAAGCGAGAGCCATCACCTCACTGGCCAGTTCATCGGAATCATCGCTTTTCTTGGCAGGTATGACGCGATGTCCATTCGTCACAATATTCTGTAGCTCTGCCACGTCGCTCTCACTTCCGAGAGCAACAGCAATCACTTTAACATCCTGGTCTTTAAGGTCCTTTGCTGCCGCCAAGGCCGTCTGTTCATCTCCCGTTGACTTCTTATCTGTAAACACTACGAGAACTTTTCGCGCAAAAGGACGCACTGCCCTGGACCTAAACATCTCTTTGCCTTCTTTGAGAGCACTCTCCAATTTCGAGCCACCAGTAGCTGGCGAAAGTGTTGCAAGGTATGTCTTCAGATCGTCATCTTTAGGAAAGACTTTTTGGAATCCAATGCTGATCTTAGCGTCATTACCGTAGACAACTACTCCATACCGAACTCGGCTGATGCTGTACTGATCAATGATGGAGTTGATGACAGATTTCATTTTATCAAAGTTTTTACTTGCATCGGCGGACGAGACACTTAATGCAAAGCCTAGATCTACTAAAGGAACATATTCCATAGCTAAAAAGATGAAAAGGAGACATAAAACAAGTGTTAGAAAAATAAAAAGTAACAAGAAAGAAGACACAACAATTCACACACTACGTGAAAACATGTTGCAGCAACTGACGAAGTCAATTAAGACCTCTAATCATCCCCACAGGCTCCAAATCATCAACCTCGTTTAGCAAGACAAAAGAAATGGAACCATTCAAGAGATAAATGCACATTCTGTTTAGTAAGAAAAAGATCCATTAACCGTCGTCAAAATATGTCTTTTTCAGGTAAAATCATGAAGAGAATGGTATGATATTGCATAGGACACGCAACTACTCGTTGATATTCATGTTTTTAAGTACCTGTTGTCATCACCGCTATGGCTATTAAAAGTCCTTCTATCTTGGGACGCCAACAGCTTCGTCAGTAATCTCGATATTATGATGGAACGATTTTCGTATGACCTTGAAATGAAAACGCGCGAACAAAACAGAAACAACAAACGACCGGAAATAGAGCGATTTGATTGGTTTATAGAACGGATACAAACGCGCGTGACTCTTGGTTGGTTAAGGTGGCTGAACACAGTTTTGCGGGCGGTCAGCGGTAGCGCGTGTTTTAAATTAGACAAACAAACATGGCGGCGAAAAAAGCAATGGCACACAGACGACGATTTCTCAAAATCTACTCTATAAAATTTTGTGATATTTGGCAAAATTTTTACTTTTATCGTACTTTAAATGATGAGAACTTTAAAATGGAAGTTGAACAGACGAATTTTGTAACACATTTAATAATTTCGGAAGAATTATATTATTGATTATCTAAAAACCCCTCTGTTAAAATTTGGTCAAATAAGTTTCAAATGGTAATGATAAATTATAGTAAGCTGTGTGCGAGTTTATGGGAAAATATAATGAGCGAATTTTATGTAAACTGAGTAACGGCGAAATTTTAAGGTTGTATTTAATCGTTCACGTTGCCATGGAAACTACGAAAACGTCAAATTTTACCTGTCAGTCAAACTCTTTCATCAGTATATTTTTCACTTGCCAAGTTTCAGCTTGTGACCTGCAACCTTTCTCTTGCCACAATTTGGCAAATGACCTATACTCAGAAACTGCCAAAACTGTGTTCAGCCACCTTAAGCGAACACTCGGGTGAAAAACACTTCACGCCCGAGAAATTTCTAGAAATCAAACGATACTTCGCTTTGATGTCATACTCCAATGCTTCCTCTATATTAAGGTTTTCTTTGGCGGGGAAACGAAGAGTCCATGTTTTGATCTTTTTATCCATTGGCTGGTAAAACAAATAACGAACACCTACCGAAACCATTTTTCAGCGTAATGCGAAAATCGCTCTATCTCAGCAAAAGAATGTATAGAACTTACATTTGACAACCTCCGTCATAATCCTGTCTCCGAGTTGTTTTGGGCTTTCTTCAGAACTATCCATCAAGCTGTTATCTTTATTTGGGGATAGAAGTCGCAGTTCACTTCGATCGGCTTCATCTCCCATAGCCACCGTGACAATCTTGACACGCAAGTGGTGCAGTTCGTCTGCCATAGGTTGCACTATTGAGTTGTCCCCTGTCGCTTTACTGTCGGTCATCACTACTAACACATTGCGACCTTCGGGTATTTCGCCGCTGAACAAATTTATTGCGTTTTCCAAAGCAAAGCCCAGATCCGCGCCACCATCCACCCGCTGAAACATCTTCACATAACTCTTCAGTTGCTCATCGCTGCTGAATCTCTCCGTCAGCTGGATCCGTGACACCGCAGTGCTGCCGTACACTATCAGGCCGTAGCTTATTTTCCTTTGCCCGTAAGAGTTGATGATCGAGGTGATGGTGCTAGTCATACGGTCAAAGTAATCTTTGGAGGATTTTCCATTTGCGTTGATCGCGAAAACAAGGTTCAGTGGCTCTATTGCTGCAACATAAAGAGCAATTACTTTGTTCAAGAGCAATGCGCGCTATAAACGTTCACGTACTGTTCATGCCCAATGTGTATGCCCAAGTAATGGATCAAGGGGTCTTGCTGTTGCAGAAATAAGACCCAAAATAAAAGAGTGGGGGTCACAACGCTATTTTTTTGTTGTTGTTTTTGTTTTGTTTTTTTCACGACAGAGAGGCATATAGAGATAAATTAATATTAGGGCATGACCGCAGACTTCAAGGGAATGTAAGTAACAGCGAACTATGTTCAGTCAACAAGCTTTGGCGCCAAAAAGGGCTCAATATTGAATCGGTGGTGCACGTGCGACAAAGTCCACCGGTATATTTTTCAGGATATTCATTGCCAACCAATTATCTTTACATCGGTAAAGTCTACAGTGTAACAGTAATGGCTTACATGCCTATTCACACTTTACTCTGACCACCCACCCTGCTTTCCTCAACATGTTACTAAGGGTATACTCCTTCACTTTAAGTGCTACCCGTACCTTGACACATCTCCTTGGTGATATTCTTGACACTGCTTGCTAGCTGATCAAAAGAAGACAACTTCATGACATTGTCAGAACTATTCATGGCGATACTTCTCAGTTCGTCGTTGTCAGCTCCACTGCCAACACCAACTGCCAGAACCTGCACTCCTTTGGTCTGCAATCAACAGTAAACTGGGTTAGAAAGTGCGAAGTCTATAACGGACAAATGTTACTAAAGCGGGGAACAGGGATCGGGGAGCGAGGAACGAGCACACGGAACGGGAAAATGAGAAATGGGAACAAAACTTAACTTGAAAATAACGGACATCAGCCACACCTTTAAATACACTTTTAAATCACGGAAACATATATTGTGGTTGTACCCTTTCAAGCCTGGAAAAAGCCTTAAAACTAGAGCGTTCCGTAAAGAATGAATCCTGAGTTAACCCTTACCGGTCTTAAAGCAACTGACCTGATAGTCAAAAGATCCTTCAACGATTTTAATACTAAAAAATCAATCAACACTCTTGCAAAGTACGCGATAAAATCAGTAGAATTGCCAAGACTGAGACAGGTGCAGTAGTTTTTGTCTCGTCGCGCAACGTGACGAAGATATGGAACTGCCAAGAAAGACGTGGACGTTTTTGATGTGGGGCAAGTTTGTACCCCTCTAAAAAATTCGCGTCGTTGTTTTCTCGTTTCTGAGATATAACTTTCAAACTTGGCAAATTTTCTCATTTTAAGGCTCTCTTTACCAAGGGTGCCCATGAAAAACTTGTCTTTGAAAAAAGTTGAGAATAATCGTGGAAGGGTCTACTATCTAGAGGATGGTTAGCATTTCTGCCCTAGTTTTCAAATAAAACATTACCTTTAATGGCGCCAATACCCTTGAGTAGGGCGTAGATCCCTCGCCTGTCCTTCCATCTGTGACGACAACCATCAGCTTTGGAACATCTTTCCTGACCCCACCCCTGTCACTAAAGAGCATCTCATCTGCCAATTCAATCGCCTTGTCTGTTCTTGTGAGTCCTGGGTCATATTCAAGGTCCATGATTTTTTCCTTTAGTGTTTCAGGATTGTGGAGAGACGTGTCGCTGAAGTCGAAGTCCAGCGTGGCGTTCTGGTTATAGCGGATCACGCCAAAGTGAGTTCCTTCTTCAGACACATGAAAATAGTCCACCAGTTTGGCAAGGGAACGCTTTAAGCTCTCAAAGTTATTCCATCCAACCGTTCGGGAAGAGTCCAGGATTACGGCAATGTCCATGGGATGAACGCAAGCTGAAAACAATTAACTGTCTCAGGCTATGTTCATACTATACCGGATACAGTGGCAGACAAGGGGGGTTGGAGGGCTGTATCCTGAGATAAGGGGGAGGCGGTCTCCAAAAATATTTTTTGGGCCCTTCGGGCCTCAGTTTGGTCTAAAAATAAGGGGGAGGCGGTCTCCCCGGGCCCCTCCCCTTGATCCGCCACTGGGATAGCGATCTGTAACAAAGCGAAGCTGCGCCACGCCGGTCTCTAAAGTGAATAACGGTAGCTCTTTGTGTCGGCACGAAAAGATATCCGCTATAGTCAGATTATAACCTTAGTAAATCGATATATACAGATATACTGACCATTTTTCCTCGATCACTTACTCAATTGAAGCAAAGTCAGCGAGACGGATGGATTGACAGACCGTCTTAAGAGCCGTTAGCTGACTGTGTGACTTATTGACCGATCGTTGAAACTAACAGACGAACGTCGACGACGAAAATGGTGCCTGCGCATGTGCATTTTATATGGAGGTTAAGTTACTGTTTATCATTTTAAACTGAAAACATAAAATAATGAAACTAACGCAGCACTTGAACACACCACAGCTTATTTCTGTATTTGGATCGGCAATTTGCCCGCAAGAAACATGTTAAACGAATTTCTTTAGAACAATCGAAAACTAAGAAAGATCTAACAGTCATGTCAGAAGCGTGAGATGAAGAAGAAGTCATGAGTGCCGGACAGGAATCGAACCTTTAACCCGTCTAATCCCGCCTGGGTGTTCTATGCACACACTGGTTTCAATTTACAGTAACACGGTAGTCTTACCTCCACAAGGTCTGTTATCAGCCACTGCCAGATCCCGACTCTCCCTGCAGGCTGTAGCCTTGAGAACACACTCGTTAGTATAATCCCTGTCATCTGTTCCGCATACGGGTTCTTCAACTTTAGCGCACTGGTCTTCACATTCGCACTCGGTCCTTCCGTTGTCATAGGAAACACACTGTGCATAATGCTTGCAGGCTCTCTTCTCGCACGGGTCTGTGAAAGCGAAGACAAGTATTATATTCACTACATCTTTCAAATTAATGTAAAATAAGAAATCTTTATCAAAGGTTTTTTTCGTGGCTCTGAGTTAGCTTACAAGCTCAAAACAAAAAATTTCCTGAACGTATAAGAATTACGGTATTTTAAAAAAAGTCACCGTTTCGAAGTATGTAAATGAAATGGTGTCACCATATAAACGAAACCTGCTCAACAATTCTTTCCTGTAGACAGTAGTTCTGTATATTTGGCTGTACAAGGTGATTGTAATTTATTAGTATTTTGAACTAGGACGCGACCATTCAAACAAAACCTTTTCAAAAGCGCTTTTACGTGGCACTAGTTTGTTTTGCAGATTTTTACAACAAGAAATTGGAAAATACTTACCAAGAGTTTTTCGAAAGTAAATCATGGTTCTAATTAGTTTATGTTAGAATGATACACTCTCATAAGGTCGCTTCTCTTTGACAGACGCGTCTGTGAATAAGCAGCACTATGCTCACCAAGTCAAGGTTTTCCCGCAACCAACCAGTTCCCAGGGTTCTTTTCTACTCTCACTCCGCAGGGGCGAATAAGAGAGAACCCTGGGAATGAGGTCAAAGGTCGAACTTCACGTAAGACGTTTCTAATGCTAATGAGCAACAGTAATAGATTTTGGTTCATCTCGTGTGAATTTCAAAGTTTGACAAAGGCCTTAGTTTACCATCAACATGTATTTTACCTTTGATTATAACTTCATAAACTCTTGGAACCAAAGATGGCAGATCTCCATTTCTAGAAAAGTTGAACACATATTCTTCCCCAGAGCTGAAAATCCTAAATTTCGTCTTATCAGGATTCCTGCCCACCGCAACTGCCACGATTTTGATTCCATCATTAGTCAATGGTAACGACGCACCGACCAGCGCTTGATCCCTTTCTTTAACGTCCTCTCCTGACAACACAATCAAGGCTTTTATAGCGTAAGACCTCAATAACTTAGCATCACCAAACACTTGATTCCCAGCTTTGCGTAAAGCGCTTTCAATTGTCCCTCCGGGTCTTAAAGTCAGTCTGTCCACTTTATCTTTCAGGTTATCAGTATCGTAGTTCTTAAACTCCAAGAGAATCTCGTCCGATCCATAGTTTATGATGGAAACGTGGATTCCTGGGGCTGAAGTAGTGTACGTATCCAGGAACTGCTTGATAAAGTCCTTCTGCTTCTGGAAAATATCTTGAGTGATTTGGCCGGTTCCACCCAATGCAAACACCAGATCTATTGGTTTCTCTGTAAAGGTATTTAAAATGCATTTATAATTAAGTTCATAAAATATATCCACGAAATGTTACGGGAATTTGAACCTCCTCTCAACATTCATCAGTTTTAACCCAACACTCTTGAAAGATACTCCCTTATGCGAAGTCCCCTTATTCTAAATATAAGGAAAGCAAAGAAAAAGGGCTATTCTTCTTCTTCCAACCCAAACGAACCCGTCTTTTTCGTCACGCTATAGCTGCGAGCAAGACCTTGGGGGAGGAGGGTGGAGGAGAGGAGGGGAAAAAAGCGTCAGCGTCTCCTTTTCTACCCAGCCCCCCACTGCAGAGAGTTTGCTCACGGGCTAGTCACGGAAATGGCGAACAACTAGGCGAATGCAAACATTTGCCACCCTATATGTGATCTTCGAACAACACGTGTTCTCGATTCCCTTGGTAAACCGCAAGCCCTAATTTCGACCCTACTCAACTAAATAAACCAAAAGTGAGATTACTTACGTATACAGAGTCCTGCGTGTTGCACCCTAACTTCGTGGTATCTCTTGCAAGCTTCAGATGTTAATTGACAGATATTATCATATGTCAAGCCATCTGTCCCGCACACGCGATTCTTTGAAGCACCACAGGCCGCTGGATCAGGGCACTTGCACGTGGCTATGCCAGAAGGTGGGACCGTGCAATACGAGTAATATTTGCACTCCAGGCTGTCACAGGAAGGATCTGAGGAAAGAATAAAGCTTTTTGCGTGTGATTCCATGGATAGAAGCCTTGAATGAGGCAATATAATAGTGCAAAAGGCGGTTCCAGCGTTTGAGTCGATGTGTGACTACATTTAACTCTATTTAAGACGGATACCTTATGGACAGGCACTGTCAGTCCATCTTACAGTGTTGACTGTAATAGAGAGTCAACTAAAGGAGTAAAGAAAGGCAGGGACAAACTCTAGGTATCATTTTTAGCGAGGGGTCCGTCCAATAGATAGTTAACTTAAAAGAGTACAGAAAAGCAGGTACCAACGTCAGAAGTCCATTTTAGCGAGGTGCTCGTCTTATAGAGTAAACTGAAAGGAGTGAAGAAAGGCACTGAGAGACCAGCTCTAAGTCCCGGGGGGGGGGGGGGGGGGACTCCGCATATGAAAGGGGTGAGGATGCTCGTCGTCTCGCTTAGGGGTGTAAATTTCGGATTTTGGTCTCACTTAGAGTGTTCTGGGCAAAACGCCATCATAGAGCGGTTTTCACTTGACTGTCGAAAGTAATTGGTTTTGGTTTTACTACGCCCTTTGGTTGGCTAGTGTATTTACTTTGGTTTTGGTTTTACGACAGTCAAGTGAATACCGCTCTATTTAGCCGTGAAGGTCTCGTTTTGGGTTGCACGCGAAAAAATATAAAAATATATATATTGTCTGTGTTTTAACATGGTCTCTTTTAGGGGTCAAAAAAAGCTTGGGCCACGCCCAGATCGATCTCCTTTAGGGGTTTAATTCCAAATTTCCGACGAGCATCCCCACCCCTTTTATATGCGCAGTCCTGCCCCGGGGCTCTAAGTGTCTGTTAAAGCGAGACGTCCCTCTTAAAGGGATCAACTCTTGTTGTCCGCTTAGCGAGGTGAGTCTTATACAACTTTGAAGTGTCTGTTAAGAGTTGACTGTATTCATATGAAAGCTGTCGAGCAGTCCTTTATCGCTTCATTTTACTGTGATTTACATAGAATTTAGTTTTCTGTGGTACCGCTGTTCTTAAGCGTAGCCTTCTTTCTCAAAAGAGCACTAAAATAATATCTCTAGTGCTCTTTTTGAACGAATCCTTCCCTATGAGACAGCCAGTTTTACATCAGTTTCCATCCCTCTAAAAGAAACGCACACAACTAAGAAAAAACACTATCACTTACTGGTGACACAACTTCCCTTGTGTCTCGGTATTATCCACTTCGCCTCTTTGCAAGCTGCTAATTGCAATGCATCTAAATTGGGATAAGACTTTCCATCTGAGCCGCACACCGGATCGTTGGCGGTATTGGTCAGCGGGCTGCACTCACATTTCGCGACCTTATCTTTGACACACTTGGAGTAGAAGGTACAGCGCTTCCATTCACAGGTGTCAAAATCTGAGAATAAAAGGAACAGTACGTGACGATTGATTTTGGTGAGATGAGTTTGGCGTTAAAGACTTGCAGAGATTTCCATTTCATATGCATGCAGCCTTGCCTATTTTGGGTCTTCTAAAGCAATCCCTTGAGACAAATGAGTTCCAAAACGCCACTTTCAAAGTGAATTCGCGCTATTTCTAACTTCATTACTTTTATACCATTTCATTCGATTTGTAAAATGTGTTGGGGAATTTTACTAGAGTTATTTCTAAAGGACCGTATCTAAGTTCAGAAAAAAAGAAAATGTTGTCTTGCGTTCACGTCGTCCATAAAACGTGATACTAAGAAGTTTCACCTTGTAGTCGTAAATTTCCCTTTGATAAACGGTCGTTCCCATTTTTGACTTGTTATTGATTGCGTTTCTGTCAAAAAGAAAGTAGATGGCAGCCCCACCCGGACCCTGCGTAATCTCTCTCCCTTACCTCTACACTACCACACTGACCCACCAAAATTCCGAGGAATTTACGTACACAAACTAGCAAACTGTTTTTCTTGACCGACACATCAATAACAGGTGACACTAGTCCTTTCCATAACGTTAAACGTAAATTCAACTTCGTTTCCAACGTCATTCTTTCTACGACTATTAAGAAACGTATTATTAGCCTTATTGTAACTTAAACCAGGGAATATATTACATCTATCACGACGAAAGCGTTGGCTACCTATGGTGGTGTCGACCGTTAAAAATGGCAACGATAGATTAAGAAAGGGAAATAGGAGTTGCCATCGTCGTCGCTTAAGCTTCCTATTCTATACAGCCATGTTACCTTGTATTATCTTGTCCACTGTCTGTTGCACCATAACCTTCAGTCGGTCAGGTGACCCAACAGTCACAATAAACTTATCTCCAGAGGCTAAATGACGGATATTCTCCAATCCTGTATCTCCAACAACAACAAGCACCACTTTGATCGCCGCCTCTTTTAATGACCGAGAAAGTTCGGCAAGGCCTTGTGGAGTTTTCACACTGCTTCCATCTGTTATAAGTACTACAGCCTAATGGAAAACATGAAAACATATTAGTTAGTTCATTAATTAAATGACATTCAAATTCCCAGTGAATACGATGAACAGTGACTTGGAGCTTTGGACGTTTGACTGGCCCCGTCTACACTAATGCGTTTTCGTTTGAAATCGCATACACTTCGATGCGTTTAGGCCCTCCATCCATACTAATACGCTGAGCGTTTTCAATGCAGGGGCGGATCTAGGGGGAGGGTGCAGGGGGTGCGCACCCCCCCCCCCCCCCGAGATGACCTGCGGTTTTCTAATACAATTGGTATTCTGCAAAAAAAAAAAAACTATGTGGTTTATTGGTGTTGAAGTAGAGCAAGAGACGAGTGCACCCCCTCCTAAAAGAAATCCTGGATCCGCCCCTGCAATGAAACCGCATCGATTTGAAAACGCTCTTGAAAGTGGATTAAAACGAAAACGCTTACATATCGTATCAGTGTGGACAACCGAAAACGCATCAAAATGAAAACGATGACCAAAAATATCGCAGTTGTAGCACGCGAGTAGAATAGAGACCACCGTACGTCACATCGTGCAATTCTATCGTTTTCGAAAGTTTTAGTGTGGACAGTTGAAAACGTATCAAAACGGTGGTGTGAACGCGAATCGATCGATTAAGAATTCTCTATTAAACCTTAAAGCCCCAAGATCTACAAACAAATTCTCCAGACCGATCTCCATACATTTCTTTTAAGCATAGTTGACAGAATTTGGTTTAAGATCAAAGCGTTCCCCCTTTAATAATTAATTTAGTAATTCTCATAACCTTTACTCTTGATGATCTGCTGATGTTGTTAGGAGAAAATAGAAGTTGGTTACTCTTGGGACGTAAAGGGTTAATCAGTCCTCGACAGGCTTACTTTTCCACTCCACATACCTTAGGATACTGACTGTCTTTCAGTGTACGATCGGTTTCAAAGCTGTGTAGTATACCAGGTACAGAATCTCTCATAGCTCGATCCAGTGTGGTCTTCGTTGCCGTTGACTGTAGCGTGTTAATGTAGGCCGGTAAAGTGAGGTAGTTATAAAATGTTATGAAATCTATTCTGGCAGTACCGCTAAGATCAAACTTCAAGAACCCGTGGGTAATTCCTTCAGCTGGAATCCGGAATCTGTTTCCAAGGTCCTTGAAGAATCCCTTTGATTTCTCCACAACTTTGAGTTCTTCCATAGTCTTGATATCGAGAGAAAACATGAGATGAACAGGCTGTTTCACCCCTACAAGAATTAAGACGCACAATAAAGTGAGGTAATGAATAATAATAATGATAAGCTGAGGTATAACAACGGAATGGTGCTAGCTAAGATGTCCGCTAGGATTCAAGGCAAAATGTTGCGGAACTGAGAATAATGTTACCGAAAAGCGATGGTAAGAGACAAGGATCTGTTTGCTTGATCGATCGAGGTGGATGAATATCAAAATTTATAGTAATGAAACAACAGACAACGACTAAAGCTGATTTTTAACGTTGTAAATTTAGCAACCGCCAACAGATTCGAATTCTGACATTTCTTCCTGATCACTTGACTTGGAAAGAAGTCGCACAGCTTTGCGTGATGTGACAGACGCATACTCCAAACTTCCAGACTTGTTACCAGTTTCGCAAAACGCGAAGAGGGTGGTAACTATTGTCGTCTGGGCTTTAATAACAGTTTCTTTGGCTTAGCGTGAGAAGATAGCTGTCATGGCCGACACCGAGTTTGTACAACTTGACGCTGCTGACCTCTCACCAGACCTGTCAGCACAATGACCTCTTCCGTCTTCTTTTACAAATAGAGTGTATTAAGGAGCTTTAGCAACGACGACGGCGACGGCAACGAGAACGTCAAAAAAGCAATACGTTTAGAGAAACAAAACAACAACTTCGCATGCACGTGCATCACGCTTTTTTTGGACATTTCTGAGCCGCCACTGCCAACTATGACGTGCAGGTGCCTAATTTCACGTTTTGTGGAGAACGTGAACAGATGACAATGACTTCCGGTTTCTTTTCATGAACTTTGATACAGCCTTTTAGAAATTTAACTCCCGAAAAATTTGCCAACATTTGAAGAATTGAACGAGATGGAATAGGAACGTTACAATAAAGTTTAAGACGGAATCCATTAGGAAATTGAGTAATTTCAATTTTCAGTTACCAGAATAATTTAAACAATGTCTTATTCTTTTTTACATTTTTAAAGGGCTATAGATATAATTAGTCATCTGTAATAACACCAAAGACTATTTCTCATGGAAGCCCGAGAAAATAAATGGCAAATTTTACAAGAATTGTGAAAACGCAGGTAATATCATGAAAATTTCATGTGTAAGATGCCAATCTGTGAAATTTCAATAAATTTACAAAAAAGTTGTTGTTTTGCTAATCTTAACCTACTGCTTTGTTGTCATCATCGTCGCTTCCTTGTATTAGGTTTGAAGTTCAACGTTTGACCCTGGCCCGAAATATTTCGATCTCTTACATGGGTCACTGAAACCAGCTAAGCGAAGCTGAAAAGGAGGAAGTTGTACCATTTTTTTTTTTAGTAAAAAGAAGAAGTTAGGAATTTCAAAACCCAGAGTGCTGACAGGCAACAGGTCTGCTAATTAACAGCTTACACTTGCCACGCACGCACCGGGCTAAAGATATGAAGGGCTTGTCATGAAAACGATGGTTTTGACCTGGTCAATTTAGTTCAAACATCACTTTCAGTGTTTCATGGAATTTACTGACTCCCACCCATCAACACAGCAAAGCAGTTTTTGTAGCTGTTGGAGACACTTAAAATATCCCTGGTTATTTATTCTAAACTTCACCTACCACATGCGGTCATGCTTTTAGCAGTGATCTTAACCCTGTTTGTACACGAGTGCAGCTGAAGTTGGCATTCATTTTCGTAGGTCTTTCCATCACTTCCACAGGCCGGTGAATTGGCTTTAGAACAGTTGGATGGGCATTCACAAACATGGCTCCAGCCATCGCTAGAACGGCGACAAATGGAGTAAAATTCACACACAATCGATTGGCAGGGATCTAGAGAAAGGATAAGAAACACAAGGCATAAGCCTACGCTTGTATACAGACACCTGACATCTTTTTCCTGACGATAACAAAATTTCTTGCACGCTCATTGATTGGTTCCAAGGAGCACTGAACGCCGTAAAAACGGAAACTGTAGGAGGAATCATGAGTACGACATCTTCTAGACTGTTTACAGACATTTTTACAGAAAACATTTCGCTTTGTCCGCCATCTTGAATATCACGACGAGGTAAACTGGGGAGAGTACAAAAACCCCTAAGGGGCAGGGGGTAATAGAAAAGCCTCTGAAAAGTTGCCCATACTTTCCTGAAAAATAAAGACGATGAAAATGAGAGAAGTAAGGAGGGGGCAGAAGACAAGCTCGGGCCATCTTTTGTATATATTTTCCACTTCAAATCATTAAAAAGGGCGTTGGTTTGTGCGTTTGTAAAAGCGCCATCTATGAGTTCACCTTCTTCTTGACTGCAGACAGTCTGTTCTAGAAGCATTTCTCCGACAGGTCTGCACTGCCCACACCATCCGCCACACTTAGCAGAAACCATGGTACCGTCCTTCGATTTTTTGTACTCGTGCATTTCAATTCCGGGGGGGAAACCAATCGCTTTCCATCGCACAGATGGCTTTAAACGCAAGCCAGTCTGAGAGAGGTCAACCTTAAAGTGACCCCTCCTGCACTTTCCACCAAAATGCATCGAAAAGCAATCTCCAGCCGAACCATAGGGGATTCTCTTGCCAAACGGATTTGACTTGGCGAAGGTGAAATCATCGCCAATGATGGCCATTCTTGAAAGATCCACGCGAACCTTGCGAAACCTGCTCAAACCCGCTGCAGTGTAATTCATCCTGCCAGGTCTTCCGGAGCACTTGTATCTGGCGGAGTATGGTCTGTGAGGCAGTCGCTTGGCGTATATATAAGCGTAATTGTTCTGTACTCCAGCAGGAAGTGTTATAAACTCTTTAGGAGAACTGGAGTTCATACCATGGCAATAGACCTTCATTGGGGTGTTACACTCTGGGCGTACATATATGAGGTATTCTCCGTCACTGAACCCGACACGGGCGTTTTTTATTCCTGCACAGCTTGTAGCACCTGTAAGATAAAAATGACGCAGATAGATAACGCACAACAGCAATTGTTAACATTAACCTAAAGTCTGAAACAGGTTCTTATTTTCTAAAATCTGTAGAAAAAAATTCTGTTCTCTTGGGAATATAAGATAAGTTAACATTCAGGATCTCTATTTGGAGACATTAATGCCTTATCACTCCAACTGAAATGTACTGGTATGCAGAATTATGTACCACTAAATACTTTTTTTCTTTAGAAAATAAGAACCTATTTAAGAAGCAAAATACCCTAAATTTCCTTAACTTGGGAAAATGCAGGGCCCGGTTCCTGAAAGGTCGATAAGCGTTAATCCAGGATTGAAATTTTGTACTTAATATTCCTATGCATTGCTTAGGGTAACGTTTTGTGTTATCATTACAGTATCTCGTAATAAAGGCTCAACAGTATTTTGTAACCTCAAGTTGCATGTTCTTAGACGAGAAAACTGCGCTTGAAATTTGGCTTAATCTTGAGTTAAACCTAGCGATCTTTCCTCGAACCGGGCCCAGGTTGTCAGTGGTCCCGGGGGGTACTCCCCTGTATAAGCCATAAAGGTATGTGCCGCCCCAAAGGGTAGGGTTTTCGCGCCGTTGTGGTCTGAAAACGGTTATACTCTGTGCTCATTTTGGTCTGGAATCGGGTATGGTTTTCAAGTATTCACTGTTTCAATTCCAAATGAGCTAAGAAAGAAAGAGAAGTATGCGAATTCGAAATGTGTTCTAAGAAATCTTTTTTGTTGCTGTTCTAATCTAAGTAATGATGACATAATTTCTTAAAGGCCAGGTCTGAGAATGGGTATGGATTTTAGAAGCCAGGTCTGAAAACGGGTGTGAAAAATGACATTTTTGGTTTGAAATAGGGTCAGGATTTGGAGAACCGGGCGGGACACCCCCACCAAGAATTCCCAGGAGTAACCCCCTCCCCCCCTAGGTTAGTAGTACTCACCACACTCCCCAAAGTGAAGCCGAGTAATATCCTTCTGATTTTGACATCTAGCAGCTCTCATAAGGCATGGGTTATTGTATGAATTACCGTCTGTTCCGCACACAGGATCATACTGCCTGGTGCAGTAAAATCGACATTCGCAGCGCGACACGCCACTGGAATCTGTGATACATTGTCCGCCATATTGACAGTTTCTTGAGTTGCATGGAACATTGGCTTGCTGGAAAGCCAGTCTCCGACGGCTATCAAAGCTGTCATCTGGCGAGGCAAGGTTACTTATAGCATTACCTGGAGCATTTGTTCCAGTTAGTAAGCTTACATTTTAAACTTAAATTAACTTAAAGTAGTTGGACACTCTATTACACTGTGAAGAAGAACCTTTGGACCCGGACACACTCGCTTAAAAGCCGGTTAGCTTTAATACAGGGATAAAATTCAAACCCCTGATTGCTTTTACATGTACCTCCTTGTGGACCATTTTGGACTGTCAGCTTGGGTTAACATTACTGGTATTTTGCTTAAACCCGCCGAATAGACCATTTGCACGCTTACGTCTTTTTACTACTAGGACCAGAATTCATTTCGTTTTTTCTTTCATATTTAAATTTGTTAATCCCATTGAGGTTTAAATGACAAATAACCCAAATTTGCATGAGAAAGCAAAACCCTGAAGGATTCTGGTAGTACTAATAAACTGACGGCATCGTGCAAATGGCCTATTAAACTTAGCCATCGTTCGAACTAAAACCGGGACTCAGTGTACCAAGGGGCGGCGAGCACAAGGATCCTAACCACGTGGCCTGGATTCAAATCCCATGGTCGAATGCAATTTATGGGTGGACACTTTGTTTATTCTTCTCCCACATTAGTGGTTCTCTCCGGTTAATAGATCACGTTTTTCCCTTCTCATTAAAATCAACATTTCTGGATTCAAATTAGATTTGGAATATGGAGGACGATGAGCCATAATTTGGATCTGCTACCATTGAAATCATTTAATTATTGTTATACATTAATTTAGTTGAAAGGAGACGCCAGAAAGAAGGGTTCGATCGTGTGTTCTTCCTCGGCTCGCTTAGCTCACCATAATTGAACCAAAAAGCTTGAGAAACATTTCTGGGCAATAGAAAGCAGAAAAAAATAGAGGCTAAAAATGAACCCTGGGCGAATTCAAACTCTATCCACTAAACGGATTTTGAACAGCTTCCGCCGGTTTGTAGTCCAGTAAAATTGTATCTTTTTTTGTCAACTTATTTATTTTGTGTACCTTTCTTAGTTGCATGCTCGCAGGTTCAGTAGTGCGAGTTCGGGAAAATTATGGCGAGGGAGTAAAAATTTTCCCTGAACACGCACAAGTATAAGGCTACTAGCAGGCTAACCTCCTGGTAGCACGTATTTTATTGCGCTTTTAAAATAAGTCGTTTAAGTATATCACACCGTGGGCGTCGCCCTAAGAGGATTTGGCTTAAGCAAAGCTAAGCAAACCAAAGTAAGCATATCAAATAATCAAGGCCTACATTGAAGAATGCCGAAAACTTCTTTTGGTAATCCCCTTATTTCAGGTCATTTACGAAACACCCAAGAAAATTTTTTGCACTGAAGCCAAGACTATTTCCAGTCAAAATGCCTTATTCCGCTTTTTTCAACCGGTCATAGCCAAAATGTTTTTATCAAGATCTTTTAAACGACCAGAAGTAGAATATAACGGCGTTGCCCGACTCTATAATCATGACAAATGGCTAAACTTACGAAAACGTGGAGAGGGGAGGGGGTCTTCATTTGATTAGCTTAGACGTACCCCCTTTAAAAATGCAGTTAAAAAGAATACCCAGGAATGAGTACCTCTGTCAGCAAACACGATTGTCCGGGCAATAAGCTAACGGTGTTCACTGTCACCACGATGGTCAATTCTTGCATTAAAAAAGAAAAGAGCCGAATAAATTAATGTTTTAATTAAGAAACTGCTCGAAAAACTTTTTGCTGCAGGAAATAATGGCCATTGGATATTAAACGTTCCTGTAACAAGAAGTGCAAATTGAAACCGGTAAGTACATTTCAACCTTTAAAGAAACACCCTTGAACTTTCTGTAAAAACCCAGCATAGCGTCGGTAGATGCAAAATAATGGGGAAAACGCTCTTTGTGATTTGAAAGATTGATCATTTAAGGCTTAAAGTTTTTTGCGGGTATTTATCACTACAGCTATTTAAGCAGATTAGTGGGAGATTAAACACTAATACTTTGACAACAGCCACTCCCTCGTTTGGAATAACGCTATTTGGAACGAAATCGAGAAATACAGGCCATGGAAAAGCTTTATTAATGGGATATGATAGGACTGGAAGGCTAATCGTCTCAAAGAAAACAGCATTAAATTCAAAATAACGAGCTATTGTAGCCGGGTGTATTTACACTTTGGAAGCATCGAAGCGTCGACAACAAGCCAAAAAGAGGAATGTCACGAAAGCTAAGCACTGGCGTAATAAACGTACATGTAATAGCGTAACTGCTAAAAACTACTTCTCCAATGTTTAGGATTTGTCACGATAAGAGGACTGTGCCGTTTTCAACGATTTTCACTAGATTCTACAGTGTTTGCGTGGAAAACACTCGACTTTAACTGTTACGCGAGGTGTAGTTATCCCATGCAGCAGCAAAACATTTGTAATCAGCTTAAGCGACGGGCGTTTTTCAGAAAAGTGAAGCGTGCTATCCCCTTCGAATGCCTACCACGCAGGCTAAAGGTGATGTTACACGAGACGATTTCAAACGACGATTTTTAGCGGAACACAGAGTTGCAATGTTGGAATAATGTTGCAGCTATTCGAAAAAATGTTGCGACAATGTCGTAACGCTGTGTTGTAACATCACCTTAATTCAGTTGCGATATATATTTGGCTCGATGTCATTTAGCGCTTAGATAGGCTGTTTACATATGATATAGTAAATTCTCGATCTCATGCTTTCTACAAAGTACTGACTGATGAAGTGCCACAGGTAAAGTTCAGTTGAGTGCGTGGGGAAAAAACTGTAAATCACTGAAAAAAAAACATAAACATTTAAAACAAGGAGCGCTGAAGGGTCATAGAAGTTCGTCCACAAAGACTCAAAGTCTACACGAGCTATCATCATGGAATGAAAACGATTAAATATCTGAATATCCTTTTTTCATTTCTTGCCAAGATGCCGGCAAAATGTTTGGCGTTGAACTACAAGAAGTTGGCTAAAAAAGAAGTTATCTTGAAAGGAAACTCTTTGGTTGTCCTATAAATTGCTTATAAAATTGAGCTCCCGAATAGGAAAAAAAATTAAGTTTTGTGATTTTTCTAATATTATTATACCACGTCCGAGGCAGCTTTCGCTTGGTAATTTTGCAGTAGTTTTGAGTTTTCTTGCGGCATTGTTTGGACCCGAAAACTATCGAGAGCGTATCCTCAAGTTGTGGCAATAAAATATAAAACTTAATTTTCAGGGTCTTTTGTAAGAAAAGCACTGCACTGACGTTCTTTTTACAATAATGATTGAATCATCATTCAAATTTTATGTTTGCGTAATCAATAATTAAAAGCCAATTAACTAGACTTCCGGTATATTTTCTTTTTCAGATACCGATCTTTCTGGCTCTCCATCGGTTTCTTTTTTGGTGATCTAAGGACACATAACGTTTTTGCCCTCGATTACTTAGTGGTCTCGAATTTCTTTACCATGAAAAACTAGCCAAAAGGGAGAAGTGGAATTTCCGTTTTGTTACGTGGAAATGCGTCTTTCAGTTTTTACAGGCATTATATGTAGGTTTTTTGCTTATCTCTATTCACCTAAATTTTATCTCACATTGCCGTAATAGAATCGCTTACTCGGCTATCGTAAAAAAAAATACTTGGATTTTTTACTACCCGATAATAAGCCACTCGTTAAAGCTCGAAAACAAGCGTGATAAGTGCTTGTATATCTTGTGACTTCGGCGATTATACGTGTATACCGAGTGAAACAGATACCCTCAGATGTCGCCTATGCGGGAAAATTTCGTAAACAAACCGATATTCTTGGCTTCACTGCGGAAATGCTCGCAGCATATTTCAACCGCAACGAAAATCGCGTTCACTGTACTTTGGAGAAAACGACGAAATCTTAGAAGACATGTCTAGAGGTCAAACTAACAAGTATTTTGATTTATATGATAGCATATCGGCGCAAATGATCCGCTAATTTTGAGTCTTATGCAATACATGTATGTATATGTGCAGCTTATATTAAGATATCAGTAATGTGTTTATTTTTCAATTTCACTTAACGCTCCTACCTGGTAGAGCTTTGAGTACCTTGTCCACCATTTGCATCGTGACTGGCAACGAAGCGACGGCTGTCAACATTCCACTAGAGTGTCGTTTTGTAACCCAGAGTCTTAGATCACCTTGTTTATGTTGATGTCCGCAAGAGGACGCTCTCTCCACCGCATTTATAACAGGAAAGCTGTTTAGATTCGCGTCCCTTCGATACACATTGGCCACGTGAACCAAGACTGTGATTCGATCGTGCGTTTGGTGAAACAAAGTCGTTATTTTGCCAGTGAAGGCCACATAACCCTTTCCAGAAAGGGTTGGTATCACACAAGATTCCGTAACATCATCGCCTACCGAGGCCTCACAAATTGTCCACACAGAAAAGAAGGTTGCAAGAATTATTAAGAAAATCCGCGCCATATGAATTCCTGTATTCTTCGCCGTGGGCTTACAACATGCCGTGGGTATAATCGGCTGGGCTCGGAGGAAACCACGAGCTATTGCTTCTCTCGCGTTTTCAACTTTGTTTCTTGCAGCAGCTATCGAAACAATTAAAAACAATGCCCTGATTGCGGCTAATTATGACATGATGAAAAAATAAACGAAGAATTGAAAGACCACAAACCTATTGTCTCTACAAACTTGTGATTTTGCAGTGAATGATCCCTTTTGTATTCGTGCGAAGAGATTCTTTCAAGTTATTTTACGCTTCTCTAACACAACTAGAAAACTTATACGGTCTTTGGATGGTCCACAGAAAGATTAAATGCAAAATTTCTCTCCCAAAGATTTCTCCTTAGGAGCAAATTTTCCAGAGAACAGAGCTCAAAAGGAGAACCGATTAGTGCAAAAGAATTAGCCGAACGAAGAATTAGGAAAGTCTGCGTGGGAATTAGATGAAATTTAATCCGTTTTAACAGCTTGAACTGTCAAAATAAACCGCCGATGAATGAAAAAAGTAAATCATTGCTTAATTGCACTTCCTTTGCTGAAACAACTGAACGGGCTATTGTCAAATTGTTTCGCAGAGCGCGAGCACGACACGCGAGCCGCGAGCAAGGATAACCAGTCACGCAAGGAAAAGAATTTCCCCTACTCCTGAAAAGATTAGATCCAACTCAAGGCTATTTCTATCACTAGAAACATCGCGTGCATGGCTTCAAAAGCGTAATCAAATTTTGTGATAATTTTAAACTGACAGAAAAAAAAAAAATTTAACACCGATCTTGTTACCCTTCTTTTCTTTAGTTTCAGGGCTTGTTTACTTCCCCTCTTAGGCGCTCCCACCGGCCTCCTCCGCTCTCCTCCCCACGGGTCACCACGGGTCACCACCATATTTAGAGTGTTATGTCAACAAAAGATCAGCTATCCACAGCAACAATACTAGATCTAGGGACAATTTAGTCGTACCCCTTTGTAGGACAGCCACAACACAGAGGTCCTTTAGTTACAGAGCAATCACTGCTTGGAATTCTCTTATAAGTGAAGTGAAGAATAATTAGGGGAGGGGAGGGGCACTTGAAAGAGAGGAGGGCTTATCAACTTTCTTCCCCTGAAAAAAGGGGGGCGGCTTAATACAGGTAGACTACGAGGAGTCCCCCATTTTTCCTCAGGAAAAATGGGGGACTCCTCGTAGTCTATAATAGAAGAGTTAGGTCCGCAGTAATTGGCTTTAGCTGTTGCGGTGTCCCTGCCCTAATATTTTGTTTGCATATCTATACATGTGTGTGTGTTTTTTTTTTTTTGTATTCTTCAGGGCAAAGCTAATAAAATAAATAAAATAAAAATAAAAATAAATCTGCAAACAACAAAATAGAAGCAATAATACCCCCCCCCCCCGGATATTAGCCCCACTCCTGATTTGATTTAATTTATTATGACGTTTCGAAGCTTATGACACTATTAAATGCAAATGCATTTTGATCAGCCCTGCCAAAGCTCTATTCCGGTTATAAGCCCCTTCGGATATAAGCCACTCCGTTTATAAGCCCTTCTAAAACCCCTTACGAAGATATATAAACCTCCTCGGATATAGACCCCTCCGTTTATTAGCCCTTCTAAAGCCCCTTACAAAGATATATAAACCCCTTCGGATATAAGTCCCTCCGTTTATAAGCCCCTCCAAAAACCCCTTACGAAGATGTATAAAACCCCCTCGGATATAAGCCCCTCCGTTTGTAAGCCGTTTTAGCTAAATCATTGGATAATGCAATTCTAGAGCTCTGATTGGCTTAGCCATCATGGCATATGAGCCATCATGCTCTCCAAATACGGTAAATGTACCTGTCTGCTCAAATTAAAAGCAAGCTAAGAATCGGTTGTCTTACAAATAAAGTTGGGAAGGAATTCTCGATATTTTGTGGACGTTTTTAGTAAAACACTTATTCCACTCGCGCTTGTTGGATATGAGATGATTATAGCCAACTCGGTGTATATAAGGTGTATATTTAACAATTATTCCTCGAGCCCGAATGGGCCCTGAGCAAGAGAGGATAAAGGGGACACAGAAGGCATCCCCCATACACACCCTATTCCATAGGCAATTCGTCTCGAGTTATTTTAAGAATCGGGATAAAGTTACCTCGCGCGCTGCGTGGTTGTTTCGTGGAGGTTTCGCGTGACTAAGCGCCATGCAAAACATGTCGGGCGAAAGGCAATGAAAGCGTAAAGAGATCGAGAGCAAAAATGAGTCAGCGCTCACCTGGGAAAAGGGAATCGCTCGACTCTTTGACAACCCGTGAAATCAGTTTAACTCGAAGTTATCGTAACCTCAGTACTTTAATAAAATGAGAAATTTCGCCGGTCTATTGAAACCGGTCGTTCGTACAATAAAGCAAGTAGCAAGTAATATTCATGTACGTGCAATTAGTTTTACAAATTTGAATTTTATTGTGGTTTTTTTTTAAGTTGTTAAGTGCTGTTGAACAGTGAATGTAAATAGCGCTCTAGAAGTTATTAAATTATTATTATTATTATTATTATAGGACGCCAAGTGTTTTTTTTGTTGAATAATAAAAGACTAATAAAAGAAAAAATATCAAATCAGAAATCGCTTTCTTCAAACTGTAAATTATAAATGATCCTGAGAGAATATTCACTGTGTTAAGGATTTCCCTGCTGTACTGTTAGCTCTATATAAGAGAGGAAGGGCGATTCTTTTGTAATTTCCGTTTCGCTGACACAGCTTTAGCAGAAATCTCTCTTTAGTCGTAATATTGCTCTCCGCGTCTTCCACCATTTTTTCTGCCTCAATTCGTGAAGGACGCAGGGCTCTGAGCGTGGGTCATCCACGCGGAACACATTCGCGCCGTGTGGTTGGCTGTTGTCTAATCCCCCTTGGGATCTGTGGTCTTAAAAATAACTCGAGACGAATTACCTATGGAATAGGGTGTGTACGGAGGATGCCTTCTCTGTCCCCTTTATCCTCTCTTGGCCCTGAGTCAATAGTAAAATCCTTCGGCCTCATGGGCTATTGACTCAGGGGATAATTAGGTACGAAATGAGTTTAACACTCGAGTCAAAATGGGACTTGATTTGCATATAAGAGAGTGGTGAACAGACTAGTAGGAGGACCATTAACGGAACTAAAGGGTATAATGTAACCGGTTTATTGTGCCTGATTCCCGATTTTACAGTACATAGGTTGCATGGCCTCTGAGTCAATAGCCCATTCGGCCTTCGGCCTCATGGGCTTTTGACTCAGAGCCCATTCGGGCTCGTGGGATAATTGTTAAATATAGTTAGTATATGGCGTATATAGGTTGTATATAAGGTGTATATAGGAGAATATAGGTTGACTATAACGTGTACGTAGGTGAATATAGGTTGTAAATAAGGTGTATATAGTGAATATAGGTTGACTATAAAGTGTATGTAGGCTGCATATAAGGTGTATATAGGTGAATATAACTTTTGTTGCTTTCCTTTAGCACTAGTAAACACTTGTCCGTGGCCTCCCGTGCCTTTCTTTCCAATTTCTTTGAAGAACAGTGCACTTAAGACCACCCATAATGCCCTACGAGACTGTCGCGTGCACTTTTTCCGACAACCTTTCTCAAAATAGCTGTATAAGTTGTATATAAGCTGTATACAGCTGTATATAGGTTTTATATAAGGTGTACATAGCTAAATATAGGTTGTAAATCAGGTGTATAAAGTGTATATAAGTTGTACTTAAGGTGTATATAGGTGTACATATCATTTATGGTGTACAAATAACTCAGTTACCAGTGGCGGATCCAGGGGAGGGGCCCGGGGGGCCCGGGCTCCCCCCTTATTTATGAACCAAACTGAGGCCCGAAGGACCGAAACCTGACCTCCCCTTATCTAAGGGTCTGGATGACCGCCACCCACCCCCCCACCCCCCCCCCCCCACCTTTATCTCAAGGTCTGGACCCGGCACTGGTTACTTAGGAAATTTTCATATCTTCATATCCCAGATTCCTTGGCCACTTTTATAGGACCTGAAATCTTTCAGGGAATGGAATTTGGTGCCTCTTTATGATATCTAAAGTCAATATCCGTAATCCTTCCTCCTGCGAGACTTTACTTAAAGAAACGTAGGAGCTGCATTAACAGTGACTATATACAGAATCTATCAAATAACACGCGTTTTTCCCTTCTTTAATTCCAAAAGCGGGAAAGATGCTCGATGCAAGAATGTTGGCAGTGTGTGAGTTGTATGATGATCTAGAAACGTACGCCTTCAACCCTACCGGAAGAGAGATGTGCCTGTAGGGGGACCCAGCTTACCCTCTCGGAGTTCACCTCCAATCCCCTTTTCATTTTAGTGTTTTAACTAGGGACAAGGAGATGTTCAACGAGTCCATGAGTGTAGTTCGTGTCTCTTTAGAATGGCTGTTTGCCGACATCATCAACTATTTCAAGCTTTTAGACTTCAAAAACAACGGCTAAAGATTGGCTTGAGCCAAGCTGATAAAATGCACATAGTCTGTGCCATTTCAAGAAAGGAATTAACATGTCTTTATTCTAACACAACACCTGCTTTCTTTGGACTTAAGCCACCAACACTGAATGAGTATTTCAATTAACAGTTTTATGTATACCTGTAACCCCCTGTAACCCCTTGTAACCCACTGTAATTCCCTGTAACAACCTTGTAACCCTTCGTAACCCCGTGTAACCCCTTGTAAACCCCTGTAACCCCTTGTAACCCCCTGTAAGCCCTTGTAACCCTCTGTAACCCCTTGTAACCCCCTGTAACCCTTCATAACCCCCTGTAACCCCTTGTAACCCTCTGTAACCCCCTGAAACCCCTTGTGACCCCCTGTAAGCCCTTGTAACCCTCTGTAACCCCTTGTAACCCCTTGTAACCTTCTGTAACCCTTCGTAACCCCCTGTAACCCTCTGTAACCCCTTGTAACTCCCTGTAACCCTCTGTAACTCCTTGTGAACCCCTGTAAGCTCTTGTAACCCTCTGTATCCCCTTGTAACCCCCTGTAACCCCTTGTAATCCCCTGTAATCCCTTGTAACCCCTTGTGACCCCCTGTAAGCCCTTGTAACGCTCTGTAACCCCTTGTGACCCCCTGAAACCCCTTGTGTGACCCCCTGTAAGCCCTTGTAACCCTCTGTAACCCCTTGTAACCTTCTGTAACCCTTCGTAACCCCCTGTAACCCCTTGTAACCCCCTGTAACCCTCTGTAACTCCTTGTGACCCCCTGTAAGCTCTTGTAACCCTCTGTATCCCCTTGTAACCCCCTGTAACCCCTTGTAATCCCCTGTAATCCCTTGTAACCCCTTGTGACCCCCTGTAAGCCCTTGTAACCCTCTGTAACCCCCTGTAATCCCCTGTAATCCCCTGTAACCCCTTGTAACCCTCTGTAACCCCTTGTAACCCCCTGTAACCCCTTGTAATAGTAATAGTAATAGTAATAAATTGCTTTATTTGCATGACCGCATCATTTTACAGTATTGCAAAAGCATGCATATGACAATCAAAATAATTAGAACAAACGGCACTAATAATAATCTAGAAAAATTCAGTTACATTATTAACAATGAATCACGTATTTTCATACAGGTTCTTTTGTTGTTTGATCTAATTATTGAGTGAGGGAAAGAGTTCCACAATTTCAGTCCTTGGTATAATATTGTAAATTTTTTTGTTTGTTCTGCGGGCATGAGGACATTATGACTCGGCATACCTAGTAGAATAATTATGGATTTTACTTCCAGTTTAAAATAAGTTTTGAAAAGGGAGAAGTAACATTTCGTGGTGGTACAAGTACGTGAAGGATCCGACTTAGAATGAAAGCAAACCATAAATTTAAAAAATGCCAAGTTTTTGAATCAGAGGTTTACCAGGGGCCCTATGATCTGCAGCACAGATTGTTCGAACAATTCTTTTCTGTAACGAGTACGTTCTGTTAATGTTCGTAGGGTATGTAGAACTCCATACTACGTTACGATATGTGAGATATGGATAGACTAGAGAAAAATACAGTGGGAGAAGCGATTTCCTAGTTACATAGAACCATGCTTAATGCAACATTCCTATTGTTTTTAAAATTTTTGTGCAGACGAAGTTAATATGCGTTTTCCACGCAAGATTCTGATGAATGTTAACGCCTAAATATTTAATGTGTTCTACTTCCTCGCTAAGTGTGTTATCAATTTTCAGAGGACTTGTTGCTAGTGGTTTCTTTTGTTTAGGTCTAATCCTGGTTTGTGGTCAGTTTGTTAGCTTTTAACCAAGTCACAACATGACAAATTTCATCGTTTAAGTATTCCATGAGAGTTTTATAATTGCAGTTTTGATAAAAAATACTAGTATCATCAGCGAAGAGTAAACATTCTACATCTCTTATGCTTTTGGGAGGATCGTTTATGTATAAAATGAAGAACAATGGGCCTAAAATGGATCCCTGGGGGAATCCACTTTGGACAACTAACATTTTACGTAATTAAGTGCTATACCTCCGACACCATAAATAGTATACCATTCAGTATACCATGACATCCACTCCTCTAAAATGAAATTCAGCTTTGCATAGTTATCCCTCGTAACCCTCTTTAAGGCCTTGTAACCCCCTGTAACAACCGGAACCCCTTGTAACCTCCTGTAATTCCTTGTAATCCTCTGCAACCCCTTGTAACCCCCTGTAACCCTCTGTATTCCCTTGTAACCCCCTGTAACCATTTGTAACCCCCTGTAACCCTCTGTATTCCCTTGTAACCCCCTGTAACTTCTTGTAACCCCTGTAAACCGTTGTAATCCCCTGTAACCTCTGTTAACCTTTGTTACCCTCAGGTGTAACTCTTTGTAACCCCTGTTACCCAACTTTGTAACCTCCTTTTACTCCTTGTTATCTTGCATAACCCCTTGTAACTCCTGGTAACCCACTGTAACCCCTTATATTCCCATTTTTGTTCAAAGAGAGAGATTTTGTAAGGGTACTAGTGAAATATTAAATGGACAGTGTCAGGGATGGTTCCAGGAACACTTCAGTTGAAAACAGAGATGTGCTATAATGAACGAAACCAAGTAACACAACCACCCAGGGTTCACTTAAACAATCTGGTCATGTTAACAAGGTAGCTGAATTAACCTGGTTTCAGTAAAGAAAAAGACTATAATGTTTGAGCGAACCGTTAGGGGGCGGCCGTATTTCAAGCAAGTTTAGATTGAAAATACACTTTAACAGTAGTTTAGCCTTCAGTTTTTAATAGATACAAAAATTAATGTAAAAGTAACAGCACAATCATTGCCCTCTGTGATCCCTACCATTTCTAGCCTCTGGACAGTCTCTCTAGCGAAGGATGGGGCGAATCAACGAGAAAGGGTAAGTTAAGAAGTAAAACATTCCCGTCTCTTTCCTTCATTCTCTCCACTTTTTCCCTTAGCCTGCTTTGCTCTTCTCTTCCCATCAGAAAGGCCTGTTCACTCCACAGCGGTCAAACGTCTAAGTTATTATTTTATTTTAATTGCTGGGATTTCATTTACCAGTAAGTGAAAAAAAAATAGGCAAAGATGTATCAATCAGTTCGTTAAGTTACCTATCTTTTCATTTTTCTCAAAATTTTGAGTTTTTTTGAAAACGCTTCTCGCTAAAAGAAAATGATGCTGGAAATTGACACAGACAATAACATCGGCTTCAGTTGTCAAGCATTTAGAAAACGTTTTTAAAAGTTTAGTAATTAAAAACTAACAGAATATTAGTAATGGTGTACCTAAAACTTTTGATAATGAAAGTTTAATAGCTTTGAAGTACTTTGCTTAACTTTGGCAAATTTATCTCCTTTGACCGCAGTGAGCCTGTTCACAGGCCAGGCTGCCTTTGCAACAATTACGCTATGAAGGACTCCTCAAATCAACCCAAGTAAGTAGCACAGGGAAAAAAATAGATTAATTCAAAAAAGAAGAACCCTAAAGAAAAATGTAAAATGCCTGGATGCAGGCATGACTGCCCATAATTGCTTTTGTTTTTGATAACAAAATAATTATGTTTACCAATAAAAGTAACAGGTTCGTCTTTGGTTATTCTTTTAATACAAGTCAAACAGTAAAGAAGTTTTGATGCTGATGTTCTTGTGGTATCCTCTGATGTCAGGGAGAGTAAACTACCGTTTAACAGGAATAAATAATATGCCCTCTGACAAATACAAAATGTCACTCTCTCCTGGGTCACCATCCAGGGTAGTGTTGACAATCTGTGCAAAGAGAAGAAAGGCGAACAAAATGTGCGTTGTCCTTTACTTTATATTACTTTCTTCATTTATTTCACATTTTTTTTGTAAATGGTTGGAACCCAGGAGTCACATCATAATCTTAGGATAAATAATTATGATTGTCTTAGAATCCTCCTTTATCCTGTGTATTACAGTAGTCCTAGTTGTCTGGTTTTGGTACTACAATAATTATTGAAGGTAGAAATAAGTGTTGTTTCCACTACCTGCCCAAAAATAAAAAAGTCACCATCATATTCTGATGGTTGCCTAGGTGCCTGTTGAAATGTCAGCAACAAGCCTGCTCTCCATTTGGAGTCACTCACAAGTGAATGGAGGGCGTTATCAGGGCTACACCTACACTTAATTAGACAATAATAACCCTAATTTAAAAATCTAAATTTTTAGAAAATTCAAATACAGTACCAACAAGCCTAGTTCATTACTCACCATCTTTCCTCCTGTTGGTGCTGTGGTTTTAATCTTTCAATTTCTGCCTCAAGTTCAGCACAAGCTCGTTCAATTTCATAATTCTTGGAAACCAGGCCCACCCAGCTGAAAACACAAAACAATTCTGATTGTTATTCAAATTAAAAATCATTAAAAGTAGGCATACACATCAATGATCATTCAAACAGCATACCAGAAGTTAGTTATTAGGGAGCTTAACCCTTTAAGCCCTAAGAGTGATAAGCATCAAATTTCTCCTTGTAATATCACTGCTTTATAAAACAAAGTGGTCATGAGAATTGAGGACATGATCACACAAGATGAATCTAACTGATACTTCAACAAATTCTCCCCACTACTTCTACAAAATATGTACACGGATAACAAATGAGAATTTGAATTTTGATATTAGGTTTTAAAGGGTTAAGCAACAGCGACAGTGACAACAACAAGGACAGCGAAAGGCAGTAAGTTTAGATAAGGAAACAACAACGTTTCCTCAATTGCAACACACTTTCTTGTACATTTTTCAGCGGTTGTTGCATGACTACAATGTGAAATTTCTAAAATCCATGAGTTACAGAGTACATGAATACAAGACAACAATTTTCTTTTCTGCTTCTAAACTTGGATACAGACCATTAGAACTTAAATCTAAAAAATTTGCCAACATTTGACAAATTGAACACAGTTGCATAAGAGCAATGAAGTTTGAAAAAGCAACATTTTAGCTGATGTTACCGTGCTGCTTACAAGTACTTAAGCTCCTCATTACCTTGCCACTTCTGTCCTTGAAGTGAAAGAGATCACACATAGATACAAGAACAGATAAAACAACAGCTTTTGTGGCAAGGACTCATACTCAGTACAAAAAACATAGAGAATACAACAAAATGCAGCTGCATACACAAAACTTGCCTTTGTTCCAAGTGCTGTAACTGGTCGCCAGCTTTTGTCTAGTACAAAAACGTAAACAAAATAGTTCACAAAAAAAGTGATAAAACAAAGTAAATCATTGAACATTATTCAAAACTCTCCCCTTCCTACCCCATTTCACTTGGAAACAAGAAAATTGTAACAAATATTAGTCCAACAAACCTTACAAGGTGGCAAGGGAGCTTAAGCAACAACGATGGCAACAGCCATGAAAACGTCACTTAAAAAGTGAAGTCGCGCTGCTTCAAACTTTGTTGTGCTTATTCCCCCCGCCTTCACCTGGCCAAATGTTGGCAGTTTTTCTGGAGTTGAATTCTAAAAGACTGTATCTAAGTGTGGGAAAAGAAGAAGAAAGTCGTTGTCTTGTGTTCAAATCCTCCACAAAACCTCAAAATTGGCATTCCCACATTGTACTCATGCATTGACGGTAAAGAAATGTACAAAAAAGCCTGATGCACGTGTAAAATTGTTGTTTTTCTAATTAAACCTATTGCATTCTTGACGTTCTTGTTGACATCGTCGTCGTAGTTACTTAAGCTCCCTATTAACAAAAAGCATCTTCTTAAGTATTTCTATGTGGTAGCATTTTCTTTTCAGAATAGACAAAAATCTTCAGCAATGAAACTCCTTTACCTGTTCAGTCTTCCTTTGCCAGTTTATTTCTTGAATTTCCTTTCTGGAACAAAAAAGAAGGCAGTTTATTGCTTTATCCTGAGGTAAGGGTCTGTAGTTTTCCTCATGCAAAATTACTGTTATAAATATCTAATTAATATCAACTACCGTGAATCTTTGAATATTTGTATGGTGAATGCTCATGTGTCCATAATCATTGTGTCCTAAAAGTTTAAGAATATTACTTGATGTCCATAAGCTTCTTCTGTTGCTGAGCTAATATTCTTGTTAAAGTTTCATTGTGAATCTTCCATGCTGCACCGCCATACTGAGATAACAGCTCCAAATTTTCAATTCTGAGAAAAAATAAATAGAAATTATTTTAGATATGCCGGGCTCTAACTGTAAAGTCATTCTAGTTGAGTCTAGTTACAGAGCTTTCTGTCAAAAAAAATCGTCTGGAGGAGTTTAGCAGAGCATTAATGCATTCCAGTTTAGGGTATCCTGTTTTTATACTAGATGCATGTACATGTAATTTCTGAGACATTAAAGTCACCTGTTGTGTGTCTGTCCATTTTTATACTAGACGTTTAAGTCACCTTAAGACCACTTTAATGCCTCTAGCATAAGAACAGCCTATTATAGCTCTGCAAAAGAAAAGTCATCAGAATGCCCCAAAAATACCCCAAGACTGGACATTACTCAACTGTATCTCGGATAATCTTGCATACCTTTCAGCCTGATGTTCCAGTTGAGCCATGGAGTTGTCCACAGCTTCCGTCCACGATGTTATGTCATGTTTTTGATTTGCAGTTGGTTGAGGAAGTTCATATCTAAAACATTCAAGATAAAAATGAATGTACCAACATAAATTGAGCAATGGAAGACTGAAGATACTATTGATGTAATGTACATATAAATAAATCTGTTAATTAAGGAGGGTTACTTCTATGTATTTAGGCCTAAAATAGACCATCACATTTCTATCAACCTTTTTTAGTTCCAGGAAGATTATGATGTATGATCACGTGCACTAGATATCTAATTTGAGAAACATCGAAACTTTTCCGCATTCAGCCTGTTGGCATCCAAAAGTAAAATCCCATTGCTCAACATTTCTTTACACTGTTCACACAAGTGGTTATGAGGCTGCTATCTAAAATGCACAGACATCCATTTGAACTCAAATTGACACCTATGTTTTCTTGATTATCATGTAAGTGCTTGCAAGAAGAAAGCCTACTTCAGCTAGTTCTGACACCATTCAACAGTGATCCTAGTAATTGACACTCTTGTTATGGTGTGGACACATAAAGGCCTCAAACACAATTTTTTTTTACCTTTTCATGCTGAGTAATTCCATGGCTTGTCTTTTGCTTATTCTCTCAAACTCCTTTTTCAATACTGGTGTCTAAAACAGTACGCAAAAATAGCTCACTGTGAGCCAACAGCAAAGCAAGATGTTTCAATACCTTTGGTATATCCTTTTTGTAAAACGTAAGTAAAATATTGTATTATCCATTCCACTCAGGGCTTTTCAGGGATAATAAAACAACTATGGAACAATGTTTTATTACCACACGAAAACAAGCCCGTGCGCCTTTTAAATCAGCATTTTTTTAGCAAAATAAAAAAAGTAAAGCAAAAGTACATGCAAATGAACAGTTTGTAAATAAAGCCAAATTCCTTTTGATAGATAACTGTAAAGAAAGAAGTCTTACAGTAGTTAACCTGGACACTAAAAGTTGGTTCTACCATTTGTTAGTCACTGTTTCAATGTCTTCATCCCCTATTTAAGGCAGCCACTATGTTCCCAGTCCCATCAACGTCCATCTCAACCCTGAAAGTCCTAATATCAACACACAAATTCTCCACATGATCTCTTGACACTTCCTTAAAGAATTAGTTAGGAGAATTTGATGAAAGATTCAGGCAGTTTTTCTACTCCCAGAACATTTTTTCTCCTGATGGATATGGGTATTGTTAAAAAAAGAATGATTATTGATGTTGGTCCCCAGGGGGGTACTCCAAATTTCAAGTGCAGGGATGATCGAAGGATTTTTTTGAGTTCAGAAGTTTTGATTCCAGGATTTTTTCGGATTATTTGGCGAGTATTTTTTGGGTATTTTTCGTGTTATATGATTTAATGCTTTCTGGAAATTTTTAACGCTCACAAATCCACCATGGGATTTTTTGGGGGGTTTAGGGTTTGTGGGAATTTTTTTAAGGTTTTGATTTGTGCCCCCATTTGATCATCCGTGTCACTTGACATCTGGAGTACCCCACCTGGTCTCTCTGGGCAAGGGGTGAAGAAAGAGTTGAGTGTAGGGAGACCCTGTGCGGGAAAAATTCCAACAAGCAACATGGCCTTAAAACAGTGCCATAAAGATGGATGAAATGGCAACAAACAACATAAAGACAGATTCAGGATGTTCATTAGGCATCAGAGATCAGAGAATTCTCCATTTACTACTCAGAATTCTCCGACTAATGTTCGGTAGCTTATGACTATTTTTCATTCAGACGTGGCGTGGCGCCTCTTTCAAAATAGAGAGAACAGTTACAGATACAACAGTAAAACACCTAAAGGGACATGGTTTCCTCCTCAATAGGCCTTTTTCAAAAATACCATAATACTCTTTATTGTCCCCCATGCCTTCGGAATTCTAATCGTGAGTATCCCCCAATGCCTTCGTATTTCCAGTTCAACAAACCCCCTCTTGCCCTTGGAATTCCAAAAAGCCATCTGTGATATGGTATGGATATTTTGGAATCACCTATTATTTTAGGCAAGTCAATTTAGAAAGTTTCATGCCCAGCAAGAAAGTCTACCAGGGCTGTCAATAAGGACCAGTAGGAGGCCAAAAACGCCGGCTAGTTAGCCATCCTGGCGACCAAGCAAAAACTTTAACTTTGAGGGTTGCTGTGAAATGTTCGAACCGTGCAATGTCGTGGAACACCTGGGACATTTTGATGGCATTTTCCCAGTATTGTGTTCTAGCAGTGGCCTCTGACAGCAAGAGAAGAGGGAGAGGAAAAAGAGAGACCTCTGCTGGCCTCTGATGTCTTTTCTACCACCAATGCACTCATTTTAGTAGCTCTGTGGCTCTTCAGTCGGGACTGCTAAGCCACCCCAGCCACTTGAATGACAAGGCCGTTTTATCTCACTGACAAGCCACCAAGCCAAATGAAAGAATAATTCTAAAAAAGTTCCCCTGTAATCTGAAGTTATGCCAAAGAGGTTACCAGTCATTTTGATTCAAAGTCGTTTCAATACAAGTTTATTCAGTTGAGGTGTAAATAATTCCACGTACTTGGCTTAAAGAATGAAGAATATTCACCCAAAATGTTCTTCTTGCTCATAGTTAACGAAATTTTTGGCAATTTTAATGCTTGAGTTTGTATTGAAACGAATTGTATCGAAACGACTTTATATCGAATCCACCGGTTTCAAAGAAACAAACTTTTCACCTCAAATGCATCATAATCTGGGGTTGGAAGAAAATCCAGGTAATTTTTTGTTGGCCTGTAACGTCTTGTCTCTTCTTCGACCAACTGATTTACCTATATGAAGCAAATAAATGAAAGACACAGAGTCGTATCAGTCAGCCCTCCAGCCCTCCGATCTCTCCCTCCCCAGTTAGAGAAGACGTGCCCGAAGATGATGCCGACAGATAAGGGCAATCAATCAAAATAAATGCTGGCTTAAAAAGGCGTTTACTTGTGGTATGATCAGCCCTATCCTAACAACATGCAGCAAAATATGCGGTTGTCAAGAAAAATGTATAAAAGACACTAGATCAAATCGAACAGAACAGGTTAAAACAAACGAATGGTCACGCATGTTGCGCCGATTTTTCCTCTTAGTTTGTCATCTAACAGCATTAACCGAAAAAATTACACTCTAACATAAGTTTTGACAATAAGCCTACCATTTCTCTTACGCCTGGATCATCGTATCCCTGATCAAAATACGGCAAAGCGTCTGGAGCTACCTCATGAGTTGCCGCCATGTTGGATTCTACTACCAACAATGCATTTCAAGCCCACAGGTATTGAAGGCTGCGAGGGACTATGGGTAGGAAAATTGCTCGAAAGACTCGCGCAAATGTTAGTTTTTACACTAGCTAGAGCCTAAAAATAGGTTAAGAAATATTTCAAGACAAGTAAATTTTAAATTTTAAATTCTTCAAGTAAAAGAAAGCTTCACACACAACCTATCTTTTTTACCTCAGGTTTACTTAAGCCTATTTTCCCACGCAACATAAATTAAGATTGGTAGTCTTTACACAAGAGCCTAAACCCTGAATAAGCTAAGAAATATATTTCAAGACAGGTAAATTTTAAATTCGTCAAGTAAAAGAAAGCTTACACACAACCTATCTTCTTCACTTCAGGCGCAACATAATTAAGATTGACTTGACTGACATGCTTCGCCTTTCTCAAAGCTTAGAAACCGCAAGTTCGCTAAGTCGGTGTTAAGGATGGTTTTCAAGTCACTTGAAACTTTCTTGAATCGTTTCAACTTTCCGACTTTAATGAGATACAAAGTAAAGTTACTTGAGATTTTACATAGGCCCTCACACACGCATTTTTGGTTAAGTAAAATTTATCAGCTCTTAAAGTCTTACTTAACAGCCTAGTGTAAAGACAACCAACCCTTAAATGGCACATGTACCAAGATTAGCATGCCCTGCTTCCAAAGATCCCTTCTCTCCCGTCTCAAAAGAAATTCACACCGAGATGTGTACATTAAGTATTACATTTTGCCTCTTTATAACAGAAGTAAACTGTCCCTATAAATCAGAAAACGCTTAACACCCGGCCCGCCCCCCTTTTAAAGTGTATTGGCAAAGATTTCAAGTTGCCCCATTTTATCAACCAATATGAAACTGGATTGGGTGCAGTCTGTAAGAATTTAAGTGTGGGAAAGTTTAGTTACTCCTGACATCTCTTAAGCGAGCTATAATCGCCATGAAGTTTGAAAGGAAAAGAAATCACATTAGTTCTCGCTGCTGTCGACGCTCCACAGGCTGCACGGTTACCGGTCGTTTCGATACAAGTTTATTCAGTGGAGGTGTAAAAAGTTCCACGTACTTGGCTTAAAGAACGAAGAATATTCACCCCAAATGTCTTCCCTGTTCACGTGCAAACTATACTTGAGGTGTTCGGAATTTTAGTGCGATTTCACTGCTTGAGATTGCAACGAAACGAGCGGTTTCCAGCTGCACTAAAGGCCGATACACACGAGGGATTTTGTTCCCGGAGCATGCTCCAGGGGCACGCTCCGGGAGCAAAGCTCCTCCCTGTGTACCAACGATTTCAAGGGTATACTTCATCCTCGGGAGCAGAATTTCCACCCCGCAAAATGCTCCACGATATTTAACCGGTTAAATATTTGGGAGCAAGCTCCCGGGATAAATTGAGCGAACTTGAAAACGCTCCCTCGTTGTGTACTGACACGTGCAAAATGACACTGGAGCATGCTCCGGGAGCAAAACCCCTCGTGTGTATCGGCCTTAAACGCGTTTTCTTGGGGACCCTCGTTGGGTGCACGAATTTTTTTGATCGGCCCACCCCTCTTCTTTCTCCAATCTTACTCAGTGAAAAAATTGGAGATGGCAGACACGGCATTATGTTCATAAACAAGCAGCTTTCGTTCGCCCCAGGAATAAGCCTTTCGTTTTAACGCCCCTACATAATGTAAACGGTAAACGAGGGGGGATTTCACAAGCTCAACCCCTCTCCCTCTCCGCATAGAAAAAATCACCAAAGACAGAAGATATTCACAAGGTTTTACTATTTATTTCTAATCCAGTTGGACATTTCATGCTTTTCGCACACACACCGTGGGAAGCATTTTAAGCTATTTAAAATTGCAATTTGAAAATGTATTTTTCACGAAAAAATTCAATAAATAGATGGAAATGCACTCAATGCACCCTATGTACAACTTTACATTATGAAAACTAAAATGTTTAAGTGGCAAAGACAGCGTAAACCACAATCTACAAACGATACTAAGGAAAGGAAACCAGAAAATACAAAAACACACCTAAAGTAGCTTGGAGTCTTTGGCATAACAAATGACTTGTTCTCTGTTCGGAGGAGTTACAGCATGTTTGTTAGGATAATAAAATGAAACTGTAGGCAGTAAGCCCACCTAGCGTCTGAGTAGAAGGGAGGTTAGGGGTAACCTTGTTTAATAGAAACATCTGTGCCTTTCATATGCATAAGTACATGATTTATCAAAATAAGGTCAATTCAAGCCTTGCTTCAACTTGAGGCCAGGATTTTCAGTAGCCAAAATAATGTAAAGTGACCTATTGCGAGGAATCAGAGACTTGCTGAATATTTATGCTTGCGACTGTGTACAATTAAATGCTATCTTCTCCTGACCCACCCTGGCTGTAAATAAGTTCTTGTGTGAGGGTACATTTTACTGTGCATCCCTGAAATGTCCTGTCCACCTTCTCCAGTTTAAAGAACACCCTTAAGCGTGATAACCGAGGAAAATCAAGTTCCTAGTGAGAAAAATCTTTTTTTGCATTTCCTTAAGCCATGCCTTTTTTCCCAGACAGGGAATCTACACCAACTGGGTATATAACCCACGACTCAGTCTGGACTGACAAAAGACAAAGCCTGAGGAAAGATGCAACCACAAAAAGATATAAAAGTGGTGTTTACCCCATACCAGACAGGGACTAACACCAACTGGGTGATATTGGTATGAGTACTTAATTTATAGACTTACACTCTCCCTACCCCCACTCCCCCACCCACCCAACAGAATCTGATAGCTCTAGATTAAGGAAGTCAAGCCTTTTTCGCTTAAGTATTAACAATTGCGCCCCATACCAGACAGGGACTTAGACAAACTGGACAATAACCCTAGACTCAGTCTGGTATGAGTACGACCTTATGCAGCCATACCCTCCCTCTCTACCCCCAAGCATGGAATGTAAAAGCCCTAAATTAAAGCTGTCGAGTGAAGACTTTTCCACTAAGGCATTGTTTGCCTCATACCACACTGGGACTTGGAACAACTGGGCGATAACCCAGGAGTACAAACTTATACGACCTATAACTCCCATCCCCACTCAAATGGAACATGATTGCCCTTGATCACGGCTGTCAAGTGGAAGAAGCTAGAATATCTGAACATACAAATATAATGTAATCTCACTCAAGAGTAAGTTAACAGCCAGGCGTATCGTATAGTTAAATTAAACTACATTTCTTCTCTTCGATTTCAACCATAAACGTCATTATCTCAGAGCAGAGAACAAGTCATTTACTATGCAGTACATAACCCAGACGATGTTGTCTTCTTGTTAAAACTTTAAAATCCTTTGACATTTTATAAATTAATAAGACGACAAGATGACTAGAGCCTGGTAAAATAAGAAACTTTGATCTGAAACATTATTGCCAATGCCCTTTAAACAACTAAAACAGTTTCAAGAAGTTTTTGCTATTGAAGTTAAAAACTAAAACGATATGATTAAAATTTCAAACTCTAAAATAACTTTTTCACAACTTGCTGTATTCAATTCTCACACCACTGCAGTTTTCTTTATACATATTCCCTGAAAATAAGAGTAAAACAAACAACGTTAGTTTAACATTCCACAATTTAAGATTTACTATTACTTTTAATCCCCCTTTATTGCCTTTATTAGTCAGTTCAGGCTGGCAGCATAACGCCAAAAACAAAGTTATTGCTTATAGCCAATCGCAAACACGCACACAAGCAAAGAACCAATCAGAACTCAAATGAAATACAAGTACCCGACGCCAAGCGCAAAAAAAACCGTGCATGCAAAGCGCACTTTGACCTAAGATTTTACTCTGATTTCGACTGAGAAAGTGGCGTAAGATTTTTATAGAAAGCGTGGCGATCCAATACAAAAAAAAAGTATATGAAATTACTTTTAAGCGGACTGGAAACCTATCTAAAAAAGATTCCAAGAACCGTGATTATTAGAGAGATACGCTAAGAGGGTTGCTTGCTGTTTAGTCATGGTTCAAAAATATATTCGAGTGGTAAAAGTAATGGTGAGAGCCATTCTAAAGATGACATGAGCCTGTCGGCATGTACCGAACAATGTCCTTTCATAAATTTCACAATAGCTTGTTTTTCGGTACATAGTGAAAGAACCATATTCATCCAACACTGAAGGGATTAACAACAAGCACTGCTAACTGTATAAAAAGAAGCTAGTTCGATGAAATTATCAGCAGATGCAGTAATTATTACTGTTCTGTATTACTTATTGTTATATAGCTGGAAACTTTTTTCCCAATAGCGTGTGCTCTCATTGGTTACTTTGACGTCACATGACATCTAACAATGAAACTGTTTCAAGCCAAAATCTCTGAGCAGACGACATTGCAAAATCTTTACGTCAGAGGGTAACAGTGCACTGTTGCACGCGAATGCTGACTGACGACCGCCGTTTTAACGAGGTTTTATGAATTTCCTGCTATATAACAAATCACTTAAAGACTGGTCCCTCGAGAAACAGTTAAAATTGTTTCCCTCGAATCTCAATGTTTCCCAGAGGAAAAAAAATTAACTGTTTCCCTCGGGACCAGTCATTAAGTGATTATTATTACACTATGATAAACTAATTACATCAGTAGGAAAATATATCTTTCGCTGGAGAAATGAGGTAGACTAGGAGAAAAGAAGAACAATGTTCTCAAAACCATCGTCGAAATGAAGGCGGCAGTATTTCACTATAACTATAAAAATATTTTTCCTTCTTATTTCAGGGTTAACTGGTTACATTTATTATTAGCTCTTAAATTTCTTCAAAGCGGATGAAGTTATGTAATGTAAAAATGTATGATAAATCTACACGCTGTTAGGCTACTTCAGGTAATCAAATTATAGTAAGCATTAACATTAAAAACTTGGTGAAAATAACTAAATAGTTACAGGTTACTGTCCTCGTTAGGAATGTTTGGTTTCCGATTTCAAGAACTACACAGTTTCATTTTACTGAAAAGCTCACACATGCAATTCCATGTCAAATATGCACAGGGAGCGACTCGATTTAAGCAGCTCACGAGAGCTTCGTTTTGCGGGTAATTCTCACACAAAAGAAAAAAGCACAAGCAAGGGTTTTGCTTGTTTTCACACACTCAAATACCTGGGTCCACATTCTTCAACAGTATTCAGGGATATCACTTCTACCTAGAATATAACATGGTGTTTTAGCTGGTCCAGATCACTTACAAATATGCATTTTCAATGTGCCAGTGATATCACAGGTACCCCAACCTCGAAAAATGAGCCTCGTATTTATGACAATGTAACTTTCTGAGTTCCGAAATCCTCATTTTCAAAATGAGGCTGAGTGTAAAACCTTTGTTGTGAAAATGCGTTTTATGTGCATGAAAATTAAAAATCATTTTTAAAGCAATGGCTTTGAACTTAGCCTCGCTTTGAAACAGGCTTAAAGCAACTGTGAAATGGACTATTGCAGTGGTTTACAACGCTGCTATTTGTAGTGTAAAGATCTAGAAAAAATTCCGAGAAATTTAACATAGTTTTGTTTCAATGTTGTTCACTTTCTCATATATAGCTTGTGTTAGAATAAACAAGGAAACTAGCTAAAATCGCTACGAAACGCCACCGAATGGAAGTATAAACACCTTTGATATAATTTCTCCCTCCGTTTCAAAGCCATATACGAGTATTACTTTTTCATATTAACTCCTATAACCAGCGCTAAACAGAACAGAAATACAATGTCGATACAAAGGTTATATAAACAGCGCTCACATTCAAAACTTGGGGTACCTGTGCTGTTGTGAGTGCAGAACATGTGACAAATGAAGTGCATGTGTCAAGCTATTCACTCAGAATCGCGGCTCAGTGAAGGTGCAGGCTTCTAACATCAATCAAACTCGAATGGTGAGTATTTTGTGCAATCTAGATGGTCAGTGAAAATGCTGTTACCGTAACTGCATTTTATTTTTTTTCCAGTAATGGGCATATCACTTCCTATAGTCAATCAATGTACCTCAAGATTCTCTAGTGACACGGAGAAACTTTCGGCGCAAAAAACTAAAAATTTCCCTTGAAAGGTCACAAAATAGATTTCGATTACAAAACCCTAGATTTCTCTGAACGTAACCTGCGAACGCAGAGGTAGTTTAATTCCGGTCGTCGTGTCTCTCCAACCGAAGAATAAGAGAAGACCAGAGAAAAGCGATGACCGGAAATACGTCCGCGTTTGCAGGCTATTCTGAAGGTGGCTTTTATGGCAGGCGCTTCAGATGAAAGAAAAGAGGAAATGGATCGAGCATGGACATTTTCTTGGTGTTTTAGGAACTACTCTGTTTATATTAAGAGGGTGTCAATGCAGTTATCTGTTTAGCGCATAACCACGATTTCTTGGTATGCGCAATAAATGATAAAGCACTCAACTAAATAACTCACTATAAATCTCAATGGATCAGTATAAGATGCTGGAAAACTGCCAACTACCCCTCCCTAACCTAACATTTTGCCCTAAGTGAGAAGTTAGTGTTAACATTGTATTCGGGGAGGGGTAGGATAGCAGTTTCCCATACTGATACTCACTATCCGCCACACAGAGGAACTACCCCTCTCCTCCCCTGTCGGGGGCCAAGTATTAATATTTTCCCACAGTGAATGAATTTCCAAAAGCACTTCGCATTGCAAATTTAAAGAGCTAAGCCAAACAGCAGGAATTTTTTTACATAGACTGAGAACTCTACAGTTTAAATTTTAACACTTTAACTTTAGAGAAGGCACTGGTATAAGAATACTTCTTTTTCTGGATTTCACAGTTTATTTTTCCAATGCTATTAAATGAAATCTTAAGTGTATCTACACGCAAAACGTAACAGGTATATATTTAGTACAAGAATTTTGGCAAAATGAGAAAAATGCCTTTTAGTGTACTATTAAAAGAGAATGGCTGTCCTTATATTTATTAGTCAATTGTAACAAAATTGAACACTGCAATGAAGAAGCTTTAAATTTTGCTATGTAAGATTTAGCAACAATTCATGGGTATAGACCAAAGTGCTTCAATATAATTAACAAATTCATGTTAAAATGAAAACATTATAATAGTTAATGGCTTGATTAAGGAGTTAAGAGTAAAAAGGCTTCGCCTTATGAACGATGTTAATGATTTATATATTTCGCACTATTAATAATTATCAATGTACGAGTGTTAATGGCTTATAATAAATACAAATTTAAATAATCACTTACAAATTCTAGAATGCAACCAAATGATTGGTTTTGTCAGAGGTTTGACAAACGGACATACCGGTAAACAAACATTTGCCTCAAGAGGTAATAGACCTTTTTACAGATGTTACCCAAAATTGCAACTTTTAATGATTTTTATTAAAACAAAATATATTTTCACAGATTGATTCATCATGTTGAATTTTCTGGTACACCTACAGAGTTTTGCAAAGAGTGGTTTTTTAACATCCAGAGAAGAATATCCAAAACTGCAAAGTATTTTATGCCAAGGGCCAGCATATGGACAATTTGGGCAACCATATTTCGAGATTTTGCGACGAATTTTTGTTTCAGAATATACTACGAGCAGGCTCTCTTTTTTCTTAGTTCGTCGAGCGAAACGCGCGAGACAGAAAAATGACCACGCACGTGACTGAACGCGAGAGACAGAAGAGGCGCGAAATTTAGAAATAAATTAAAAATTGCAATTTTGTATGACATTAGTATAAAGGTTTACTGCCTCGTCTGGAGAATTCTTAAGCAGTAGTATCATTAACGGAGTTTAACAGTACAACTGTTACATTATTATAGAGCAAATATTTACCTATTAAAAACAGAAATACCATGAATGAAAACAGTTACGTCAAAAACTTTTAAATATTATAGTCGTTATTGGCATTCTACGAGGAACATGGTAGCCCTAGTTTATCACTTTTATTTTATTTTTTAAGGAAAATAGTCGATAGCTGTACTTTGATTATTGTTTGTTTGTGCCAGATCCGAGCTGCTAGCTAGTTAAACCCTTTTGTTGTGTCTGTGCTATTAACGTGCCGGTCAGTTTTAACAATAGCCTGTAACAACTTTTATCTTGTTTGTAAGTATCCTGAATGAGGGAGAGTACTGTAAATTTTCTATTAAGCCCCCACTTATTTATTTCAAACCCACTGGGGGAGGGGGGGGGTTATTTGAGAGGGGGGACTTATTCAATTTAGCAAAGATGATGGTATCAGTTCTCCATAAAGCACTAGAATACAAAGTGGAAAAGCTCAGGTACAAGAAGTTAAAGGTTATGCAGCCGTGGGCCAAAAAACAAATCCGACCTTCCAGGTGGTGAATAAACCACCCCGGATCATTTAACACGGAGTTTTTACAGTAGATCATTTATTACTAAAGAATAATTAGGGGAGGGGAGGGGAGGGCGACTTATTAACGTTCTTCCCCTGAAAAGGGGGGGGGGGGGCTTATTTGAGAGGGAGGCTTAATAGAGGATTTACGATATAAACTCTCAACGACATCATGAATTCGGACATGCTCAGGGTCATTTTGTCAGCAAAACCTGTTTTCATATTAAACCAAGATTTCCTTATTTACTGTGATAAACAACGGCAGTTCCGAATGAAATAAGGTTTAACGCTGGTTTTTAATCTGAGAACCATTTTTACCTCCAGGATTTCAAAAGTTAGCATTTCTTTTGTTACAAAAAGCTTAAGCTCCCCTTGTTAAAACTTCATAGCTTAAAGAAAGATAAGTATATTGGTACACCTTTAATGTTGTGTTAAGATAGATTCGCTGTGTTACGGTGCAAATTAAAACTAAATACGAACACATCTGATCACCGCCACAATAAAGACTTAGTCTGGGCGAACTGCTATTGGACGAAAGCGTCCTTCGGGCGAAACGACCTGATATCGAGGAAACCATTCGTAAGTTAATTTGTTAATTTTAGTTAAGCATAGGCTCAGTTACCAACTGTTGTTCGGGAAATGAGCCCACGCTCCTCCCCCGAACAGCCTCTTCTCGGGGAGTACCGAGAAAGCGGTGGAAATCGAGCATACGTTCGGACGGCAGTGATCATATAATACTGCACGAAGATGCATGAATGTTTTCAAAAATACACTACTTACGAAGATTCCAACATTAGCGACTCCTTGAAGAAGTGTCTTGAAGCTCTTTTGGGATCAATATTAGGACCAGATGCGATCCCATCCTTAAGTTCCGCTCGGCTTGATTTTCTTCTAAGTCGACTAAATCGTGACTTCTTCTCCTCTTTCTTTCCTTCCGTATGAGAAACAGTTTCTTCGTCAGTTGACGGGCTTAGCGGACTAAGAGGCTCCAAAATTTGGGGTTGATTTTTGTCCTTGTCACTCTCTTTATCTTTCCATCTACTACTAGTTAAATCTTTCCCAATGTTCAAGAGATCGGACAGAGACATGCTCTTTTTTCTGGACACTGACAACGATCCGGGAGGTGGGGCATAGCCCTTGTCTTTGCGACTGTCCGATTTAGCGTACGAGTCTGCCAAGTCCAAACTCGCACTCATAGGATAATGAGATTTATCTGGCTTCACCGGACACCTTGCACTCTCTGAAGACCGTTTACCGATTTTCCCTGCTTTCCCCGCGCGTTCTAAACTGTTTGAAGGTGACGATTCACTGTTCGGAGCATTTGGTGCGGCTGCTTGTGCATCCCGAATTTTACGTAAAATACCATTTATATCCGAATCACTTTTACCTTGACCTTTTGAAAAAGTCTCAGGTCGCTGCTTCCGAGAAACAACTGGTGAAGATCTACGGGGCAAAGATACCTTTTTTCTTTGCGCTTCGGCGGGAGTAATAGCGGACTGGATTTTGTCTTGTGCTAGTAGTTGAGATTTGATATGTGGAGTCGGTTTTGCGGATGATTCAAGGGAGTCAGGCAGGTTTTGTAAAACTTCAGATCCTGATGTTTCTCCTAACTGTGAGACGGAAGTATTTCCTTCAGAGTCAGCAGTTAGTGATAAATCATCTTCAGATGTATCAAAGGAAGCCCCTTCCTCTTGCTCGTGATCGGGTTCAGAAATTCGTTCCTCGCTATCAAGCGTAGGAGAAACAATTGTTTCATCAGGTGATGACGAAAATTGATGAAGATCCTGTTCGGCAGAAGATTCAAGTTCAGAGTTAGATTGAGGTTCGTCTGTTAATTCAAATTCCTGAGGTTCAGGCGGAGGTAAAGATGGGAAGTCGATGGAAGATGATTGGAATGGAGACGGAGACGGTAAGTCCGAATCAACAGCAGAGTCATTTAAAGAAGTAGAGGATGATGATACCGATCCCTCGTGTTCTTCCAGCTCTCTTCTTTTCACAATTATACCTTCTCTGAGACTCAACACCCGCTCGGGTGTCGGCCCTTGAGGCGCTGATGAAGAGCGAGACAGCGAAGTAGACTCGACAACTCGTGGTCTCTCCTTAGACGGTGCAGATGAAGATCGCGAGATCTTGCTGAGCGACTCTGATCTTGGCAGCGCCATAGCTCCAACTTCAGCGGCCAGTTCTTCCTCTGGCGCCATGAGTTCAGTCTCTAGTTGCGGTGCAACGCGTTCATCTTTCTCTTCGCCAGCTCCATCTTGTCCTCTCGCGTCCATAGCAACAGATGTACCGCTAATCGTGGTCATCGAAGTTAACGCAGAATCAGAACGAAGGCGAGTAGGAAGAGCCACACTAGACTCATCATCAGAGTCGGATTCAAGGGACATTATCGATGATGCTGACGATCTGCGGTGTTCGGCATGTGGAAATGCGGGCGAAGAATTGAGTCCAGGTGTGACCAGACCAGATGGACTCACAAGATCATTGTCACTACTGGTCTGCATCTGCATCATGTTGGTAGAGCCCTGGCCGAGTTTGGCAATCATAAAGAGTTTCTGAAACAAAAAGAAAAGATGGTTAGTACTCCGCCCCAAGGTCCCACTCTTACCCTTTCATATACTATTTTCGGATCAATTTAGGTTTGTGGGAAATTACCCACCTAACCCTTGCTAAGCCAATGCAACATTAACACTAACTTCCCACTTAGGGCAAAATCCTGACTTAGGAGAGGGGTAGGTGGGTAGTTTCCCAGTCCCCCCCTATTTCCTCCCATTTAAAAATGTTACCTCTCACGCATACTTACTAAAAGCAAATCGGATATCATTTTCATCATGATACATCCCTGACTGAGGATGCAGATACAAATTCTCAAAACTCACCTCTATACATTTCCCTAAAGGATTAGTTGAGAGAATTTGTTACACGATCAAAGCATTTTCCCCTTAGTTATCATTTTATTAATTCTCATAACCCGTTTTCTTGATTACGTATTGATATTGTTAGGGGGAAATTGACTTTGGTCACTATTGGGACTTGAAGGGATAGAGTACTTCATACCTGGGCCTTTTTGATGGCTTCCATCCACTGTGATTGGTCTGACACTGTTCCTTGGAGGGCAAATGCTTGCACTGCAATGTTGTATTCGTTCACGTAAATAAGAAGGAAGGTTCCTGAATGGGAGAAAAGAAAGTACAGTTGACCAATTTCGTTACAGCTGCTTTTTCGCCCCATGTACGGAATTCCTGACTCCCGAATCCAGGAAATTTTTGCTTGTGGAATCCAGAATCTTGGGCTTTGGAATCCGGAATAGAGCTCAAGGAATCCGGAATCCCACTGACAAAGAATCCGGAATCCAGTACTTTGAATCCGAAATCCACGGCCTGGAATCCAGAATCCAAGACTGTCTTGGATTCCCTTACATGGAGGATGGGCGGGACGGGGGGGGGGGGGATGGCGATGATTGCAGCTTCTTTGTACATGTTTCATTAACATACTCTGACTAACAATATCTAGGTGTACTGTGAGACAAAAAGAACCCAACAACGAAAAAAAATGCGTTTGGATATAGAGGACATGAAAATTTCAAAAATTTCATTAAAGGGTAAAAATTTTCGAAACTTGATAACCTTCATGCGTAAAAAAAAAAAGAGAAAAATCGTCGAAAACGAGATCGCAAATCTCCACTTCTCTTTCGGCCAATGCGACAAAATGCTTTCAAATGTTTCATCAAATCAACGGTCAAAACTATAAATTCAAACATTGAAATACCTTGATCTTTTGAAGCACTTAGAGAAAGCTTGTCGACTTGCAGAGGCTACAAAAACATAAACAGCATTAATAAACGTACAAGTCACCAGGAGATCATCAGTCCACAAAAACTATAAAATACATACTCCTCCCCCGTCATTAACTTTAAGGCAGTTGTATTGCGTGAAGTCATTGCTTGATTAAGCTGCAGATAATACGTCCAAAGTCAAGAACTAGGGATTAGATAATTCTGCCACATATTCAAACTTACCGGTTTGATAACTTTAAACCTGTCACCTCCTTTCTTTGCTTTAGTGATAAGAAGAAGATCGGTGAAGAGAAAGACATACACGTCCATCTGAAATCAATGATGACACAGAAATCAACCTGAGTAAGAATTAGAATTCTAAAAAGAATTGTACGTCTCTCTTAAAGAGGACGTTCTTTGGCCGTTCCTCAACAAATTGCTTTAAATCTAGGTCACTTAATTCTTATCTCAACACCTTGTCTCTCTTAGAAAGAGCTTTCCACAGTGTTTGCGGTGTCACCATTCAAGTGACACCAACTGCGCAATACTCCCCCGTGGTAGTGACAATAACGCTGCACAAGGTATTCATAACTTTTGAATCCGTGGATGAATTTCAAAGATATGACCATTCAAATGAAACTGCTTCAGCTGAACTTTCACATAGTACTACTTATGTAGTAAAAAGTTCCAACTTTTGAGTCTGTCAATGAAATCCTATGATGTGACCATTCAATCAAAACCTCTGTAGGAGTTATTCCACGTTACTATCTATATGGTAGGAAGTCCTAACTTTTGAGTCCGGAAATAAAATCCTATGGTGTTGCCAATCACACGAATCCTCTTCAGAAGTACTTTCAAATAGTAGCACCTGTTCTTGATAATTTTCAAATAGTAGTCTTTTTTTCTGACGTATCGTTTCTGGTTACACTCGGAAGGAAAAAAGTTTATACCTTGCCCTGTTTTTCTAAAAGTCTGAGAGGTCCCTCATGGATAACACAGCGGTGTTCATCCTCTATTAAGCCAGGCATTGGTCTCATTAAGTCATAGGAACTGTACTCTTGGAGAATCTTTAAGAAAAACAAATTAGTCCCATATCAATAAATATTTTTTTGCAACATATGTAACTTCGGAGACATTTACACCATCCATTCATGCAACATTCATGCAATTAATCACTTCTTGCAATTTTTGCGATTTCAACAAAAAAATTGCAGAAATAAAGGAGCACGAAAAAGCATTCTCTGGAAAATAAACCACGCGAAATTATGGTGCCATTTCTTCATTAGGTTAATCAATTTATTATTGTAAATAATTTTTGTGATTTCAACGAAATGAGCCGCAGAAATTAAGGTACCCAAAAAAAGTTCTCTAGAAAAAGAGACGCAACTTTAATTGCTATAAAAAATTTAACCTCGAAATGACCAATATTAGGGTTTTATGGAAAGTAATTTTTGCGCAACTAAATTTTTGCGACTTCAAAAAAAAAAGCCGCAGAAATTAAGATGCACAAAAAAAGTTCTTAAGAAAAAAAGAAGCGAATTTCATTGCTTTAAAAAAATTCAACCTAGAAATAACCAATAATAGGGTTTCATTAAAACTAATTTTTGCGCAACTTAATTTTTGCGATTTTAAGAAACAAAGCGGCAGAAATTAAGCTGCACAAAAAAAGGTTCTCTAGCAAACATGATGGAATTTAATTACCATGGTTTAAAGGAAATTCCTTTCATTACATTAAATAACAAGAATTAGCAAGAATAAGATAGACAAGACTGATCAATACCTTATCCATCTCTTCATTGACAGCCTCAACCACATTGTAATTATTTTGAATTCTTTCTGCTGTTGCCTTGAGTTTTTCCAACTCGTGTCGTACTCTCATGGCCCCATTCACTTTACTGACAAATGATTCAACCCGGTCACGCTAAAAAAAGATTCAGGATAACTTACGGTTATAATGAGGAGTCATACCAAGAAAATGGTTTCGGGTGCCGACTGACATAAGAGGCAGAAGTGGCGGGGGGCTTGAGGTTGAGGTAGCAAAGGAAATGGTTGGCAAAATACATTGGCAGTGGAGTTGAGTCCTTCAATCCTAGACCACTTTTCAGAGAGATAATTTGTCATTCTGACTTTAAATCTATGGACGAAATTCTATGGTGTTACCATTCAAATGAAACCTCTCTGATTCTTTATAAGATTTGACAAAAAGAAATTTCACCTCTCTGGCAATTTTCTTTTTCTTTGGTCAATAGTAAGAGTGAACAGTTACTAGCGCAGAAAACTATGAACACCTGAAATACTTCAAGAATATTTGTTGTCTAGTGACCAATCACAATAAGAGACAGTACACATAATCAAACCAAACAATCAAAAACCAGTAATTATTAAACCTATCAACAATAGATGAGTGTGGGAGAAACGGAAAAATCAGTAAGAACTGCTCAGTAGCGAGAACAAACGCAGAGTGACTTGACATCTAAAGGAGAGCTGTAAACACGTTAGCCCTTGCAACCCCTGGCCACCCCACATATCAATCCTTGGGGGGGGGGAGGTTAATTGCTGGGCAGCACTTGTTTGTGTTTGACTAATTAGCCACATTTACAATTTAGCCTGATTGACTTTTTCCTTGCAACATTGCAACAGCATTCCAGAAACATTTGTTTTTACGTTTCTCTGTGTTTTACCATAAAACATGTGAATTTCTAGGGTATACATCTAAAAGAATGTCACACCTAGAATCCAAACACTTTAGAGTCCAAAAAAGGTTAGCTCCACCTCTTTGTAACACTCTTCCTAGTGTGTGATCAGTTAACTCACCATTTTAGTTAGATGCTCCTTCACCTCAATGTCAAGAGTTTTGTTGTAAATCGCTCTCACAAGCAGAGGATATTTTGTAACTCTCTGCATGGGCTTCACCAGGAAATCGTTTAACTTGAGCCGGTCGGTGCAATATGGGTGATCTTCACACCACTAAAAAATAAGATTGTAACAAAGTTAAAGTATATGTGGGCCGAACAGCAGGAAAGTGAAAATTTATTAGCTGGGAGAGTGTTGAACTTTTTCGTTCTACATTTATTTATAAATGCATACATTCATTAAAGGACAAGGGCCGGGGATTTCCTCTAGCTATTAACAGCATGACCCCCAACTACTGTAATAAGAAAAACAGGAAAGTATAACCCAAAGAACCTTCTAGCTTTTTAGTTCTCCATTTGCTTATTATTGCTGCATACACCCACTAATTTAAAATCTCACTTTATTCATAGCAGTTAAAATTTAATTGCTATTTGTCACAAGTTATGCCAAAGTGTCTTCAGAGCAGGAAAATAAACACTGGACTCATCAAAAAATTAAACTACTAATTGAAAAAAGGAAAAGTACAATAATAGCCAAATAAATGTCCCCCGACCCCAATTCAAATAGTTATTCACGACGTACGTCACTAACCGTCGGGCTTAGAAGATTAAGAAAAAATGAAAAAATAAAAAATAAATGAAAATGAAAAATACCATGATAGCTACTTACTGAGATGTACGTTCTAAATTCTTCATTTTCCAGAAGTTTTTCCTTGAAGTACTTCAAGCAGTTGGCTTCCTCCATACAGTACTGGATGTAAGGGTCAAAGTGCGACTCAAACTGCAAACAACATCCAAAGGTTAATTTTCCGTCTTAATCACAAAGGACACTTAAATGTGGCCCAGGTCATAGACAGTCCAAACTAGTTTTGATGGAGGTCTATTGTATGCACGGGTTTTAAGTGACACATCCAGCTCCAAATGGCCCAATCAAAAGTTTGCAACAGTAGAATGACAAATCATATTCATCATAGGCGATTAAGACAGTGTAAAATGGTTTTTTTCATCTGACTATGTTAAGTAGTGTAACGTTTTGACTGCTTCAGTGCTGCTGACCTTCAACAGGCTATGGTGTTAGTTTGTTGTGCAGGAAAATTAGTAGCACTTTGAAGTGGCTGGACCATTTCTTAACTACTCACTCAGTATGAACAAAATGCAAGAGCAAAGCCCGCTAATAGAGCAATACATCTAATATTAATGCTTACCATGTTAAATCCTTGTTCCATGTCTAATGGATTGAGGGGATCCTTGGTTTGCCGCGCCTGTCCAAAAAAAAAAAAGATTACAAGTAGTACATTATTATTATTGTTGTTATTATTATTTTTACTTAGGAAGCAGAAAATCCTATCTTTTATATGTGACCTTCACTTACATCAATAAAAACTCTTTTGGCTCTTGTTCTTTTCTTATTTGTTTTTTTTTTCCACAAAAAGAATATCAATATGACACCAAAACCACATCTTCCCTATTCTTGTATACCAAGTTAAAGGATATGTGAAGTACATGTATATTTCAGCCACTGAAATGTACATCTTTACATGCTTTGTAAGTCACAATAGCCTGTGTAGCTGGCAGGATAAGCGGGAGAAAACTGTTGATTTTTGGTGGTGGAATGGCATGAAGATTGGGAGGAAGTTTTCCCTTGTGGATTTGATGCCAAGAGAGTACCATGCCCATAACTATACTGCCAGCTACCAAGGTTAATTTGTAAGACCCATATACTTTGAGGTCATGTTTTCATCAGTTTTTTGTTGCAACATTGACCAAGGATAAAAAGTAGAGGTTACTTACATTTTCCACTATTCCGCTGAGATTAGCCATCCAAAATGCTAAATTAACCGTATAAATGTCCTCCACGTTACTAAAAAGCTTGGAACCTTCAATCTGAACAAAAAAGTGGATCATAGTGTAAAAATTACAACGAGGAGTACCCCACTTTTAAGTATCAGAAATCAACAGTCTGTATAACAATATTATTATTGTTATGCAAGCAGTTGATTTCTGATACTTGTTTATTGCCAACAAGCAAGCCGAGCGAAGACGGTTGGCATGCGAGGCGGCTAGCTTATTGCCATGCAAAGTGTTGCAGCAGGCAGAAAAATTCTTGATTGTGCTGTGGAAAGTGTAATGTAAGGTGTAGATTCCCTGGGGATTTTAGTGGCGTTAGATTTCACATGTAGTTTCACGTGACTTTTGATGACCTTTGTTGTAAACAAACAAACCTCCAGAGTTCGGACAATGTTCTCTGCCACACTACTGTACTTGTACAAACTACAACTCGCTATTTCAAGTTTGTGCTCACCTATAAATGTTATTTCCCTTTCGCTGTTTGAAACTCGACAAGTTTAAGGTTAAAAAATGTCTAAGCAGAAGAATAAGAGCGATTTTAAGGCCAAGAGCATGGCAGAAAATATGTAGGAACGAGGAGTGCCTGTAGTGGAAAATCTCGGCTCAGCAACTAAAATGGTTTTATAAACATTGGAACTAAAACTGGTGATGTAGGCAAATTCTTTTTCTTTCGTTGGCACTTAGCGAAAGCGAAAAAAACACTCACCAACATCACTTTTTCATATTAGAAGTCATGAAAAAAATTGAAAAATGGTCATACCTCAGTTAAAAATCCCTCACTCTGCAAATTTCGGAGGCACTGCACAAAAAGCTGTCAACAAAAAAAAAAATTGGTACATACAAATTTACCTCCAGAAATAACAAATTATGATACAATACTAGGAGTAATCGGAGGTTAGGAGAGGGCGTTTCATATGTTTGCTAGGCGTACAGGTAGCAGTAGAGAAAGGGTGGATGGAGAAAGGGTGGATGGTTCTTGCGATAGATAACTATGATTATGACATATTTTGAACTTAAGGGTTGCGTACAGCGAAACCTCGATTTAAACTGTGTATCATATTGAAAAGGTTTTGAAGGCTAGTGATCAGCGTGATATCGTATGGTTCGTCTCAAGTGCTTGTTATTGAGGAGACACTGACAGCTTCTATCTTTCTGTTAATATTATATTCACCTTTCTTAGCTGTGAAGAGGACTAGAAGAGCAACACAAGAATATATTTCAATAAAATAGAAAGGAATGCACACTCCACAAACACTAAACCATACCTTTTTGATAACATGCAGTTTAGCAATGTACGCTGCCTCTGTTGACAACAATTCCCAGATGGCTTCTTGCTGGTCTTTCTGTTTTTTACTCATTGCCTGATGAACAGAGAAAATAAATATGGAGTAATAAGAAAAAGTCATAGTACATGTGCCAGTAATCTTACCTAAAATTATTTCAACACACACATACTCCTGCTTCTAACCAAATATTTCAAGTTGTTGAAAATCCTCATTTTTTCATTTTACCTTAATATGAGCTTCATTGACAACTTCTGTCCATGATGTCTCCTGTAAGTAATGAAAAACAGCGACAGGCATATTTCTTAATTCTCTAGTGTGCATATGAACTCTTAAGTGAGAGCATTGGGGTAGAAAGATGCATTAATTTAGCTTTGCACTGTTTAACAATATTTTTGAGTCTGCTGGGAAAAAAAAATAGTGATGGTTTAACAGTCACACAGGCCAGTGAACCAATCACTACGGCAGGCTGACATAAGAGAGTAACCAGCTATTACATGTGTACCTATGGCAAATATACCAGTAATTATTGCAACTCTAACTTTACCACAATAACACAATTCAATTAATTAAACTGCATTTAACAAAGATATTAATGCTGTCAGGGTTTGATATCATTAAGAAAAAAAGAAATAAAATTCCAGGAGTTTTCCAGGGTAAACAAATGGAAATTTCAGAACCCAGAACTAAAAAATATTTTGAGCGCTAAAAAAACAATTTTAGGATACAATTTATTATTTCCTGAAGAAAAACTTCTCCGCAGCATCTATTCTTCTAAAAAGAATTTTCAAGGGGCTTTTTAGGGCCATCTGATGGAAGAAAAGAAGAAGGATGAAAAAAATTGCTTTGAAGTTATCTCCCGTAACTAACTTTCAAAGGATTCTCACAGGAAACAAAATACTTACCAGCTTAATTATGTCTTCAATCTCACTTTTGAAGTTACAATCATAGCTTGAATTTTCTTCCAAACCATACAAGGAGTATCGATCTAAGGCATCTTTGAGTGTTCCCTTAAAAATAATGATCACAAGTAATACAAATATGTTAAAAATGCTATTGTCATGGAGGGACATATACTGACTGACTTGTGGTTTGGACTTTGGATTTGAAAGAAATTAACTGATATAATAACACATGTAGTTTAAATGTATGGGATACCTTCATTGATTTGGGTTGGTTGAATAACCCTTGAAGCCGACCTGCTGACTTTGGTCTCGGCATAGACCCACTTCCTCCTGTGTACATGCCACCGTGTAGAACTGGACTTGATGGTTGTGGTTGCATGCCACCAAACTCTTTACCAAATAGAGCTTCCATGCTTTTCTTGCCTCGCTGAGTCTAATTTTACCACAAGTAAAAGAACAAAATATGCAAGGAATTAAGGTTTTTGACAAAAAGCCATACAGTTTGAAGGAATAAACCCTGGCATGGCATGGGAACATTGTCTTTTTTTAAACAATAATATGCCCAATTTCCCTGCAACCTGATTGGCAAATCGACAATGGCTTTCTTTAACATGCCAATCACAGCAGGTACTCAAATCCTGGTACACAAGTGGGAGCCTCAAACAAGAATTTCAGTGCTAGCTTGCAGACAGACCCAACCAGAGGTTTAGTTTCAGCCATGGCGCAGGCTAGTCAAAATGTGATGGAGTCACTGCCAGTAACAATCCTATTCAGGGCCCATGTTCAAAAGGTGGCGCTATCCACTGGATAAATCTCTATTCAGTCCCTAATAATAATCTGCTGGCGAGTTATTTATCCAGTGAATAAAATAAAAATGTTATTCAGCGCTTTGAACAACTTAGGCCTGGGCCACAATCACCTGGAAAGTCAAAGTCCATCTACATGTACTTATGACAGGATTTTGGGTTTAAACCAGTGACTGTTACTATGTTACTTACAGTTTTATTAAATTGTTGAAGTAACTTGTCCTCTTTGCCACTGTCTTTGTCCTCATTCTCTGCCTTTTTCACAGTGCCTCCCTTGTCCTTGCTACCCTTTGTGGTAAATGAACCAGACCGATGCAAGAAAGAGGAACTCTTTGGTCTCGTCATCCCCTCTTCCACACTAACCATGTCTATAATTCTCTGATCCACCTTCATGTCTGCATTAGCTAAAGAAAAGAAAAGTGTACTACTTGGTTAAGCATGCATGTACTGGCCTTGACTAAATTCAAATTTATCTCGATTGTACAATGATACAATAAAAGCCATTGTACCCCATTCAGGTTACAACATCACATGCTCAAAGCATAGTGAAAGGTGGTGTGACAGAAGGCGGGAAAAATACTGCCATGAACACGACAATGCAAACATGGAGCCTTACGCTAAAGAGCGATGATTTTCGAAGTTATCCAAAAAGAAATATTGCAGCCAAAGGAAGAAAAAGGTGCAGATGATGCAAGGAAAGTACATGTATTTTGTGAATTGTTCATTCAGCAGTTTAAACAATAAAATTTGTGTTCTTGTAAAGCTTTAAAGGACCGACAATGTTTTGATTTGTTTTTTAATTCTCTGTTGCCGTTGAAGTGAAAGTCTAGCAATAACAAAAGACTTAATGTGACACCCCATGGTAAACCGGTTAGTTTTGTTTTCACGTCCTGATGTTCATCAGAACTTGGCACTCTCTGTAAGTGTATAATAATATTATACACTGCAATAATCATCATGGTCTGATGATTAGAATATGTTTAAAATCAAGAACACATTTCCTTTTTCCTCACAACCTTTAAGTTTGATTGTGCAATGTTAGTATAGGGAGAAATAAAACGTTGGTCATACCTCTCACATGAAGAACATTTCCACCCAGTGGGAAGGTATCGAAGGCAAGTGGCAGAGGAGTGTTTGAGGAATCCAGAAATACTGAGTGAGTTGTAAACGAAAAGTTCTGTGACTCAAAAAGTGGCTCAATAGAATCCCTGTGATAAAAGAGAAAAATATGACTGAAATATTGGCCAGGAAGGCAATCTACATTTGCAGCATGCAAAGAAAGTTGTGTTCATTAGCCCACAGCTAATCAGACTAGTGAATTCTGTTTTTAGCTTGCCCAACAGGCATGTAAGTTCTTAGGAGGAATTTATATTATAGAAGTACTGTAATAAAAACAGACAAATTTGTTTAAATTCCTAATGAATTCATGTGGGTTTGGTTAAAACAGCTTGCCCAAGGGCAAGCTTTAAAACTGACGTTCATTGCAACCCGATCTGTACAGCATTATAAATTATATCATCAACAACACTGAAAGTCTATGCTTTGACACTGTCTTTCAATCTTTACTCTTACAATAAACTCACAGTCAATTTAAGCTTAAGTTGAAAATAATTTCCAAAAATAAGACATGCACTTACAACACATAGCTTCAGAAACGTAGCACTGCCTCTTACACATTATACAATTTCTATAAAACACCATACAGTAACTCCTACAGTTAAAGTGGGTTACATTCAATGTCCTAAAAAGGTTACAATACTCCTCAAAGACTTACATACCTTAGCGATTTTCCACTGAGTGCAGGGACCAAGTTGATATGGAATTCTCCAGACTTGTGATCAAAAAATTTAATACTAAAAAAATCCCTACCAGGATCCTAAGAAAATGGAAATGAAGAATAATATAAGACAAGCTGCAAGCATCTGTTTTGATCTTGCAATTATGCTTCAACTGAGCAACAACAAAATTAAAACCCAAAGAGGTATTATGCCAAGAATTAACCACATTATACAAGTACATTGTTCCAACTACATTAACAGACCCAACTCTTCACTGTACAAACTTTTCACTGTACATCATTCAAAAGCAAGCATGTAAAGCAATGTTTTTAATGTTATTGTAAAGCATTTCTCTTACAATATTTTTCAAATAATCAAGTTAACCCTTTTTCTTAATCTCCAGAGTGACCAACATCAATTTTCTCCTAAAAACACTTATTCATTATCTAGAAAAAAAGTTATGGGAATTTATCAAATGGTCACAATGAAAAATCCTTTAATCTTCTATCAAATTCTCATCGACTGATAATTAAGGACAGGGTTTTTCAGCAAGGTTTTAAGTAGGAGGCAAAAGCTTTGGAGTGGGCAGAAAAGGAAAAACGCGCGCTACATGCACAACTTGCAAGCACCAAAAGTACAAGTTACTTTTGAAATCTCGGCCTCTTAGAGTTCCTTTTCCAGCATTCTGGAGCGAAAAGTAGAGTGTTTGAACAGAACACAAGCATCATTAAATTTTGGCATTTTGGAGGGGATTTTCCAAAGAAAAGTAGGTGGCGAGTTCACGTGAAATAGCAGGCAAATTTTGCTGGTTGCCGGCTGTTATTGAGAACCTTCAAATAATGTTTGGAGATCAGTCTGGCCGATTTGTGAGTTGATATTGGGAGTTAAAGGGTTAAGACTGTTTGACAAACTCACATCTGTGTTATGTCTCCTTGGTTTTTTCTTGGCTGCAGTGTTTAACTTAAACATGCGCTTCCCAGTGGAATAGCCACGATGTTTCTTGTCACTGTTAAAACAAAAACAAACAAATGAAGATCACAAATAATTAATGTAGTGACAGGGATGTATGAAAGTTTACACAGTTTCAATTAGTTTTATCAGGGGCTGGATTAATGAAGGCTTCCTAAGTTAACACAAGTGCATATCTCAACTATTGTCAAACAAAACAGGCTTTTGTTAAGGAACTATATTTAGGATATTTCCTATCCTACAAGGTGAATGCAGAAAAGTTCATTAGCAATGGCTCCAAATCACCTTGTACATGTTTCCTAGAAAAAAAACACTCTCAGCTTAATCTCATTCCAAGCAAATTAGTTATGTGAAGTTAATGTTAAGGTGTTCTCTAGTGTCTTGTGTAAGAACATACACCTTTCACCTTGGGTTGCCAGGGCTCAAAATAATTTTTGGACGGTGGCTGGACACAATAACCAGCCAAAGAAATTTTTGCTTTGTATAAGTCTTGTTTTCTGACCAGTCAAAAAGTTGCAGGAAAAATGAACTGATCCTCATGTTGTCTTCTATTAGTGAATGTGATTGTATTTTTGCAAAGAAACAAAATCTAAGATTTACAGGTGAGGATTTGGCTGTTTGTCCAGGAAAGACTGGTCAACATGGCTGGCGGGTGGAGCCTTTGGCCAGTCAAAATGCCATTCTGGCTGGACATTGTCCGTTGAACAGCTGTTGTTTTGATCCCTGGTTGCAAAGAACCCTTTAACTTTTGTTATCCATTTTATGAACTAAAGTGCTACAGTGAAAGGTTTGAACCCTTCGTCCGGGTAAACCTATAGTCCTAAGTTCAGGACTATGCCCACCAGGAGGATCATACTCAACCTACTTATAAAGTGCTACAACAACTTAAGCAGCAAGCCTTCAATCTACATGTAATTACTGCCAAGCATACTATTAACATGACGTCTGACTCTGCTCTAATCAACATTGTATTTCCCTGTTCTGTAAATCTAAATGTCTTAAAATAAAACAAGTGAATGAAACTCACCCTTTATTGTTAGGCTCAGATTCCAAATCATCTTCATTCCCAGAATCTGAGCCAGCTGATGGCGTCCTGAATAAATTAGTACTTGGCCTCTCTAAATAAAACATAGACAGATTTTAATCAAACATGTGAGATCTTATGATGGGAATACCGAGAGGTGGTCTGCCTTGAAAATAAAATAGGGTCACCAACTGGTCTCAAATGAAATTCAAGTTAAAGTTTGATTGTCACTTTCCATTATTTATAACTCATGATTGGGCTAGGACACAAAGGAAAGATGAGAAACTAGGTTGAAACCATTTTAACCTGCATTTTATTTTACAACTACTTTAATCACATTGTGGATTATGCAATCAAATGCAATTTGAGAACAACAACTTCTGTGAAGAAGTACTAGTACATGATGTTAGAAATCCTGAATCAAGCGCCAACTTACCCAGTACATCGAACCTTGCATGATTTGATGCCGCACCAAGGTGGTGAACTTCGTCACACTTCAGGCAAAGAAGAAGGGGATTTCCATTATTTATCTCCTGACAATCTTCATGGTGACAAACCTAATAAACGTAAAACAATGTATTCAAACTTTCTGAAACTAAATACTGTTGAACCTCACCACCATGGCCACCTTGGCGACAGAAGAAAGCTGCAGCCATTGTAGAGAGGTTTAAACAAGAGTCAGTCCATTAGCGGAAGGCATTAATACCCAAGCCCTTCATTCAAGCTACACATCCCCATAAATTTTGTGTGCTAGCTGTATTAAATTATCATAACTTTGTAAAAAGGAAAAAAATTATCATCCATCTGAGTTATTGTTCAAGTGAAAATAGAAAAGACAATTTTTCTCTGTCAATCCCTAATGCCATCATTCCTCTTATAAACAAGAAATGCTTGAGATTAGCTCTTACCATTTTAAGACTACATGTAACTTCTGGACATGTTCTTTCTTACAAAGTTTTCACTTGCAGGAAAAAAACTTGAACATTTCTTCTCTCATTCCTTGCTTTTTTGATCAGATGGACCACAATATACATGCAGGTACAAATGCCTTTGTAATAGTATGACAGCAAAATTATAGAGGAGATTTGGTAGAGGATCTGATCTTGTCAGATTTATTTGAGTTTTTAAGTGCTGCATGTGGTTTTCCTTTGCCTTCCTTGACCTTCCAGAACAGCATGTTTTACATTTTCAAAATTCTTTCTTTCCAGGAGGGCAGTAGATGGACACTGCTATTCTTACCACAACTCAAACCATGGACTAACATATACAAATTTAAATTGCATTTAAAAAAAACCTGTTTACATGTGCAATCTTTGATGTAGGTCTTTTTCAATACATTGAAAATCGGTTGTGGATAAAACAAAATTAATAAATGATACAAACACTTTAAGCCCAGTGTGAATTATTATAGTTCACTGTTATCCTTGGTTTGAATTTTATGTTCCTTTTCTTTTTGCGTGTTTTAAGCATAATAATGAATATAAAAAATAGGTGTATCAAATTTGAACCATTAGGATAAAATTGAACCATGGCAAGTACAGTAAAATGCTATTCATTAGGAGTTTTTCAACATGATCTCAGCCTTTTATTTTTGCTTTACATCAATTCACAAGCTCTTCAAAGATGAAAACAAAGATTTATGCTTTCTCAACAGGAAGCAGGAAAACTGATATGCATTTAACTACCGTGGGGGAAAAAAACATCCTAGCAGGACAATTTTACTTTAATTAACTTAACTACGAAATCAAATTAGCTAAGTTTCTGAAACACAGTGGTAATCTCATTTATAATACATGCACTTTTTTCCGCTAAGGAAGTTCTGCACAGATTTTGTTTTGTTTTGTTTACTTAATTGATAACTGCAATGTTATTGAGAAAGTGATTTACAACTATATCATAGACACTTTTCATACAGATAATTTAGAAAAATTAAATTCAAGCAAAAGACGTGTCTGCGGCAGAGAGAGCATGATACTTGAACAACAATGAGAACCTTGACGCATTACCGAAGATTGATCTGTCTAAGAATTTGCAAACATCAACTCATTGTTCATGACCAAAGTCATGTATGTCTGTAGTAATCGTATGTGCTGGAATTTTATCTCTGGCACTAATAAGGATTACAAGTATTAATAATACTTCCAGGACAAAATATGCCACGGGCAGGGGCAGTCTCTCATTTTTTATCACAATGGAATAGGACACAAACTTGTTAACAAGAAACAAAACACAAAATGTGCACGTTAAAATAGTAGCAACTTTTTTCAATCTTCAACTCTGTTGAACTATGGCAGTGATTTATCACTAGCAACCACTGATGACAGGAAATGAGCTGATTATGAGTTAACAACAGATAGCCATTTTTCACTTCTCTCAGTCTTTGAACTCTTGATTATTATTTTGGGGCTTCAATATCCACACTGTAGAAAAGACTAAATTTAAAGACATTCTGAATGAACAAATTATTGAACAGATTAATTGACAAGCAGTCCCCAACCCTAGCCCTAAAATAAAGTTGTGTGGAAGTGTCAAGATTTTGTACGTGACTGACCCCAAACTGGGTAATTATTAATACAGACAGCCTACTATCTCCCACAAGACAAATATGTTTTCCTAAGGGCAGGGATTTTGTGCAAAAAATAAGTTTTCATCCTTCACGTGCACAAAGAAATTACATCCAATCTCGTAATTATATCACCCAAACAGAATGAAGAAAAAATTGTCAAGTTTTAACGTACATGTACCTGACATTTCTTTTATCACCATGCAAACAGCTTCATTAAGTAACACAAATTTTCACATAATGCTACCATGGCAGCAAGTATTAGATGACTTTTACATGCATGCTAGCTCAACTTCACATCATTTTTTTACATTTTAACAACCAACATAAAAATGCAAGAATTTACCTCAGCAATAATTTTCCTTGTTCACCATCACTTACTTGATGACAAACTCAATGTTATTTTAATTAGCAATGAGTCAGATAAGGTCACTCTGAAAAGTATTTCGTAATTAACTGGGACAAATTATTGTTACCAACTAATCAATGCAGATAACTGATTATCACGTCCTCAAAGAGTAACATCCGATCATGAGAAATAAATGGTGAGATGGTCAAAGTGTTCTAAATATTTGAATGATCAATGTTATATTCCTCAGGAGTTCCAGCCAGTCTAAATACATGAGACTGTAACAGAAATAAATTACACAGGACCAACTGAATGGAGGTACAGAGCATATAGTTATCGGTAATCACGCTGTACTTGATCTCTCTTGTAAGGTTTAGTCCACATATAAACATTCTAACAAAAAACTTCAAGCATAAGTTCTCATTTTGAAAAGCTTTATCACGATTTACAAGTACATTAGATTGCTGACCAATGGAGACTGTAAAATAATGGCCTAAATTTTAAGGTTGCAACATACCTTTTGCTTCATTTTGCACTTCCGAAACAGAAATCACAACATGATCATGTGTCTAGGACTAACTTAAAAGAGCAAAAACGTCAAGTAGCTTGAATGACCACTAATCACACTAGCTGGATAAATGTCACCAACTAGGCCAAGCCTGACTTCTTTCTAGGAAAAGAATCGCACAAGGGAGTCACCACTATACACCTGCCACAACACGACGTTCTGCTGAAATCCACAACTGAAATGTACATCCGTGAACAGCCACATGCATAAATATGGCCTGAATTTCTCACCCCATTATAAAGGAAGTAACCTGAAATCTGATCTAGATTCAAGTGATAAGAGACAGTCTAAATTGAGTGACAAGCTCAAAAATTACAATGCTTGGTTAAACCCTAAACTCTGTGGTAATGGAGAGGCATTGAAAGAATGCCATTATTTTTCCTTGGACTTGCATTTCTCTAAGATTGGCACCATTAATTATCGCTGTGCTAACCTCATTTTTAAGGGCTATATTGTGAGGAGCAGGATAATGCTGTTTAAGGTTAATTCTGTACTGAAGTCATTAAACTTAGGGCTTTTGGCCATACACAAAATGCTCCTATAAAGATATCAAGAAGATATGAAATAATTCTACCACGGAGCACTAATCATAATGCTTTTTTGGTAATTTTTGCAGCGACAGCAGTAAAACTTCAAAAAGTTGGCCCAACTTTTTCAAGTGTTGATCCACATCCATCCTTGCCATCCGTTGCAACAGACAACAAGAAACAGTTTCAAAACAAAACTGGACCACTGTTTTTGGTATGCAATTGATGCAAAAAAAGTTTTGGCTTTTTAAAAAGATAGCACCTCGTGGGACATAGCTCCTTGAAGCTAGGTCCTTTGGGGATTACCACAAAACAAACCGGTCTTTAGGTGATAATGGAATGCTGATTGTCAACAATCTACAAGGTCACCAAAGGGAAGCACATATTTAACCAACACAACAATGAGGAATTGTTTCTTTTAAGGATTAAGACTATAAGACTAAAATTCTGGAGCAGACGAATTATGATCAGTATCTGATAGAAAACCTTGTGCAACACAAAAAAGCAAGTTGCCAATGTCATGAAAAGGGGAAAGTATACATCATCATCTTAACACAACAATCAATCCCTTTTAAAGGATTAAAAAGAGTACTTCTAACAATAAGTTTGGAGTTCTCCAACAGCACCTGCAACCAGCTACAATAATTGCCACCTAGACATCAAGGAAGCATCAGCTACTCAAAGAAAAAATTTAAGAGACAGATATATCCTTGGTATTTGCTTCTTAACACTTAGTTTGTAAAAACAAATTTGATATAAAACAAAGCAAATGTAGGTCAATAAGGCACAGTACAGAACCATCCTCATGGCTAAAATTCTTTTCCCTGATTCGTGGCTCAAAATGCACTGAAATGCCATTCTCAGCTACTACACTGAATTATTTTATTTTTCCAGTGGAAGACCTTTCAAATGAAGGCAGCCTGCAAAAGCATTTTTCCTAAGAAATGTGCCCTACACAATTTTTTTGGTCCATTTCAATCTAAGAAAATCAAGCCTCCTTATTTTTCAACTTTAAATTTCCCAGAGAAATTCCTTGATAAATTATAAAGGTTGCTTTCCTGTTATAATTATATGTGAACATTTAAAGGAGTTGATGTTACAACAAAAAAAAAGATTTTATAAATGAAATCACTTTTAATTATTGTACCAATGCATGTTTAAACAGACTGATTCCAAACAAAATAAATAGTTGAACATAGCCTTAATACACTAGCCTCCTGATTTCTCAAACTCAGATTTTTTCAAATTCCTGATAATATGAGCCAAACCTAACTGTTAGGAATGGAAAAAGAATATATATATGTAACAAGGTTAAGAATCAGCATGCAATGCAAGTCTTGTCTGATAACCATGGGTTAGTGGATTTTGCAATCGGGCTTGTGACTTCTGTACAGGAGAGTACAGTTCAAATTTACAGAAGTACTGTATGACAAATTGAAAACACCTAATAGATTCAAGTGGACCAAAAGACGTTTTTCAAGCTAATCTTGGGAGAATCCCGACTGGCTGGAGAAAAACCAGATGACTATTTACAAGCATGGCTTAGGAGTTGAATCAGGACAACCAAGAACATAAGCAGTTGGTGGCCAGGGCAGGGAAAGACCTTGGGCCCTTGGACCGCAATTCTAGCACCCTAGCTGCTCTGCCATGCCACCTCCCTTAAGCAGTACTTCATCCACAGTTTAAAAAGTTAGAATAGTAAAAATCATTCTGCCTTTACCAGGCCTAAGAGTGAAAGAAATAAAAATCCTCCCTCAGACTTGTAATTACTTCATCACATACTTTGAATCGTATAATTTAACCTAAATTAAACTTCTAAATACAACATATGGTATATAATTATACAAAATGTCCTTATCATACAAACAGGGATAGTTTGTTGGAACTAATAAAATTATCGGGAAAGATAAACGACAGACACCGAAACCCTAGAATTGACACCAACAGATTGTTTAAATTCTGCTGGCATGGTTTTGAGTAGGCTGGAGTATTTTTGGAAGTTTTCACCTGAATTGTGCTTGCTTCTTTTTTTAGCTCAACCCCAAACTGAGCTGTGACGATAGTAACTTACAAGAACTTTTCAATGCTCTATAACTATATTTTCTCATAATTGCCTAGGTAATTGTTCTCTCCACAGGAAGCCTTGTCTTTGATGGAAATTCAAATAGTCTAAACCGAAAAAAAATCAATTTTTTGCTGTGACCTTCAGTCACATGCATGAAACCCGAGACCACAGAACATCAGATAAATTGCTTGTTTAAGATCTTAATATATAGCTTTTTGAACTTTCCAAGAATTCCCGCACGGAACACATGCAAGACATAGGATGCAAAAATTCTTGAAAAAAAAAGCCTGATTTTAATTTACTCACATGCTAGGACATAACATTCTCGCAGGGAAATAAACTGAAATTACACTTTAACACGTCTCATTATTATCTTGATTAATTTAATTTTTATATATTACTTTCAGTCAAGAGAAAGAACAAGCTATTTGAAGCAGGCCGGAAAGAAATCATGTTGTACTTTAATGGTTTCAAACATTTTGTATTATACAACATGATTTAACCTCAAAGGGCAATTAAATGAACTTTGCTCAAAGTATGTAAGTTAAATATAGTCTCAGCATAACAACTGTACCTTAACTGCGACTTCTTTTCCTGTTTCAATACTGCTGGAACAGAGTTTCCCTTGACAGACCTTTCTTTCGCCTGCAAGCAGATCGAAACCACATAGTTCAAAGGTTGATCCTTGAAAAATCGTCTCACCATTAAATTTTATATGGACGCTTTTGTGGAGAGCACTTAATAAACCGGTTAATACTGCATCTAGAATATGCTGAGATTGAGCAGACAAGAATCTGCTCACTTAAATCGTTTGGCCTGTTTTCCAATAAAATTGGCAAAGAGAAACCTATTATGAACGCATTTCCTTATAAAGGCTTCAATACGTGTACGTCGTATAACTATTATAAAGCTTAGTTTTAAGTCATCGATATGTGCGTTAGATTTCATTTGGATGTCGAAAAGGGTAAATAATGCCAAAACTATCCAGAATGCTCATCACTGACCTTCAACCAGCTTTTTTTAGCAACCTCTGACAAATTTCGAATCAAAGAAGAATTGTGTACTCACGAAACTTTTTCACAGGCCATTTACGAATTAACTTGATCAAACAAGAAAATTACAATTTTCTTAGGCGAAAACGCTTCCTCCTTATTAGTCACAACACTTTGTTAATGTAAATTTATGGTCTAAGCAACAACTGACCTTGTAAAATCATCTCTGGGATGTTAAAGTTATAGAGTTTGTCAATGGGCCGAGGGAAAGTGCTAGAAGGCAAGAAGCGTTTCGATGGCACTTTCCTGTGTTGTACAAACTTCAAAGAAATCCGATAAAGCTTTCCTATTATGCTGAAATCGCTAGATAAACAAATAAATTTTAAGAATTGGCCACAAATGTCCTACCTTTATCATAGTGGTCAAAATTATCCCGACCTGAAAAACAAAAACAGTGTTGTGTTAGTTATGAGAGCAGGTTTGAACGCCATAACTTGTCTCCTTGAAGCAAACTAATCCGAAATTTTCTCGTAAGCCTCCAACCTTCATATTATTCAAAACCGAGGTACTTAAAACGACATTTAATCCCCAGTGACACGAAGACGGCTTAAAAGTTTGCCTTTCCCAAAGACATCGCATTTTTCAAGAAATTTGATAATTTAGACGAACACCAAACAACTGAAACAGTAAGACTTCACATAACAAGAGTCGAAGCCAAGCGTATTTGTAGAAATCAGCGCTCTCACCGATTTCGGGCATATCGTCAAGATAGTCTCCCCAATTCTACATCCGATGTCATTCCTTACACAGTGAAAACAGAATAAACGACACCACTTTGCAGGAAGGCCAAGGAAAGCTGTCGGCAACGATGGGACAGGGCAGGAAACTGTTTTCTCCACTCAAAACAATCGATCCGAACAGTTTTAGCCCTGTGGCGAGTTAGATCATTGTAGATTAGAACATGAAATTCGATTCTTCTGCACGTGCTCAACTCTATTCAACTTGAAGAATTAATCGAGGATTGATGTCTTGAGCACGACCCGGCGCAAAGTGTCGAATAACCAGGGCTAACCGAAGAAAGAAAATGCAGTCTAATTTTTGTCACAAGATTCCTCCATGCAAATTGTGAATACTGAGAAGCAAAGCGAGATGGGCCCGCGCGATGACGTCACATGGTAATGACCTGATAATTACATCTCCAGAAGAACCAATCATTTTACAGGCCGAAACCTCTACCGTAAACACAACAATTCTGAGTTCAAAAGCAACCACAAAATCTCCAAAAACCGGCGTATAAAGATAATATAGCAGTTTCTATAGATAACTTATCAATGTTCTTTGCTAACCGTTCAACGTTTCACTTTATGCACCATTTTGCGATGCCACTGCAACTCAACCTACAAGACATTGGTAACGAAGCTCAAAATTCCATAAAATCGTAATTTTTTAAAGAAGACTGTTTACACTGAATTGATCATTTTCTAAAGAAACTGAGTTAATATGTAACTATAAATGTATTGCAGTAATATTTTGATGTGAAATACTTAAAAACTACTAAAATATTCGAGCGTGCATCCAAGACGACACTTGGGACGGCTTAAGGACTTCAATGATGTTTTTGTGCTTATTGTTCTCGCAGGAGAAGAGCTTTACCGCAGAATTCTTTTGTTTAGCTGACTGTTCTAATAACTTTGGAGCCGTTATAGCCGGCTTCAACGGAAACAAGGAGTTTGCAAAAAGCACAGCAAGCAAATTTTTGACGCACCTTGGTTTGGAAAACCGACCCATCCACTGTGATCGGCTACAGGCCCCCAACCTTCAGGCAACTCGCAATATTGTTTCGTCTATAGCTTGGTCTATTTATTTGGCAGTTTTTTAATTACACAGAGACTTCTAATCTCTTGTTTTAATTTAAACGTACAATCCGAGTAATATTACGTAAAACACCAAGAATATTAAATGCACACATAACGCACCTTTTCCAGGACTGTTGTGCTTAAATAAATAATTAATTAAGTTGTCAAGCTGGAACGTGAATTTATATATTTCTGTAACATAAGACGAAAGCTGATTGCACTCGGAAACGGAATCGGTCAAAACTCTTCCCCCTGGTCTCGTTTGTGGAAATGCGACAAAGAATTTTTCTTAAATGAAAAACTAACAATTTATAGTGATATACCCAAAAAATTTAGTTTAGGGCGGTTGTTGTTTTTTTTGGTTCGGGGAAGTATCTGGCTACAGGAAACAGCGAATTGTTTAAAAGTAACTGAAATCAAAGCTGTAGTTGTTATATGGTCTTATAAACTTTAACAGTCTTTCAGAATCCCACGCAACACTCTTAACAAGAGAATTTCCTTGTCACATTGAAGTGATTGGACCAATCTTCTTTTTGATGGCCTCTGTTCTCTCCAGTTCCCGCGCTTAAAAGTTCGAAGTCCTTCAACAGATCAATCGATTTTGTCAAAACCGAAACCGATTACTTTACGGATGCGGCTGTTTTTGTATTTTTCAGTTGATTTAAATGTTTGTTGTTGCAAGGATATGTGCTATAATACATATTCCATCGCTCTGTCTGTGACGGAAGATAAAACAGAAGCGTGAAATTGTTGACCTTGGCTATGACCTTGGCAATCATTTCGCGTGTACGGTATCTTATTACCATGTTTTTGGTAATCTATTGTATAGTGTCTAGAAACAGCTCATTCATTTCCGTTCGATTATGGATTGTTTAATTTCTTCGCCTGATAAAAAAGTCACTTGCTTTTTGCTCATACTTCAGATTAATAGGAATGGTTTTCAATCCCAATGACAACTGAGTCAACAATTTTCAAGTCTTTGAATGAAATCATTTGGGGTGACCATCAACGAAAACCTCTTCAGGGGTGCTTTCACAAGGTATTACGTAATTTTTTCAATCTTTTACGATTTTTCTTGAAATGTAATTTTTAGGAAGAACTTTTTAATGTCAATGGTTTACCCTTCATCACCCCTTTTATCTCCTGCGAGGAGCGTTTTCCGGAAGGAAAACAGCCTCGTTCCATCGGGAACCTCCTCATTTAAAACTATCCTCCTATATCTTTTTTTTCTCCTCTCTTTGTTTACAGAGAATCATCCATGAAATCATGGAAAAGAGAGGTTTTTTGAGCACAGAGGACAGCTGACAATAACATAGCTTTTTCATGTTAAACATTTTTAGACAAGTCATTTTTTGCGTTTTTCTTACACGTCACGCGATAAAGCGGTCTGTCATAGTAACGTTTTATCGCGATCTTTTGCTAAGTTATTGTTTTCTTCTCACGGTAGAGAGGATATCAAACTATTTCTTGAATTGATATTTATCGCCATTCCCCGAATTTTTACCGCGTGAGTTTTGACAGTATGAATTGTTTTTAACTTTCCTGTTTCTTTCAGGAAATAGCGATTGAGTTTCAAAGACCTGTGAACGAAGGCACTCCGCTTTAAACTAGCAAAAAGGAAAAAGACGAGCTTTATCGCATGTCTTTTTCGCCATATTCATTACGAGTATCTCATTAAAACACTTTGCTTTTATACTAGTTAGAGAGGTTACAAAATTAATACAATCTTTTTTAAAAAACGTAATATAAACACCGCAGGCTAAAAATTAATGAAACTAATTAAGTTTCGCCTTTCTGTCGATAGTGCATTAAAATATCGATTACCGACAAGGTGCTTCATTAATTATATAGAAAGGTCGTTAAAATGTAGAACGAACGATATTCAGCAAACGTGTCAAGCGAAGTTCCGTTTTGTGAACTTAATTCGTTTGCATGCGTAAGTTTTCTGTTAGAACAAAATTGATAGCATGATAACGGATATTGACAGGAGCCGATTAATCGGCTCCTGATATGGAGATAAATTTTCAGCTCAGCAAGGAAATGAGAAAGATGTAATATCCATAATCTCGGGTGAGAAAAAGCCTGAGTCATTTTAATACCGGGTTCGAGCCTAAGACAATCCCAGAGCGAAACAACTCAAGCGATTAACTAACAATCATGAACTATTGAAACTGAAACCCTCTTAAAAATAACACTATCAATGATGAATAAAAAATAACGCGGCCATATAGCCACAGCGAAAAAATATACTGTGATCAGGCGTTTTATTTTTTTTTGTCGGGGGAACCCGGAAAAGGGAAGAAGGACCGCCTGATCGCAAGTCAAAGATAACACAGCCCAGGAAAACAGCAATGATAATCATATCATCACCATCATCATCATCATTGTCGATCATTTTATGGCCGCAAGGGTACTATACTAAAAAGCGTAACTGTTAACATGATATACATCACTGAATTGAAAGCTTTTATGGCAAAGCAGGAATTCATAACCAGATGTAGACTTGCTACCAGTCACCTCACGAGTTTCACGATAACAGAAAGTTATAGAGCTGTTGGACGAAGAACTTTTTCAATAGTGTATTTCAGATTGTTAGATCTTCGTGCATTCCGTAGGCCTGTTTCTATGGTAACAAACCATTAAATAGGCTTGGCTAAAAGCTCATCAAGTTCAATTTAAGCCGATTTTTCATGAGGAAACAGAAATAACTTGGCAGCCTTAAATATGTTTTCCAAAGCACTTCAGTAAAGGGAACTTCAACTCTAGCAAAACAATGAAATAAAACAATCCATGAAAGCATTTGGAATCGTTCCACTTCAAGATGCGCAAATCGCAAACTGTGACGCAATTGCAGTTTCTTTTACAAGAGTGACGTGACTGTCTCTCATGCCAAAATAGTTTTTTAACAGGCTAGTATAAAATCAGAAGTCGCACCCGATCTGCTGCGCGCGAGGCGTTCTTGATTTCCGTCTCAACTAGCTGGAGGGTTTTCACACCATTGTGTGAAATAAAAATAACTGGCACGATCTTGTGGCTGGCTTTAAATAAGTTCTATTTGCTTCCCCCGCACGGCGACACACCCTCTTGGGGCATGTCTGTCTGACAGCCGGTATACAAACGAACCTAAATGCGAGGAGAAAAATTGCATATTATTACCTTTGACTCTAGGTTAAGATGTGACAAAGTTGGATTGAGCAAGAGGGTAAGCATGGTCTAGCATATTCAAAGGCGTTTGTGAGGGTAAAGAAATCAAATCTTTGTACAACTCAAAGACATAGATGACAACAAACTTACTCTACCTTTGACGCGAAACAAAAATAGTGTCGCCTTTGTCGAAAGATAGGGGTGGGTGGCCTTAACCAACTCTGACCAGAAAAATCTACCGCTCCGTGTGGCAATATATCGTGCAATGAGAAGGCATGCATGAGCTAAATTATACCAAGAGCCATAATGGCTCTTGGTTATACCAAGAGCCGATTACTGATTATACAGAATACTAAGGGAAAAAAACAGACCAAATTATTAGAGTAGGAGGCTATCCAAGTTTAGTCGAATTTCTTGAATGTCAGGAGCCTTTGTTCCTGTGAATGTCGATCTTATGCTAAAGCCGGAGAGGTTGACGTCCCGCGAGTGGGTAGCCTGGATACAGACCCCTCCTCCCCTTAGGAAAAAATCGTGAGGGGAGGGGGTCTTTAAACAGGCTACGGGTGGGTGGGTTGAGTATACGAAAAACGCCTCAGTCGCTGGTTGTCAAATCTTCCCTATCCCACCGCTTCCAGGAGGCAATCACTTGCGTGGTAAGTGCGTGACGCGAGTACTCATGCCCCGCGCCCCATGTCAAATGATTTCCATGATGTCCACTGATTTCTTCAAATACGTGATTTCCTTCCAGAGCACATAGCATGTTACAAAGATGACGAAAGATATCGAAATTACGTTAACTTTCCCGGGAAAAAAGTAAAAGCGAGCTGTTTCTTCACTTGACTTTTTAAGAATTATTTTACGTTTCGGGCTAATAGCAAGGTACACTCACTGTGTATGTAACAGCTTAAAACAAGGGCGTGAAGTTGAGCAACTGACAGTCTTGACAGGCGCACTCCTACGGCTATCACAGTCTCATACTTTGTAGACAGAAAGATTTCGAAAGAATAGAGTCAGAGTAATAAAATCACCGTAAAAATGTCAAAAAACGTGAAGGCTTAAAAGGAAAGGCAATGCAAATAGTGAATTATTCGTCAACTCGAAAGACAGGTGAGAAGATTATACGCATTTAACGATACGGTTCGTGCGTCGGATGTCCCGAAGTGGCACCCAAAGGATATGGTGCATTTTGGAAACTTTTCGACCGTAAATTTTGGAACCGAGAGAGAACAAGTGTATCGAAATGTTGAAGAAACAACTTGTTTTCTCTCATGGAATCTGTAATGATACATGGATTAATATATTTTCACAGACATTTGAGGATGATTGACCTTTGGGTCAAGCAAAACATCGTATTTTTTCTACAGTCAAAACATGTCAGGGAAACAAATTTTTGAAAATAGTGCTTGAGAGCGCTGAACGCCGGTCAAATAATGCTTTACCTCGTATAAAGTTTCGCATTACGATTTTGATAGAAGATCATCAATAGGGAGCTTTCACTCGATCGGATAACTTCGCATTTGACCGAATACAGAAAGTAAACCATGAACAGAACGAGGTCTTTAAGCGTTGTAGCTAGTAATCTCAAACAAAATAATAAAACCTTCCATGATGACCTGAACTAATCACAAGAGTATATCAAGGAGCGACCATCCATCACTTCATCCAAGCCAAAAATCTGCTCATACTGTTTCTCAATCCAGCTATTCGCTCCTTTTTGCATCCACTGTTCAAGGGGGTTTCGAAACATCCTTAACCCAGAACAGAAAATATACTACATACCCTGGTTTCTACTTTTTCTCTTGATTCCATTTTTTCTTTCCAGTCTTCTTTCTTTAGCGCGTTTCCTCGATCGTCTTCTTCGTAGACTTTGCGCGGGGGACACTTTGTATTTTTGCTTTGTTTTTCTTATTCTTCTGGACATAATTTCCGTTGATGAGCTAACTCTTTGATTTCGTTGCATTGCCCGTATTTTTTGAAATTACAATGCTCTTATTTCCTTTCTATCTCTGACATGACGATGATAGCCGTAAGCATCTTTGACGTCATCTCCCGATTAATCTAGTGGCCAACACACAAACACATTTCGCCCGGAACTGATCGTGACTCAAGACACTTTAATCACGTTTGACCCGACTAAGAACAGACCCTCCGAATGCCAAATATGGGCGGCTTATGTAGGATTAAGATCATTACGGGACAAACTCCATGCCTGGGTCCAGGGCCTAAGTCAACGACTTCCAACCAAAATCCCCTTGAGTCTTGCGTCACCGATATACCGCTCGACTTATCCAAACAACAACAGGTTAAGAGGCGGCAAAACGCTAAGGACTGAAACACAGTTCTGGCAATTGAACTTGACCAGTCGATTGAACTCCAGCTAGTAGCATCTGCAGGATCAAGCACGCTCTAGTCAGATGCGGTTCTGTCCACCCGTCCGCGAATGGGACAGGGTAAGGAAGATGGTGTGACGTAAAGCTATCAAGGAACTGTAAGAGGATATGAGTGGTAGGCAAAAAATAAACTAATTTGTGGGCAATCGGACAGAGCTGGTACAAGGAACAAGGGTGAAAAAATTAAGGAAATTGGCAAGCGAACGACAACAGCAAACCACAGAAAATGGATTAAAAGAATCATTGTTCTTGAACAAAATCATTCGAAACCTTGGACAAGTGATTTGGTGGCGCGCGTAGCGCAATATCAGCTGTACCTGTAAGGTCTGTAAGGTTGTTGCTGATCTATTGTAATTTAAGTATTCTAGAACGAAGATTGCCAATGAGTCAAGAGAAATGAACTTAATCATCTCTCGTGGGCGCAGCCTTGCTAAGTAACCTAATAACTTGTGGGGAATCTAGGCATTTAACATCAAAGGCTATCTTGCGATTAAGTTTCGCTTCCCGGCTTTTGAGAAATCTGGGTGCACAAAAACAAAGGATTTCATTATTTTAACAACTGTGGCGCATAGACCATCGTTGGGAAAAGCCGCAGAGTCTTCTTAATTCACTGCTGAAGCTCTCGCGTGTCACTCGCCGTTCCCGAAGGCGACTTCCATAAATATGCTTTAGGGATGCCTTTCAGAAAGCTTATAATAGCGCGAAGATCAGTCTGAGCGTAGTGCCGGCTTTATTTTACCCTTTCAGACTGATTTTCATTATTCTAGCGATGTTGATATCCAATGCTGTCTTTAACACAGTATGACGACGCTTGGTTTTAATTTTAAATTCTTTGCGCACAACTCGAAAGTGATACCTGATCGGATAAAAATAAGGGCTTTTCGTCCGGAACACCCCAAGTGAGACCATAATCTGCAATTTACACCCCTTGGTGAGACGACGAGCACACCCGTCGTTTAAATATGGGAGTTCTATCTCGGAGCCGCAGTTCAGTAGGGACTATTTACATATAGATGAACGTGCAGAATGCTCGACTACCGTGTCATATGTTGTTTTTGATTATTTAATAACAGATATTTTGTTTTTCTAAAAATGATTTTGTAAAGTTCTCCGGTTTAAAAGTTTTACAAACATCGATCTTTCTACAACCTCTAACTCGGTTGACTTCACCCAGGATAAAAAGTGACAACTCACGAAACTGAGTAAGGATTTTAAGAAGTAGGATGGTGAATTCGATCGGACTGATTTCCATCAAAAAGCCGGCTTCGTTGAAGGGCACAGTAAATATTCGCAAAGAATCCTAGCCGATATGAAGCTGCGGGAGAAAGCTTGAGTTTCTAAGAAACTCGAATACCAATACTCACTGATGGAGGAGGGACTAAAAGACGGGTTAGTACTCAGAATTAAAAAATGATAATAATTCATTTAACTTGTTTGTTTAGCTTTTCACTTTTTGAGAGGCCTCGGTGGTGGTGCTTGAAAAATCGTCTGCGCGCGCGCCCATATTTCTATTCTGCCGTGCGTAGGAAAAGAAACACTAATCCTACTTAACCAGGAGATCGCTCATCTTACATTCTCTCAACCCCCTATTTGTTATTCTTCATAAAGAATCTTACCTTGGGTGCTTGGGTCCTACGCTACCGGGGAGACGCTAGAGGCCACAAGTACTTTTTAAAAGGGCGTGGCTCTCACTCCCCTGCCGAGATGGGCAGGGGGTGAGTCCACGTTGTCACTCGATGCTTGAGAGCTTGAGCTGGTGGTTCTTACGTCTATGCCCATTTCTAACTCCTCCGTGTTGCTCTGTGCATCGTTACTTGCTCTAAGGGTGAAGTTAAACTGGCACTGGTCTGGCTCGCACTGTTGAACCAAGCCTTGGGTACTTTTCCCGAGTTTTCCTTTGGAGTTTTTCTGATTCGGCATTCCGTGCAGTCCATCGGAGAAATCTTCCCTTGGTGACTCCCCGGGAGACTGATGTATGGGGCTGACAGTACCAGAGTTTCTCCTGGCTCTGCGAAAAAGTTCTCTGAAGACATTTCTTCTCTGACTTTGTGGACTTGTTGTCCCAGAAAGAGTGGAGGTTCTTGTGCCTGGATTCCAGAAACGGGAAGCCTGGTCCAAAAGCCTTGAGGCTAGACCCCCGTGTCTTGCATTACCGGCTCCGGTTCTTGAAAAGGAATTCCATGATCTTGTTGTAGGATTCCAGGAACTGCCTTCACAAACTTCCACTTCATTATCGTCGTCACTACAGCATGTACAGGAAACCGATCCCTCAATAGAGTCTCTGTCTCTGCGCACGCGCACCGGCCTCTGCATTCTATCAGGGGCGGGGTCGCTGCTTTCAGAAACCCAAGTAGAGGAATTACAGTCGTAGAAGTCCAATAGATTCTCTACCGGCGTAGGTGTATTGGTTGAACCGGAATTTATCGGGCTTCTTAGATCCAGCAATCGGCGATATTCTTCGACTTGCTCTCGTAGTCGTAAAACTCGGTTTGAGTCACTTTCAGATTCACTTGAAGAATCCCCAAGTACGTCGCTTATCGGTGAAGAAGACAGTCCTAGCTCTAATCGATAGCGTTCCAGGTGATCGCTAATTCTTTGCAGTACGCTCGATTCGCTGCCAGTGTCGCTCGCCGTTAAATGGACATGAAAGGGGTCGGTTTGAAATCCGACTATCTCACCACTACTTAAAGAATCCAAATCGATGTCGCTGAAGTTTAAAGAAGGCGACCGGGGCCTGTCTAACGGTAACGTGGTACGCGGTAAATTCATCGCACGCTCGAAATGTTTTCTCATCCGCTCGCAGTGTTTGCGACATTTCGCCAAGCGTTTCTCGATGGGAAACTCAGTACTGATATCACTATCGCTGTCATCTAAGCTTTCATTGCCGTCCTCAAGACAAAGGAGTTTACCACCAAGGGATCTTAGCCCGTGAGATGTAGACGTTTCACTGGAATCGGGAGGAATTCTCTCGTCTGCTGCCTCGCCCAAATTTTCGCTATCACCAGTTTCCGTGCCCGAGCGCCGTTTGGTAACCTTTTGGTACAACTGTTTCCATGCTGATGGGCACAGCACTGCGCAGAGTCTACGCTTGGTTTCATTTTGTCTGGCTACTACACATGCGTCTTGTATCAGAGAATCTCTCTGCTTACAATTCTTTTCCGTTACCTGACTGGTATCTTCTTCACCGCACCACTGCCTCTGTTTCTTTCCACGCCTGTTGCGCTTGGCGCGTTGTTTCTTCTTTTTAGAAATAGGCATAGAATCTCCTTTGTATTCATCCACAATCTCAATTTCCCTTTCACTTTGTTGAATACCTTCACCTCGCATACAGAGCTCAGATGGATCAATACTTGAACTTTTCTGCATTTCTTCTGTTTGCCTTTTTGGGCTGAACTGCGGCGACTTCACCACAATTGTTTTACAAAATTTCTTTTTCTTTCCTCGCCGAAAACAGTTTGCGGAACGGTACGACTTGATATTTTCATCATCGTCGTCCAAGCTGTCAACATTTGTACGTAATCGAGATTTGCAGTTCCCCATATCTAAGATAATTTAACGTAAAAAATGTACTTTTCCCCGCTAGACGAGCAGTCGTCCTTTTTCGAAGTCAAAAACAAACTTTTGTGTCTTGCGTTTGTGACGTCGCCGACGTGGTTTTGACGTGAAGATTAGAAAAACGAAGAGCGCGCGCACACGAACACCTATCTTCACGGACAAATTTCCTTGCCGAAGATAGGAAGGCGTTCCTTTGGAGACATTAGACAGCATTTGCTAAGACAGATAAACTCGACAGTTCCGTGCTCCATATAGGTTAATTCGGATTTGAGTCTCTGCGCGCGCCGTAATCACGTTTTCTTTGCTAAAAAAATAGAGAGATCTAAAATCACGTTCACGACAAACGGTAAAAGTGAATTTTGTACCCCGTGACCAAGTTCTCCCTACCTTGCCTTTGACTTTTCACTGCTCCTACACCGTCAAAAATTAGTAGCTTCACGGCAGTTTTATCTACAAAAATTTATCGAAGAATTTAATTGTCTTGGACTGACAAAGATTCAACAGACTGATGTAAAACGATTTTTTTTCAAAATATTAATGCAACACAAAAGCCGAAAGCCTAGAACATTTAGCTGCACCAAGAGAGAATGAGGTTACCTCACTCTCTCTTGGCTGCATACATGTATGTTACGGCATTTTCACAGACTTGTTTCTTTTTCGTTGAGTTTAATCTTGGGGTAATAAGTGGTTCTATAACCTTTAGATATGTGCATGAAATCCAAAGTGCGACCTTTCACCAAATTAAAGCTACCGAGAAGTAGTACTTCAAGTTTACTGTGGAATACTGTTTCTTTTATGCTGCACAAGGTGGTTCTAACTGCTAGATTGATTCCCTTTAATTTTTTTCGGAACTTTAAGCGTGATCAGATGACATTCTGTGGTAAATCCAGCAGTGCGTTCATTGGCTTGTTTACAATAAATTTGCTTTTCTGTGTTTTAAGATCAAGTAAAATTTTCCTTGTTTGATATTTAGTTTAATATGACCGCCCACGGAAGTGGGATTAAATGCGGTGGGATAAGTGCGTTCGTTTTTAAATCATATTTTATTCACAGCTATACGGCCCTCGACTGCTTAAAACTGAACTCTGGAGAAACACCGTGGTATGTAGACTGCGCCGTTCACTTGATGTTTCTGTTTGCAGCCTGCCTGTTTCAGTTGCACAAAATATATACGTAAGGTCGTGTGTTGACGCAAGTCTCCTATATAGATACGTAGATATCATTTCTCATACGTAATAAAGGCGGAAACTACTTCAATTCACGTGAAAACTGAAGTAATTTGACTAGGAAAAACAACTGAAGAAAACCATGATACACAGCAAATTCGACGAATTGAATACGTGTACCAAGCCACTCTGAAGTAATCATTCGCAAACTTTTAGAACTTTGATATTCATCTAGACTGTGGTATCTATCTAGACCCAGTCTAGCTGTTCGCAAAGTTATACTGTATTCTCTCTGGCAAGTTCCCCTTGTTCGTCCAGATGAGAAATATTTCAAGTCTTTTCTAGAGAAAAGAAATTTCCATAATCTCTTATCTACTGTCAATTATACGGATTAAATGAGTCACGATTTGACGAATGTTTTCTTTCGAAATTAAAGGTCGAACTCATTTAAATCCTGTAGACAGAAGTTAATCAAACATTGAAATAATTTGCGCCGACGCCTTGACAGGTTGTTTGTACGAAACAATTAAATTACACAACTGTAAGTCGCTGCTGGAGCTTTAAGCCACGACAATTTATGTTTTCATCATGGAGTTTAACTACACGTGCCCGTAATTTATGATAAACCCCAATGCCCACCAATACGCAAAGAGGATTTCAGAAAACTGGAACATCAATAAATTGTTTACGTGGCATAAATATCAGCCTAAAACCGCTGCTTACCTTGAGTTCTTAGCTTTCTAAGACTTATTCGTCGGAGGAATAGTATTTCAAGAATACACATTCAATATTGCTCACTTCGTGGTCGTAGTATTCCTGACAAGGTTAAACTTGATTTACGAATTGATTTTCCATGTAATTCGTTGTTACACAGCGACACGATGACTTCGTCGTCGATTGACTGTCTTAATTGTAGCCATGCGAAAAAATTGTTATCATAAATTAACCGGAATACGTTGCGTCAACTTATATTCACGATAGCAAAAAGTTTTGTAAAGATTCTGGTTTCCCCGGTGATATTACAAGACCAATTAGAAGAGTTTTTGTGGTAGCTCTTATAAAGCGACAAGAAACAAATTTGAAGTACTTGAGATTCAACGCTTTAAATATAGGTTTGGAATTTAAACTATCTCCCCCTAAATGTAAACAAAAAAGATCGTAGGTGTCTTTTTTTCGACAGTTCCATATATTAAAAGCACTGTCTCAGAAAATTCGTAGAAAAACACGATGTTTCAATGTGCAGATTATTTACTTGAGTGGTGGTAGGTATGTCATCACGAAAACGTATTCTTGAATTTTGCGTTTTTTTTTCATTAACCATTTTTCTCTCCAGATAGATAGTTCTAGCAACTGGAGGAAGAAGAAAATCGACAGAATCACGAAATTAAAATTACTGGAGCAATTACTGAAGCACATCTTAGGACAACCTCGTCTCCAGGGCTTTTCCCCTCCCAAATTTTAAGGGGAAAGGCCTGGGGATGAGACTGATCTCAGGGGCAATGATAACGTTAGCTTGTTCCAGGAGTTCAGATGGTGGAGATTGGCGCGAAATTGAGAGCTTTTCTCTTTACTTTGCGCCTTCCCCAGTTTCAGAGCGCCTGGAACATGCTAAGACAGTAGGGAGCCTTAGCAACGATGACGGCGACGAGAACGTCAAAAGAGCAATAGGTTTGATCAGCAAAACAACAGCTTTGCACGTGCAGCAGACTTTTTGTACATTTCTTTGCCTTCCCTGTACGACTAAAAAGTGAAATTTCCTTATGCAACGTTTTATTGAGGAGGTAGGCACTCGACGACAAATTTCTCTCTCTGCTTCTTTTAATTTTGGGTTTGGTCCCTAAGAATTCAGTTTCAGGGAAATTCACCCACATGTGACATTTTAAGTGAGTTGGAATATTCGCGACAAAGTTTGAAAAAAACGCGAAGTCCTTTCAAGAGTGACACTGCTAAACCTCCCTTGTGACGACCGACAAAGCGCGCAGGTACCGGAAGTTGCGTTCAGTCCTTTCCGCGCTTTTTCGCGTGCTCATTTGACGTTGCGTTGTTTTTCCTATCTCTGCATTTGCTTAGTCCATGTATGGCGTCTTCCCAGGCCTTCTCGGACAATGCATTTCGGTGACGTGTCCGAGACGAACGGCCAGAACACTCGGACCACGTGACTCGAAACGCATCAGCCGCGGGCAAATGATAAGGCCTAGGGATTAGGCAATCTCTGTCTGACAAGAAAGTAGAGAACTCGCGGGGATTGAAAGAGAACTAGACCAAAAAAAGAAACGAATACAGGAGGATCCTTGATCAGTAAGGCCAGGAGAACTGCAGTAGGACAATAACAAAGAGGACGGACAGAAAAGAACAGAACAAGAGACAACTCCTTGCCAGCAGGGTTTCTTATCTCTCGTCTCCCAGTCAAGGAGGGAAGAAAAGCTGAAAATGAGATTGAATTAAAGGAACCAGGACGATCAGTAGGAAAGAGGAAAAAAGAGGATCAGGAGTAAAAGGGGGACGAAGAAGACCAAAAGCAGAATAGTAATAATAATAATAATAATAATAATAATAATAATAATAATAATAAAGGATAACGAAAGATAATATCTAGAGTCTTGAATAGGGTGTCTTTCTGGACGGGACTTCTCGAGCAGGATTTTATATTTGGGCTGCACTCGAGGACCCTAACGTTCTCTTTTCTTAAACAGAGCAGCGACATGCACGAAAGGTTATTGTCTTAAACCCTAACCCGTCATGGACTCTTGCTTAAACAGCTCAGAGTTAGGGTTAGAAGGCCTCAGTAGTACAACCCCACTCAAACTTCCCTTAATTTAAGTGTCCCTTTAAGGATTCAATTACCACAGGCCATCAACAGTCGTAGTAGATTGATTTAAACTAACCTTTCACTAGCTGTGCAGCCATTCTGCATATTAAACTTCTCAACATTTAATCACTTTCTCCCTAATTTCTTCTCTATTAAAAACTCGTAAAAACAGGGAACCCACCAAAAAGCTTATGTGATTACTGTTGCAAATTGACTTGACCAACTTTCATTTGTTCATGGCTTTTTCGTCGGATGTTTTTTACTGAAACTGAAGAACTATCCTGATTGTAACATGACTATTAGGAAATACGCACAATTAATGACATCTTTTCCATACATTCCTTTTTCATATTTTTCTCCTTCGAGTTTTAAAAATTGTGAAATTTTCGATGAAGACAAAATAGACCGAGCTGGGGCCGAATAATTTATTTTGCTTCAACTTTCCATTGTTATTAGCCTTAGGCTATAAAAAGCTCTGTTAAGATCATCATTTACGTTTTTCTTCGTAACGAAGCCAGCAAAATGCTCAATTGAACATAAACCGGATTTTAAGTAATAGGATCGGAACAGCCAGAAAAAAACAAGATGCAATTTTAAGCCGATGGTATTTTAAAAGTGGACGAAAAGTTATCCATTTAGTAATCGCCGGCTTTCTTTGACAAAGATAACAAAAGAAGTTAAAAATTAGGCTTTTAGAATTTTAAGGACAGATATTGAATTAAAGTATCTATTTAACTTCCTACCGAAAAGGAGTACGCATACTAAGAAATGAACGTTACGTTTAGCTATCATCAACGGTTGTAATTTAAAAGATAAGGTAGTACAACCCGAAGAGATAAAAGTTGAATATTCTTGAGGAAAACGCAAAACAAGACTGAAAATAGAGCGTAAATACAAAACAATCTCGTGTGTTCTGATTAAAATTCAGTATTAACACGCACGTTTTTTTAAGCTGAAAATAAAGCGATAACTATGATATTTTAGGACTATTTTTAGGCCTTTTAGCGTTAAACTAATAGAGGGGCATTAAAATGAGAAGCATGAGTTAAAACAAAACTTCAATATTTACAGTAAAATAATATGCATGTTAAATTCTAGGCTCAGGCTTTGTTTTTATTGCTATAAAATTTGAAGGTGCCTATTAATTTTTCAAGGTACCTAATTTGTTAGCACCTTAGTTGAGGTTTGGAAATATAGGCGGTAAAATCTATAACAGACACTTCATACATCGTTAAAAAGCGCTTTAATTTTACTGTCAGGGTATCCAAGAACTAAGGATTGCTTATGTAAACTCAAATGCGATTTTTGCATGTTGTTTTCAATAACCTTGATTTCTCTTTTTGTAGGAATTATTTTAACTGAGAGTGTCACAGAATAAATTTTGATATAAAAATGAAAAATTGGGATTTTTAAGTCCTTCTCCGATCTTCAGACGAGTCTATAAACCAGTTGCGAGCACTTTGAGTCTAGATGAAAGAACAAAAGTGTATTTTGCCTTCTATCCGAATACACGACTAAAAACTGAATTCAAGACTTGTTCTCAGTTATTCCATTAAACAAATTTATCCGGTAAGAGATTAAGATTAATTTTTCTTGGTGCTTTTCCAGTTATCACTCACCGGTACATACGGCCCAATAGATTTCCTTCACCGGTCCAAGCGAAAACGCCAAAATTAACTCCATATTGCTTTTCCACAGTTGCTCTCCTGACCTAGTTTAAACCTATCAAGCCCCTTTTACGTATTTACTCTTTTACTAGACCGCCTGTGGCTTATAAAACGTGCTCAAAAGCTTCATATTGTTTCGACATTCGTATATGGAAATACGAAAACCAGTTAAAGGCGCGTGCAACGAGGTCCGCGCACGAAATGCGCTGATTGGCTAGCACGCGATACGCGAACTTAAAAGACTGGCGTGCATGACAATTTTATCTATTTGAGTTTATTTGGTCCCTAACTATTTCTACAGCGTTTTTATTTGATAGTAAGGTCTGATATCAATCTTGCATAAATGATAATTTCTTCGTAAGTAAAAGCAAGGGAAATTCAGTTTCATTCTCATAATGATGAAAAGCGCTGTTTGATATAAACATAACAGGTTTTTACCCCATTGGTAAGGAAATTTTAAAAGATTAATGCTTTAATTAGAGAACTAGATCGAAGCGCGTTAATACAACGAGCTGATATTTTGCGGAAAAAAATCGGCTCTTCCTCTCTGACAGCCAGTCACGTATAAGCATAAATATTTGCTTTTCTTTGAAAACACCTGTTTTTGCAAATTTGAATATTACACCTTCTTTGCCTTGCCGACCTGAATTTTCTTGTCAAGTTCACTGTCGATGTGAAGGGAATAAACATCTACGTACGTCATTAGAATTATCAGTTTCTCATTCGCTCAAAAATTGAAGAAACAGTGCAAATTGGAGCACTTATGTCTAGGATTGCATTTGCTGGCAAATTTTTTCGGAATTTTGGCCAAAAAAGTTCAGATTTATAGAGAAGCCCTCTAAAGTTCGCAAATTTTGCGAAAATCGCAAAAGTAACAAGAAATGTTATTGCAACAAGAACAACACGTTAACAAATATCACAAAAGTAACAATAAAAACAAATTTCGCAAGTTCAGATTTAAAAAGAAGAAAAGCAAGCCCTCCAGAAGTCTGGTAATGTCTTTCGCGTCAAATTTTCAACCGCCGGGCACAAGTGATGATCAAAGTTTCGAATTGATCGGGACATTACTTTGATGTAGCGTGACAACTTCTACTGGGAAGCATTTTTGGGTGGATCCAAGCGGCGGGTCTAGGAGATCTGAACACCCAAAAAACACAAGTTTGTTCACCTAATCTGTGCAAATATGTTTTCAACGCAACCTTGACGAAACAATTTCAAAAGTACTGAACGTACTATGACAGGTCTATTTAGCTGAAGATTAATGCAGTTAAATTAAATTTACACAGTTAAAACAAAAAGGAGTGCTGTCTCTTGTTTTCGGTTAGTGATCAGTTTGGTGGCACAAGCACAGTCAACCTTGCTTACTCTCTTAGTACACCATTTCCTAGCGACCTCTGAGCTTTGTCAAGAGCCATTATGGCTCTTGGCTTTGTTTAGCCTTTGGATCATGCATTGACCCCCACCCACCCCTCCCTTTTATTTTTCCAGTGATAAACTCAGTGTGACAGGTGTCGGGTTCTATTGGTGTGGCAGCTCCTGGCTGGAAGGTGCGGGTTTACCAGCAATGGGATGGGGGTGTCACTGGCTTTGCCAAAAGAGGAAGCCTCTGGACATTGCCGGCAAACACCTCTACTATGCAACACAGTTGTTTACTACAAACTAATAATTGTCACAAATAGTAATTGATAGTCATTGAATATGATTTCAACAGTGTGCTCAAGTTTAGACTCACTTGATAAAAAAATTTCTGTATCTGCTCCTACAAAAATACCACATGTAAAACATGCTGATAATTCAAAAAAAAAACTCAAATTCAAAACAGCATAAAAGGTTTTAATATTTTAATTTACTTTATGAAAGCTACTGCAAACATAAAAATAGAAAGGCATAACAATATAAAATATGACAATAAAAATACACAACAATAAATAATGAAATGACAAGTGTCTAAGTAAGAAATGTTCATGTAGCATGTAAAACCTTTGGTTTTTTAAGGGAATTAAAGTATTTTTAAAAACTGTAACCTAAACTTTTCACAGAACTTTATTCTGTAACTTTTACGAACATTATAAGAAATAATTAATTTAGAAACAGATGAGTACATAACAACAACGCAGACCTTACAAAAATATCAAGCAAAGAACTATGAGAATATAAACAATGCACAATACATTTATCTATTACACTTTTATAAATTGTTATACATCTAAAAAAGAACATGTACCATTACTTATCACTATGACTGCTTACTTTATGACAGAAGTCGCAAACTTTGTTTGCAATTTCCAGTGGGATAAATAAGCGCATTTTAACTAACACTAGGTTAACAACTTAGTGAACTATTTAAGCATATTAAATATATTGATTTTCTTTTAAAAAAGCACCAATCATGTTGTAGCTACAAGGACCAAAATATAGTTAACGAGCTGCATTATATCATCTATCAGTTAGCTTAAATTAATGTCCTTTCAATACGACCTCAAGTGAGCAAAATTAGTATATGAATAAGTCAATTCTCATTCTGTGATTGGTGAAGTTTTGGTCCGGAACTTACTCAGACTTACTACAAGGACCAAAGCTTAAAAGCAAAATATGATCTTGCCTTCTTCTTCATTTCTACTGCTGCAGAGTCTTCACATGTGTGCACTGAGCTGTGCAGATGTGTTTTGTGTGCTCCTGTCTTAATTGACGAATTCTTCTTTTATCTTTAACATACATATTCTGAAAACTATTTAGTATCACGGGTAATGATAAGCTACGAAAGGAAAATCAAGCCTTGTGTAAGGAAATTGAAGAACTAAAGAACAAACTACAGAAAGTGTAGTTAATTGCTGAATTTCTTTGTGTCATTTATTTTGAGTTGCAACCTGTAAGGTTTTGTATTAGATTGATACTTGGATGAGGGGTGTCCAAATTCCACAAGATCCAATTAGTCAAGTTAGGAGAATTGTAAGTAACAGCTCTTGTAAGGTCACCCACAAAGGAACAACAACAGAAACAATAGAAATGATACCCCAGGAGCCTAAAAATATTATTATATTAAGAGCTACTACGTATACATTAGCTGAGACAAGCATACATCTAAGAAGCCTAGGAAAGCTCAAATCACAGCACTTGTACAGAGAGTGATCCTGGGAGAATTATTGTAAACATGGGGTACAGTAACTGAGCATTGCAGGGTTTGCAGTCCATGTAAATTAAAGCTTCATCTCTTCATGAGAGGGCTTCCTTGTACAATCCAGGCCAAAGAAACAGCTTTTTTGTCAAGGTTGTTGTTGGCTGTCCAATTTGCTTTTGTCTTATGTCTCCCATCTTGCTGAGCTTGTCATTGACCATTATCAGCATGCATATGCTCAGGACATCTTCGTGACCTGCCTTTTCTCGGAACACCTCCACAAGGCAACGGACAAAACGGCTTCCATAAAGTTCATTTCTATAGGAGACATAGTGATTGACCGTTGAATAAGCCAGCAGAAAGTCTGAATGATCAGGGATAGTCCCTTTGAATGAGAAATTCCACCCTCTGTCAGCATAACGTACTGAGGTGGCTGTTGGCTGTTGTGGCCCAGGACTGAAGGGTGAATCATTCACTACACCTGTTTGCCCCTCTGTGCCTCTACAGGCTTGAATAAACATAAGTTTAGGCTTTCCTCTCAGGGTTCTGCAATTTGAATTGCTGAAAAGATCACAAACAGTATCAAAGGGGACTGCTTGCCCATCTGAACCATAGAATAACCCCTCTTGACCATGACTCATAAGGCACAAAACAAAACAGTCGTATGCAGTATGGTCACCTTTGACTACCTTATCCAAAACCTGTAAAATTTTCTCCTTTGCTAAATTTCTCTCAATATTGACTTCAAAATAAAGTGCCTTAAACATCCCCTCAAGTGCTTCCACATCTTTCTCAGACCCTTGACGATCTGTCAAGTCAGCACTAGGAGAGAAAACTTCATTGTTTATGATCAATGCAATGCCTCTTGGATTTGACATCATGGGGTAAACGTCCACTGAATCTGGATGAATGTGTGCCGGGAGCTTACTTAGGTCCGTTGGAGTTATGAAAAGACTGTGCGGTTCATCAGATGGCTGTAGATTCAGGCTTAACTTTCTGAAGTTCAGGACTGCAAAGGAAAAAAATAGATTATTGATAAGTAACTGTAAAAGCCTACACCTTAATAATAACAATAATAATAATTATTATAATCGTGGAAACTTCATTTATCTTTTTAAATATAGACAACTGTAAATCTCGCTACATATAGGCAATTTGCAATTGGCTGCTTGAGATTGAATTATTCCAAAAAAATAAAAATTTCAGTAAGTCTGGGCTATTCCCATTCCTATTTCTGCAACAAAAGATGTAATATGTTGCTCTAATATGACTATATTTATCATTTTTTTGATGATATAATGCTGCTGCTTCTAGTCAATGCCAATGTCATTCATCAGGTCTAAAGACAAGGAGTATTCGTCAGAGAAAACGCCAAGGGAGCTCATGGAGAGGTTTACAAATTTCACATAATTATCTGTAAATTCTAGGCCATTTCTTTGATCAAGTTCAGGTACTTTTCTTTTTTACGCACTGCATTGTTATTAAGGTTAGACTCAAAACCAACTGTTAATTCTAGAACATATAGGCACTTGGAATGAATTAGAAAAAAACAACAACAACAACAACAACAATAATAATAATAATAATAATAATAATAATAATAATAATAATAATAAGTTGAGTTCTAGAGTAAGGAGGTGAACTCTAAGGGGCCTCTAGTCGTGGCTTATGACACCACTTGAACCCTTAGCAAAAAACAAAGGGAAATTTAATTACAGTAGATTATCCCAGTAACCCAAACTCTGAGGGGAAAATAAAAACAGTTCGAGCTAGCGGGGAATGAAGGGGGGGGGGGGGGGGGAAGTTGAGTTTTAATATCATGGCCGATTATTCAATTTGCCGTATAAATTCATTTTCAGGACTTCAGTACAGTGCAAGTTAAACTTATCTCATTAGAAACATCAGAATGGTTATGCATTCTTACCAAAATACTGGGATATGACTGTCAAAACATAAGTGATCTGTTTGTTGCACTAATTAAACTCAAATAATTTGAGTTTAATTAGTGCAACAATAGTTTTATTCTGACAAAGGACTATAGTGCATCAGCTTTTGAACTTTCCCTTTGTGGTGGCAAATTGAATTTAATCAACTCAATTGATAAACTCAAATGTTTTTGTTTTAATCTCCATTCGAAACAGCACTACAGATTTTTCAAACCCCTTCATTTGTGACATATAAAGAAAGATGGTAAATTTAAGCTCGGTGAAGAAATGAGAAATGATGTGTTAAACAAGTTATGAGCATGGGACAAAGAAAATATCTGAGTCCCCGACATGATTTGAACCTATGACCTCGTAGCTCAGTGGTTAGAGCATCCAACTGGTGTACGGTATGTCATAGGTTCAAATCCTGTCTGAGAGTCAGGTTTTTTATTTGTCCCTTGCTCGTGACATGTTGATCACATCATTTCTCAAACCCCTCATTTGTTGCTCTGACCCAACCACCAACCCTGTTCTCCCAATGACATAGGAGGACTACATGTTCACATGCTTACCAAATTGAGCTTCTTCTGTCTGACCAGAATTTGACCAAAGAAGTATGTCTTTGCAGACTGCTTGGTAACTTCCTTGAGGTGTTTTGCTGCCAAATGCAACCAACATAACATTGCCAACATCATCTATTGATGATCGATGATGAACTGGTAATGGAACAGTTTCAATACCACTGGGTTTGTATGTCCGACTGCGATTGTTTAAATCAACTTCTTCTCCAAGGAGTGTTGTCACTACAATTCTGTCATCTCTGGTGTAACCATCCTGCACACCAATGAGAGCACAGGAAGGATACGGCTTAGTTGTCTTCTGATAAATCCCTTTACCCTGAGAAGGTATAACAGCATTAGGGAAAGCGTCGGCAATTCCACGAAATAGTACTCCTTCATTACTCCCCAGCTGTGACAGAACTCGGTTCTTTCCCTGTGTGAAAACAAAGCAAAGGATAACACATCACAATAAAGCAGTTTTATAAATACATAATACACATAATGCATGCTACCCTGCTGATAGAGTCGACGTAATCGCTTTGATATCTATCCTAGATAAACTTATCTAGATCAAAGGAGACAGTGTTTGCAGGGTAAAGGCATGATGCTAAAATGAATCAGTACTTTCTCGAACTTTCATTCCACTGTAGAACCTGCCTTTATGGAGGCAAACTCACACGGGTTAACTTAACTGGTGGCATGAACCTCTCCTTATATTTAAGCTTAAGTTAAAACAACCTGTGTTTCAAAAAAGTTGCAAGCATATTCATACAAACAAGGCATTCTCTTCAAAATGGCTGGCATCGATCTTCACGTACATGTAATA